>NC_043711.1:26205636-26366475 GCF_006229205.1 Suricata suricatta | reverse complement strand
TTTTCTTGATTGTTTCCTATGCCTTGCAGAAGCTTTTTATCTTGATGACGTCCCAAGGGTTCAGTTTTGCTTTAATTTCCCTTGCCTTTGAGGATGTGTGAAGTAGGAGATTGCTGCGGTGGAGGTCTAGGAGGTTTTTTCCTACTTTCTCCTCGAGGGTTTTGATGGTTTCCTGTCTCACATTCAGGTCCTTCAGCCATTTTGAGTTTATTTTTGTGTATGGTGTAAGAGAGTGGTCTAGTTTCATTCTTCTACATGTTGCTGTCCAGTTCTCCCAGCACCACCTGCTTCTATTTCATGTTGTATCATGTATCTTGAATGTATCATAGATAAGCTGCTATATAATGATTGCCACTTCAGATAGCTGTGAAATTAGGTGATTAACTAGTTGTTACATAACCTTCTAATTTCTGTATAACTTTTAGAATTTTGTCTTGGACAGTGATGTCAGAGATCAGGAAAGCTCAATTATAAACTGATTTAAAAAATCTTTCTGGAAATAAAATTCACATCAAAATTCTTGAATTTTTCATATAACTTGGTCAGTAATTCCATATTTTAAGATTTATACCAGAGAAATAATCTGCTATGGTACTTATTGAAGTGTTTTATGAAACATGAAATAAGATTAAAAAATCTTTGCCATTCATTTTAAATATCAACTCTTTCAGACCAAAAAAAATCCATTTTGTAGGTATATTTCCAGATTCTCTGTCCTGGTCCACATGTCAATGCCACACTTTTCTAATTGCTATAGATCCATAATATGTTTTGATATCTGATAGAAAAAAGCCCCCCTTCATTCTTTAAATTTTTCTCGGGTGTTCTCTGAAATCCATATTAAATGTCTTTGCAAGGAAGCTCAGTCTGAAAGTCTGTTGTACATAGTTCTTAATGTTAAACTCTAATTTATGGATTATACATTGCCTTTCTTTTTTTAATTTTTTAAACATTTATTCATTTTTTCAGAGACAGAGAGAGATAGAGCACAAGCAGGAGGCAGGGCGTGGGGGTGGTGGGCACAGACAGTAAGGGAGACACAGGATCCAATACAGCCTCCAGTCTCTGAGCTGTCAACACAGAGCCAGATGTGGGGCTCGAACTCATGAACTGCAAGATCATGACCTGAGCCGAAGTCGAGCGACTTAACCCACTGAACCACCCAGGCACACCTGCACTACTTTCCATTATCTATTATTTCCACTGCTATTTTGTGCTTTTCATCTCATATTCTGTGTATTTACATAATAAAAATGGGATAGAAGTCCTATGGGTTAGTTATCAAAGGATCTAGACTCGCAACTAGGCTCTGCCATTTGTCAGCTGTGTGCCCTTGGGAGCATAAGTTTCTCTGTTTACAAAATGGAAATAATAACAATCTGTCCCATAAGGTATTTGTGTGGATTCCATAAGCGAAGGCAATAAAGGTTTTAGTAAAGTTCCTGGCACACACTCACAGAGATACTAGAAGCTATGGGTGTGAAAAAAATGGGCTGTGATTATTTAAATGCTATGTAGTATTCAGAATCATTATTGGAGAAAATGGCTTGAATGTTTCATAACTGAATAAAAGCTTGTCCTGGAACTGGGAATCTATATATGTTTTGGTTTTCAATGCAATGGAAACATTGATGGACTCATCTGTGTATGACTTCTACTTTTAAGGTGTCTGAGTAGTAGAACACGCATCCGAACCTTTGGCTGTAGCTGCAAGCCGCAGAGAAAACCCCCAAATTTCAGACAGTGCATCTGCCAGAGTCACATGGGCTGCGGTTCTAGCTGGTGTCATGTGAGATTAAGACAACACACAACACCACAGGTGACCAGGATGAGGCAAGGGGGCCAGAGTCTGTGTCCAGGAAAATTACCCTATTAAATGATTATCAGGAAATCCATCATCCTGGTGTGTAAATAACCCCACGTACAGTAATGTGGTTGTCACTTCGTATTTGCTGCTGCTCAACTAGAGGAAAAGAAAAATGCAAAAGTGTGAAAATAAGTCCATAAATATCTCCAAAGAGACTACTGCAAATTTAATTAACTGAGCAATTGAATCTGACTTCTTTAAATTTAGATCTGAAATATTAGGGGTTCTTCCAGAGCTTTCTTCCTGTTAGAATGGAACAGGAAGAGCTGTTAGGACTGGGGGAGAGAAAACACAAAAGGCTCCACCAAATTTAAGCTCACTAACGCTTCCTCATTAAGAAGGGATTAAAAAATGGAATCATTATACCCTTTCTAATCAGTAAAATACACTGAAATCTGGATCCCAATTGTTCTATTTTTTCCTAAGAAATAGGACAGTTCTCAGTAAATAATTCCATCACATTAAACAAACATCATGATCCCTACTAAGTGTAAAGCAAGAGGCACTGTGGAAAATGATATGGTGCCCAAAACGTGGACCCCGCCTTCCAAATGCACAAAGTCTAGAGATATGCAGGTATATGTGGGCCACAGGAGCCCCAGGGCTGGGTCCCCTGCTAGAGGTACAGGTCCGACAAAGAGGACAGGGCAGGATCATCAGTCACCTTCAGAAGAGGGCGTCTGGACAGACCACATCCCAGAGGTGGGCAGGGACACTGAGTTAAAAGTGTCCTCACACAATGTATATTCTCAGGCCACCCCTTGCTCCACCCAGAAGCACCAGGCCACCCTTGCCCACTGGCAGAGAGCAACCGAGGATGCCTATCTTGTCTTCTCCTTCAGGGAGCAGGTTGGGTTGTGAAATTTGGGCTCTGCAGGTGCTGGTCTTCCTGCCCCCTCCCTTTCCCTCCTCTTCCTCCTTCCTGCCTACCTTCCTCTCCTTTTTCCTTCTCTTCCTCCTCCTCTTTATTGCCCTGTTGCTTTATTCTTGCCTCCTTCCTTCTCTTTCTGCCTTTTCCCCTTCCCCTTCCCTCTCTCCCTTTCTTCCTTCTTGTTCTCTCTTTTCCTAATGCCTACACATCCACTCACTCTCTCTCTCTTTCCAACTAATATACCATGCAACAAACCACACAGTAGACACCCAACCAATATACTACACAACGAAAAGCATCCTTAATATTTATATTGGGGGGGGGGTTCTGTGTGGCTCAGTCGGTTAAGCGTCCAACTTGAGCTCAGGTCATGGTCTCATGGTCCATGAGTTTGGACACTGCATTGGGTTCTATTGTGACAGCTCAGAGCCTGGAGCCTGCATCAAATTCTGTATCTCCCTCTTTCTCTGCATCTCTCTCTCTCTCAAAAGTAAATACACATTAAAAATTTATATTGGGCAGGGTAAGAGGTTCCCCCTGGACTTTTGCCTACACTGTCTTATCCGCACAGCTCTCAGCAGGTCTTACACTAGGTTGGGAGGGGTCACAGAGGCATGTAGCAGATGCTGTACTTTGTTTCCCAGGGGCCAGCAAACTGTGTTCGTGTTTTCCATCAGTGGAGCATCAGGGAGCCCCAAACCCCTGACCGGGGGATTTCACACAAGCTGACCTAAGGTGAGAGTATATCTTAGAGGAGCGGAGGTTTGAGCCCTGGTACAGCACAATGTTCTATCTGAGGGAGTACAGACCTGATGTCAGGCCTGGAAAGCCCCCTATCTTTGCATCATCTCAGCCCTCCTGGAGGAGCCAGACCTTTAAAACTAAGATATCTGTAATTAAGCCCCATGTTGCTTGAAATCCTTCTGTAAGCGCCTCATTTCTGAGCTTTTGTCAGGTTAGAGAACTCAGAAACAGTGCCAGGAGCATATTTATTCCCAGAATGTAAGGGCTGATATTGCCATAACGAGAGTTGAAACTATAACAAAAGTTTGGATATTTCGCAAAGAGACACCTATCACCGGATCCATGAGTTCTCAGACACTTCTAAATCAAATATTTTGAGCATCTGCTTTAAGCATCTTGGTGATGTCTGTGTCCACTTATAATCATATTTTAGGGGACAGGTGGCAAGAGAGTGCACTGTCAGTTTGTCGATAGCATTTGGTGGCTGAGAACGTGTAATTGGGAAGGGGGCAAGGGCTCACAGAGCTCTACCTGTGTGCTGCTTGCTGGGTGTTTTATGTTTCATTCTTACAAAATCCCTGGGAGTTAGACACTATTAGCATTCTTCCTTTACAGGCCAGGGTGGGGGTGGGGGATAAGGACGGACAGAGAGGGGAAGTAATTTGTGCCTTCAATCACCTAGTCAATTTATGTAAGGCAGAATGTCAGGTCCTTGAGGACAGAGAATTTCGATGTTTTCCCCTACCATTTCCCAAGTGTCTGCACAGTGCCTGGCACACAGCAAGTCCTTAGCAAGCAAATACTTTGCGGATGAATGAAATGACAAGACTGCAGTAGAAACCCAGCAGTCTAGCTCCAGAGTCCCACTCAGTGCTGAAGGGGACCAGAATATGCCACAAAGTAGACCACTTTGGCATGAGGATTATTTTGAATAGAAAGTAACTGAGCAATAGCAGATGCATCAAAAAATCTCTGCCCTGCCCCTTTCTGTCTAAAAATAGGGAATAAATTTCCCTTTTAGGAGAGTGTTCCCCGTCCTCTCCCCCAAAACCAGGAAGAAGAGACAACTCTTACTATTGCAAGCAGCATCTTCTTGAAGCAGCATAAACAAACCTTAATGAATTCTTATGTTCTGTTCGTTTTGCGCCCACATATTTACCCTCCCATGATTTGCCAACCCTGCAGCCCAAACTCTCTTCCTTTGTCTTATCACTTCTCTACACATTTATGGCTCTTTTTTTAAATGGTATGTAGGCTTCTAGCCCTACCTGCTTCTTTGACTTTTCACTTCCCTTTCTGTGAGACCTTTGTGTACTTATGCAAACTAGAATTTGAACATCAAATACAATTTGTATGCATTTCAAACTGTAAATCTACTTTCACTTTATACAGCCCCGGACACTGAACCTCAGAAAGCAGAGACACAAAGTGTTTTCCTCTCCGTGGTGCACAAATGTTATTTCTCTCTTCTCTGTTTTCCCCTGCATTTCCCCATCTTCCCCCCAGACCAGTGCTTCTCAAACTATAGCCTGCATTGCTGTATTCCACCCCAGAGTCTGCGATCAGCAGGTCTAGGGTGCGGCCTGAAAACGTACAAGCTTCTGGATGCTGCTAGTCTGACGACCACACTTTGAGAACCTCTGCCCTAGATCCCAAAATCCCTTTTATTTTATTTTTTTAATATTTATTTTTGAGAGTGAAAGAGGGTGCGAGTAGGGGAAGGGCAAACAGAAAGGGAGACACGGAATCCAAAGCAGGCTCCAGGCTCTGAGCTGTCGGCACAGAACTCAACATGGAGCTCAAACTCAAGAACCACAAGATCATGACCTGAGCCGAAGTCACACGCTTGACCGACGGAGGCACCCAGGCGCCCCACAAAATCCTTTTTAAACTCCACATTTTTATACGAACATGCTTTCCCTTTTTCCACCATAAGCAGGATAGCTTACCCTATTCACGATGTTGAGGGAATGAAAGGCAAATTGCCCTGTCTCCCACTCCAGCAGAAGCAAACACCAGCAGCATGAGAAGACATTGCTAATGTAACAGAGAAGGCCCATCATTTACAATTAGGGAATTGGGATTCCAGCCCTAGGTCCTCCTCACTCCAGCAGTCTGGCCCCGGGCAAGCCAGGTGCCCTGGCCGCCCCTCATTCTCTGCGAGGAGCATGTGGCTAACCCCTGCTCTCCTACACCCCAGAGCTGCTGGGAGAATTCAGAGATCAGATGAGGGCAGCCCTGTGTAGACTCTAAAGGAGTCTCTATTATACAGTCAGCTCATGAAGTCATAATGTTGGTCTTGAAACTAGAATTAACTCTAGTAGGTGATGGGTGAGTTCAGAGAGAAGCGTGGGCTCTCTTTATATACTGTACAGGCTGAAACAAAATGAAACGGCGAGATGTTTCCAAGTAGAACATGAAAATTAAAGCTATATACTTCCAGATGAAATATACTTCATTATCACAGGCCAAACATAAAATAAATAGGGCAGAAATACAGCTATCTGTTCCCATAAAGAACAGGGAGGAAATTTGGGGAACAATTCCTGAGTAACTTTAAATGCCTCTTCTATCTTTTTACTGCAGAGCCAAGAAGGGCAGAAAATTATGACAAACTAATTATGATGATGGATGGGGAGCCAGTCCCTTACGTTAGCTACACTGCTGGAGCAAAGAGCAGCTCTACAGCTCACATACTTCAATAGACAAGACACTCTGGATGATAATGGGCAATACAGATTAACAACATTATGTTAAAACAGGATAATTATTCTTTTTCATTTCCTAGTTCTTTTCCGTGAACCAGGTCCTGCCTCACATTTTTCTGTTGCTTATTTTCAAGGCACTATCTGCATATATCAGGCAGGCTCCTCTCCTGCTAATTAAAGGTGATGTTGTGCTTGCATTTCCTGTGGTTTCCAACAGCAGGGGTCCAGAGACCAGAGATTGATGAAGCCACTGCGAGGAACCGCCCTTTCTAAAAGCAGGATGAGGTCACGGGAGGACCAAGGATGCAGAGCAAATAGGCTCTGCAAAAATGAATTCTGCTTTTCCTTTCTTTTCTTTCTTCTTTTTTTTTCCAAGTGCTTTTTTGAGAACTTTAACAATCAATGCATTCAGCCATCTAGTGTGAGGGTGATGAGCTCAGAATTAAGAAGTGGGCATTTTGTACTTTGGTGGGAGTAAATTCCAGACAGTATCACACAATTAAGCAGCCATCAGCTGTGCAAAGGAATAAATCTGTCCATTACTCAGATAGTCAGTCAGTCAGTCACAGCCAGTAACTATTAAGTACCTACCATGTGCCAGGCATGAAGGTTCACCTGGGGACACTGTAGTGAACAATACAGACATGAGCTCTACTATTCTAAAAGGGAAGATAAAAATAGAAAGGCAAAGATGCAGGAAGATTGCAGCTTGTAATGAAGTGCCCCGAAGGAGAGAAACAAGGGGCTGAGATGGAAATTGACAGAGAGAACTCCTTTCTGTAGAGCACTCACAGGAAGTCACCTTGGGGGATGTGGGGATTAAATGAGACCCAAGGGACTAAACTGAGCTAAGAATTCAAAGAAAGGGAGGAGAACCATCTAGACAAGAGAGCTGCATCTGCAAGGCAGAAAGGCATGGAGCACAGCACACCTAAGACCCAATGAGGTGACAGAGGCTGGGGGCAAGTGAGCAGTGGGGAAGGGAAGCAAGATGCAGCTGCAGAGATACTCAGAGACAGGGTTAGGCAAGACCCTGTGGGTCTTTACAGATGCCGGTGTAGAGTCTGGCACTTTCTCTAAGGATTATGGAAACGCCTGGGAGATTTTCACAAGAGAAATGACATGAGCTGTAGTGAATGGTCAGAGGGTCCGCAGTGGAAGTGTGAAGCCACTAGGAGGCAGTAGTTCCAGTAAGAGACAGCGGCAGGGTGGCAGGGAAATTGGAGAGCCAAGGAGACTGAAGGCAGAGTTTGGAAACTTGCTTGGGAGACCTCTTGATGATTTGGGTAGAGGTAGGGGTCATGAAGTGGTGAAAGAGGAGAACTGTGGATGACCTGAAGGGGCGGGCTTGAGTGACTGCATGGATGGCAGCGCCTCCTTTAGTGAGACTGGCTAAAAAGAGATTTGGGAATGAGAGAATCAAGGACTGCCTTTAGAGACTGCAGAAATCCTCAGGGTTCAGACAGTCTGTGTTGCATTTGCCTAGACCTTAGGCCACTGTCCTTCCACAGGAAGCTATATCCTGGAAAGGCAGTCTGTTGGCTGATCCTAGGAGAGAGTTCCATTCGGATTCATGAGGTCACTCCACCACCAACCTTCTCAGTCACATTTCGCAAAGACGCTACCCACCCACAGTGGCAGCAGACTTCAGTCCAATGGCCCAGCAACACAGGGAAATGCAAATGCAAAATGTCGAGGGCCATGTTTCACAATGGACACTGTATTAATGACAATTTGTCACATTTGTATCTCACAAATAAGATCGCAATGTATTTTAAGATGGTGCTTCTAAAACTTTAGGATGCATACAAATTACCTGAGTATTTTGTTAAAACAAAGATTCTGATTTAGTAGGTCCAGTGTTGGCATTTTTAAGATGCCCCTGAGTGACACTGAGGCTACAAGCCTGCAGATGACACTTTCTCATCTGATCTTACAACAACCTCTAGGGAAGTTTAACAGTCATACACTGTTAAAACTGAGAAAACTGAAAAAGTTTTCAATGACATCTTGTCTAAACAAGGGACGGTCAGTAGGACCTAGGATGTAAACTATAGTTCACCAGTACCCGTTGCAATTAAGAAATTTGCGAGGCTATGCAGGTCTTAATGTTATTTAATCACATTGTCATTTTGGCCCATAGGTAAAAGGAAGAAATATTTAAACCAGAAGTGACCGATATATTTGCCTGAAGACCAATTCAATAAAAAAAAAGTTTGAGACTAACTATATTTAACAGATAATCTTTGTGTGTGTGTGTAATTTTATTCATATTTAATTGAAGTATAATTTACATGCATTAAAGTGCACAGATCTGAAGTATTAAGTTCAGTTTTATTCCTTTTTAATTGAGGTATCATTTACATACATTAAAATGCACAGATCTAAAGTGTAACCACCATCTAAACCCAGATATAGAGCACTTCTATCATTCCAGAAAGCTCCATCATGTCCCTTTCCAGTCACTTCCTCATTTCTTTTTTTAATAAATAAAGTTTATTTATTTTTGAGAGAGAAAGTGCAAGTGGAGAAGGCAGAGAAGATGTGGGGGAGGGGGGCAGGCACAGAATCTGAAGCAGTCTCCAGGCTGGAACTCACAAGCCGTGAGATCATGACTTGGGCTAAACTCAGAAGCTTAACTTAAAGAGCCACCCAGGGGCCCTGTTGATTTCTATAAACAATGATAAATTAGGCCTATTCTTGAATTCCTTCTAATGGAAATCATGTAGTATATACTCCTTTGTGCCAGCTTCTTTCACTCAACACAACATTTTGAGGTTCGTAACCAGTATTTTTTATCAAGAAATATCTTTCACTGTATAGTATCTGCAGTTCTCTTTCATCACAATGTTATGCTTCTCCTACAATGAAAGGTCTCCCATTTGGGACTAAAATTACAGAAATTACCTATCTAGCAACCACTGAGCATTTGATTGTAATAATAAAGTTTGGCCAAACTTTATCGTCAAGTAAAAACACTTTTGAAGCTAGTTTATTTTGTCTTTTGTTGGCTGACCTTGTGAGTTACTTAATTGCACATTGTGATTTTCTCAGACTGTCTCTTAACATTGAACACTCTAAAATGATAAATTTTCTCAAGAAAAACGAACAGCAATAGCAGCAACACTTTTAAGACAAAGACATATTATTCAGTCTACTTAAATTCAAATAGGAACTTGTTTCTCAGCTTACCTATTTTTATTCTTGGCAGTAGCCCTAGAGAAGGTAGAAATTTTATTGAGGAACAACACACACACACACACACAGGCACATGCATACACACACATGCACTTGCACATGGCTTAGGTCAAAGACCCAGCTGTGGGGAGCTGCAAAGATTCAGCTGCTTGGCCATTTGCTAGCTGGATATGTCACTCGCTGAGGGGAGTGGCAAAAATAGGCAGGGGAGCACCATTCCCTGTCAGAGGAGGAGCCAGAAGATCAAAGCTCAACCGCCTGCAGGCAGGGTAGTATCAGCCCCTCAGGCGCTGTGCTAAAACACTTTAGTCTGGTTCCTCTTTTACTCCAGTCTTAATCCCTTAACCCTGTTTCCTAGCAACCGACCTAGGTTAGCTGCCTTGTTTTCCTGCCTTGAAACCTTTATAAGATAGGGTGTTTTCTCAATAAAAAGGAGGCTTGACCAGAAACCGTGTGTTGTGTCCTTTACTCTCTGTGCTCCCCCTTCCTGCCCTTTCTCTCCCTCTCTCAGGATCAAGAACCCACGAGGATTTTCCGCCTGGCTGGCCAGGGCGGGACACGACACCCAGCCTTCTGCCAACTAACAGATGCCCCTCTCTCAGCCACACCTGGCCAACGGATGATGAGTCAGCTCAGAGCACAGGGGCCCCAGGGGTTTGGAACATATAGTTTGGTTCCCTTAGCACTCTAGTTTCTGCTTCTCCATGATGTGGAAATTCTAGAAACTGGATTGCATATTGTGCCTGAAGGCTGAGACTGAAATAAATTCTAAAGCCCCAGTCTGTTCCATTCACACACACACACACACACACACACACACACACACGTGCTTAGTGTATGTAGAGCATCAGCAGGGCTCCCTCCATGTGACCCCTCCCACTCATCAAAACCACCCTTGACTTCCTTCTGCTAACCGCCAGCACCCATGTTGGTGCTCATCACTTTGCAGAAAGGGTTTCAGAGAAACTTTTGTTTGGACAGGAGTTTGGTTTTATTTCAGGTTTTGTTTTGTTTTGTTTTGTTTTGTTTTGGCTCTGAGAATGGGTGGTAAAATTATATTTCCCTATTTACCACATAAGCTTAGGGATAAACTCCTGTCATCGCTAGTTCTATAATATTAAAGAATTTTAGAGAGGAGCAAATTTTAAGTTGTCTATTTGTAATTGGAAGGCTTGCCCTAAGAGACGCATAATGGCATGTCCCAGAGGATAATTCTTCTGCCCTACTTGTCTCTGTATTCCCAGCTCCCATCCCAGGGTTGGGCATATGGCAATTAGGGCAGCACCCAATACTTATTTGTGGAATCAATGGCATTTTATAAACTTAAAATAAAGTAAAATAGCACAGATGTTTGAAAGGAGAAGTAAAACAGATGCTGCTTTCACTGATAAAGGACAGAATAATTATGGAAGCAGGAAGACAACAAAAATATACTTTGGAAAATATTGTATGTCAAGAAAAATTCTTTGAAGAGATCCTAACGCTTTGTAGGATAAAAAAAATCAAGCTGTAATTTTTATATTTTCACCCAGTTTCAAATTTAAGTGTTCACAGAACATGATTTTACTCTAGATAATTACTGAATGACAATCACATACAGATATATTCAGTACCATTTAATCGAAAATGGCTCCCATAGGTATTCACTAATATATTAGAATCACACTTAGGTATTAGATTTTTAATCAAGAAATGATCATCCTTCTCATGAATACTGATTCTGATGGCACAAATTGTCAAAGATGTGAAGAAATACTATTTTTAATGTAAGTTGCATTTCTCATTAAAATACTGATACTTTTGGGGCGTCTGGGTGGCTCAGTCGGTTGAGCTTCCAACTTTGGCTCAGGTCATGATCTCATGATTTGTGAATTTGAGCCCCATGTTGGGCTCTGTGCTGACAGCTAGCTCAGAGCCTGGAGCCTGTTTCAGATTCTGTGTCTCCCTCTCTCTCTGACCCTCCCCTGCTCACGCTGTCTCTTTCTGTCTCTAAAAAAAAAAAAACAAACAAAAAAAAAAAACCTGGTACTTCTGTCTGCCATATTTTCATTAACTTTCCTTGATTTGACCCTTTGTTTTCTTACAGAATCACTGCACCACCGAGGCAGGGAAGTGGCAGAGAAGGGAGAAGGGGAGAAGCGCAAAGCCTGCTTTATGTTTCTCCAACATAGCAATCAAGCCTTCACATTCTAGACCTTCACATTTGCTTTTCTCACTCCTGAAACACCCTGTCCCCAGTGCTTCACGGCATCAGCTCATTCCCATCCTTCAAGTTTTTGCTCTATTATTCTCTTCAGAGGGACCCTCCCTGACTACTCAGTCCACAGTGGCTGCCGTAGTGGCCTTCTACCTCACTACCTTCAACTATGTAGTTGTGTCTATTATCTGTTGACTTGTTAATTACCCATTTCCCTCATGAGAACGGAGGCTCTCCATTCTCTCAGGTTTTACATGTGTCTTGTTCAGCACTGCATCCTCAGCACCTTGCCCAGAGCTAGGCACATGGTGGGCACTCAGCAAATATTTGAAGAAGGAATCGATAAATGTATGAACCCACCACTTGTATTTATAGAGCACTTTAAGTGCACACAACTTGAGGATCAGCCTATGGCTATTTCTAAACAGCCTCCCAAAGTCTAATGGATGCAGGAGGCAATTAGTCAGATCTTTCAGGTTCATTGGCTATTTCTTTGCATTCCAGTGGTAACAGGACAATTATACAATAGAGAACTGCTTGAATGACATGGGTTTGGCCCACATGAGAAACGTGGATGGGAATCAAATGGCTGCTTCTCTGCTATTTCTGAAAGAGTACATATCAGGTAATGTGCCATAATTCACAGCCATTGCTGAGAGTCTGTGGTTACACCTGTGGACACCTCAGAGGTTGGCAAACCAGGAGACATACTAACAGGAAGTTAAAGTGGGGTGGCCATGACATCAGTCTTTTATTCAATTGCCTAGAACACCTAGATACATTCATAATAGTTTTTTAACTTACATTAATTCTCAGAGTAATCCATTTTCATTGTATAAGACTTAAAAAATGTATGCATCAGAGCACTGATGTCTCCAAAGAAGATTATCACAACATGTTTCGGGAGCATAGAAAGGCTTTGCAATACAACTACCCTAATCCTACAAACAGCTTGGCCGCTTACTGATTTTGTGACTAGGGATAGACTGCAAATGGCCACAAATTCTTCCCATTTCTGTACACGTGCCCACTTGCAACGTGACCATGTCACTCTTTAAATCAAGAAGTAGGGTCTATTTCTCTACCCCTCGAATCAAGATTTGGCCTGATGTGGCTTATTTTGACCAACAGGACATTATCAAGCATGACACGAGCTGAGGCTTGAAAAATGCTTGGGTGTCTGGGTTTGGCCTCTCTTGTATCTGAGAACCCCTCACCAGCCCGTGAACAAGCCTTGGTTAGCCTCCTGAAGGATGCGTGACAACATGACTGTCCCAGGGAAGGCCCAGAGATGGGAGTGAAGTCATCCTCAACCACCAAGCCCTAGCCATGTGGTCCAGTCCAGAGGAACTGCAGCCAAGCCACAGAAGTATGGCAAACAATATATGTTTGTTTGTTTGTTTGTTTGTTTTAAATACAATATATTGTTAACATAAGGTAACCAATATGATGATTCTGAGCAAATTGCTTCATCTCTTTAAGCCTCAGTTTCCTAATCTGTAGACTAAAGGAAATGGTAGTATATTTTCCATAGGCCTTGCTGTAAGTAGTAAATGAGATCATTTAGTATCATACCTGGCACCTGGTAGATGCTGATTGCATTTTAGTTGATTTTTTTCCAGGCTTCTTAGAAGATGAAGACTGTATTCTATTATTTTCTGTTCACATAACATTATACCAGCTAATATTTACCTGCAACAACTATTTCCCCATTGCCTATTATTTAGGTTTTTTTCCAGCTTTTTAATTTTAACCCTATCAGGATCTCATGAAAGCATCCCCCTCTGCCACACTGAAATGGAAGTAAGGTTTTCCAGAGCATTTGGGAACTTCCATGAAACTGCTTCAAGGAGAAATAAAAAGGAATCTTCTTGCAGAACAAACAAAAGTTCTGATCTATCCAGTATAACAGTTCGTTTTAAGTGATGGAGCTGGGGAAGGCAGGGGCATCCCCAGCCCTTGAAAGCATTGCTCTGGGAAGATCCAGGCTCAGCACGTCAGCAAAAAGTCCCTGCTTGCTCCACATCACATGCATTTGTTCTGAGATTAAAAAGCTCCTGCTAGTGATTGGCTCATAGCAAGCCTAGATTGAAGGGGCTGTTTCCCTAATTATTCGAGACAGCCGTGCAGACTGTTGGACAGCTCCTCCCTGGGATGAGGTCTGTCTCATCCCCCAAGCAGACTCCGCACATGTAGCAGCTGTCAGAATGTTCGCAGGTCCCTGTTGGTCAGCAGGGCAGAGGCTGAGAGGCTGGGGCTAAGGGTTGTGGCCGCAGCATACCAGGCACACTAACTTCCTGTGGTGATTCTGGTGACCCACATTTTTAGGGGGCCTGATGGAAGACTGGCTCCTCTGGCATAGGTTGCAGTCTTAGAGAATCCCAGAAAGTACACTTCAACTCTGCAGCTGCATAAAAGTGCTTCCTGAGGTTTGAAGCAGCAGGAAACAATCAGCTGTTGTCCAGAAAAGAAGAAAAGGTGAGGATCCCCATAAAAAAGGGAAAACTATGGGCTTCATGACAAAGACCAAAAGGACTAGAGATGATTTCTGGTGTGTGTTTCTATCCTTCGGATTAGAGGTAATAGGAATGATGATACAGAAACAGACATTCTATGCATTCATGAATGGTAAGCCGGATCTTACCACAGTCTTTGCTAAATCATTTTCGTTTCTACTTCTTAGCAACTTGTTATGCATTCCATCCATGCTCTCTGCTCTGACCTACTTTCCTTACTTTGTAAGAAGGGGCGGGGGGAATCTCTGCAGGAACTAGACTCAATCAATATCCAAGTTTCAGCCAATTATCAAGTCAGCTGAGCCAGTTTCTGCCTCCAATTTTTACACAGACATTCAAGAAAAATACAGCCTGTTATTCTTTGAATTTTATCTTGTCATTCTATAGAATTTGTGAAGTTTTGTTGGCAAATCTGGTACAATGGAAACCACGACACTGGGTTTACTCAGCAAACTGCTTTCCTTAGTCAGTTCTCTGTAGAGAAGAGCTTCTCCCAAAATACTGGCATGCTTGCCTTGGGTCTCATTCAATGACACACTTTTACTACCAGTCAAACTCACTTACATGGCTACTCACTCGGGCAGCATACACACATGCTAAATATTTGTCTTGATATATTTATTTTATTTTAAAATCATTCCCTGCCCTTTTCAAAAAATATATGTGGCAGCTTACACTAAGAGATGTATAAGATAATGCAATCAAAAAGCCATGGAAAGGGGATCTAAAAAACCACACTGCAAGAGAGGGGACACAAATATTACAACTGCATTGGTTGATACAGGGGGATAAGCATTAACTTAATCTCTGACAACACAGAAAACATTGTGAGATGTTGGAGCAGTCAAAGGCCTGGATTGAGGCAGAGTGTGGACCCTCAGAAACTTCAGTGAATGAGAGAATTCAGGCAAATTACCAGCTCTTCCTGAATTCGTTTTTTCTAGCCCAGGGCTTATAATAGAATACCACAGCATTATTGTGAGGAGTAATAATAATACATATGTAATAAAAAAAATAAATGCATGGAAATGAACTATGTGTCAGGCACTACTCTAAACACCTTTCATGTATTACTTCCTTTAATTCTAACATGGTTCCATGATCCTTGACTATTCCAATTTTACTAATTTGAAAACTGACACCTAGAAAGGGTAATGAGGTGCATGCATAAGTCACAAACCCGTGGTGGGAAGCCAGTATGTGAAGCTTGGGGTCTGGCTCTAGAGTCCGTACTCTTAACCACTGTGCGATGCTGTCTCTCATTGACTAAAATGAGTACGTCAAAATAAAAAGGCATATTCCCATCCTGACAACCAAAGCAAAGAAATTAAATAATATAATAAAATAAATAATATATAACATGTTTATATTATTTAATAAATACTATATAATAAATAAATACTATCTATTCATATAAAATAAATATATAACACATACATTATAATAAAATAATTAAAGTAAAATAAAGTACCTTTAGAAAAGACCCCACTTCCTGTACTGAGGTGCTTGCTTACAAGTCAGCCCCTGCAGGTGGGGTGATGATGTCACTGGTGATCTGAACCAGTAAGGTCCACAGGAGATGCTTGGGGATGCTAAGGACTGTCTAGCACTGAGCTCTGCCCTTGATTGTGCTTGGTTGTGCTGGTGGGTTGGAGTGCAGGTGGGCTAATCCACCTGCTCAGCTTCACTTCCTGAAAATTATCCTCCGCAACTTCTTCAGCACACAGGGCTCCCCACAGGATGCCCATTATCTACTCTGGCTGCTTGTCAAGCAGTGTTTCAACAAAACTCTTCTGTGGTCCAAGTTGCACTGGGGCATAAGATGAGGGATTGGGCAAGAAGGGTATTTTACAATTTCCACCATGCGTTTAAGCAAGACACACCCTCACTGGCAAGGAGATAATCCAGCTCAGCAATGCCGGAAGTCGTGAGGAGTCAAGGCCAAGGGAGTAGTCTGGAGACAGCTGTAACATCGAGATGATAGATTTAAGCATCGTTTATTCTGGATCAGAGGTCTGTATTATGCACTTGGGGATTTTCTAAAGTACTGAAGGTAAGAGCAATTGATTTTTCCACTCTTTCCAAACTTACAAAATCTTGGATTTCAGCATATCTGTGTCCAAAGGGTTAGAGCTGAAAGAAAGTGAGTCAGCTCTTTCTCTTAGGAAACGATTCAAGGGGAAGGGAAACAGCTGCACTTTACGCTCCTCTGGACAATGTGGTCACCAGTGACACCACTAAACAGTGTACCTTATAGTTTTAGTCTAAAGAGGAAGCCGACATTCCTTCTCACCTCCCCCCAGATACACACACACACAGACACACTGATCAGTATGGTCAATTTAAGTCTTAAAATATTAAGAGAACATAGGGAATTTAAAAGTTACAGCACATTCTAAATTTATGGCAAAAAAAAAAAAAAACTGTTTCTTTGTATGAGTCACCCATTAAGATCTGCTTTATACCCTAAATGTGAGTTCAGCCCAACCTAACACAGCAGTTGGCCCATGGGCACTTAGTAAATCTTTACTGAATAAGTGAATGAGTGAATAAATGAATTGGTGAACCTCACTATTTAGGCAAAACTCTAACACAGAAAAACAAGACAAAACTGAGGAGTTTCTATAATCTCCAGGAAGAGGGCGATGGTTATTTGTGGGGTAAAAAAATAATTTGGTCTAGATGTTTTTCCCTATTTATTCCCTATTTAGAGTTATATTTGAGAGATAACTACATAGACACTAAAGCTTTAGAAATATTCAGAAAATTTAAAAAATGCCTTTACCATAAAATGTCACTGGCAGACCTGAAATTCAAAACACATCAGAAACTTGGCCATAAAGGAAAAACAAAAAGAAAAGAAAGAAAAGAAAAGAAATCCTCTAACACTAAATTCTCGAAATCATATTCTTTAAATGTTGTTGGAGATCTTCTGTTTTTCAATAGTTTAATTTGCTTCTGTGACTCTTTAATCCTTCTGTATCTCTGTCTTCTCTCTCCATTCCACCCTGCTATGTGACATTTGAAGAGAATTAAAAGTTTACATCAAAACTGTCTGAGACACAACCACAAGGAAAGTTTCAATTGCATCACATAACAAAATTGTCCCATACTGTCTTTATACTTTGTGACATCCGTTCATTCAACCAATATACTTAATGGATATCTCAACACCTATTTACTGAGCACACGTGGCAGGCAGTGTGCTGGGC
Organism: Suricata suricatta; assembly: GCF_006229205.1. Taxonomy (NCBI): domain Eukaryota; kingdom Metazoa; phylum Chordata; class Mammalia; order Carnivora; family Herpestidae; genus Suricata; species Suricata suricatta. Next base: position 26,349,162 of record NC_043711.1, on the reverse strand, counting down.
ACTAGAGATGGAACAGAAATCTTCCCCCACTGGATTATGGAGGTCATATTATAATTAGGCAGATAGACATTAAATGATCACATGATTAATTAGTTCATTGAGACTGATTAGGACCATAAAGTCCAATATAGATTGGCTCCTTTAAAAAGAGTGCCATTTGAACAAAGTAGTATGGACTCAAGGGTTACGGGCGCCCACTACAAGGGTTTTCGTCTGGAAGTGATGTGATCAGACCTACTTTTGTAAAAGGTCACTGTGGCACAGGCAGATGCTAATCTGTTGCAGTTAGGCCATATTCCAAGTGACAGGTGATTGTGGCGTGGTCTAGAGTGACCACCAGAGAGGATGAAGGGAAAGTAATGACGACAGTAATAGCCAAGGCTGCCATTTGCAGTGCCGTTTTCTGTGCTTGAACACTCACATTTTACAAATAATTTAACCCTCACATCCCTGTAAGTAGGGTACTCTTATCATCCCAGTTTTATTATCAAGAACATTGAGGCACGAAGAGACTCAGCAAACTTTCCATGGTTACACACCTAGCACCTAACAGTGATAAGAACTCAGAGCGTCAGTCCCCAGAGTCCAAGCTCTTAACCGTTCTGGGAGCTGGCAAAATTGAATGAGATCTTTTTCTGAATGCTTAGACAGCTACCTGGTTTTCCATGGCACTGACAACTCATTCATTCCCTGCCCAGACTTTCCGCTGCTATTTAACGGGTTAAATATCTTCTTGTGAATCAGGTCAAGAGAGCACCTTTAGTGGGAATTCTTTCTTTTCTGTTCTTTATTTCCTATGCTCTTCCTACTCTCTAAAACGAATGTGTCTTTAAATTGCATGCATTGACCTATTCTGAAAACTGGCCCTGGAATTTCTTCATATGAAATTCTTTTCTGTGCAAACCATGGGTCATAGAATAGAGTTCAGTTTTGAATTCTGATGCCTCCATTTGAAAAGATCTGTTAAGGGGCGCCTGGGTGGCTCAGTCGGTTAAGCGTCCGGCTTCGGCTCAGGTCATGATCTCACGGTTCGTAGGTTTGAGCCCCATGTCGGGCTCTGTGCTGACAGCTCAGAGCCTGGAGCCTGCTTCACATTCTGTGTCTCCATCTCTCTCTGACCCACCCCTATTCCCACTGTCTCTCCCTGTCTCTCAAAAATAAATAAAAGAACATAAAAATTTTTTGAAAAGATCTGTTAATGTTGAGAATAAATATGACTCATTAATCTTGGGCAGAGGATGTGAGCCGAGAAAAATTGTTAAATTATAGTGTCACTTCATGATGGTAGTCTGAATAGAAATGTCAGTTTAAAACCTGTGACTCTATTACTGAATTTACCACATTAGACTGTGTCCCATGTGAATGAACTTGACAGACCAAGGGCTGGGCTGACTGGGAGTCACATCACACGTTTGCAGCAGGGGGCAAGGAGGCTCAGAGGCCCTGCCCGGTACCTGTAATGATGCTCCTGGTGGGTTCATAAGGCAAAGTGTCGGAGAGGTCTGCAGGTCACTGAAGAAAGGTAGAAAGGGACAGGTATCAGGCAGTTAGAGACATCCAGAAACCTGTCACTGAGAGTCACTTCCTAAAAGGAGGGTTAGATGCAGCAAAATGGTTCACACTTTCGCAGGAACTAAATCTTGAAGAAGAGAGTGTTCCAGACGAGTTTCATTATAGGGCTGAGATACAAGAATGAAATAGGCCGTGGCTTCGGCAGCTGAAGCAGAGGTTGAGGCTTGGCTACGCTGACCACAGTTGTTCCCGCACGCAGTCAGCAATTTCATATGCCAGGAGCCATGAGAAGGCCTTACGGCTCAGAAATGAGCTAAGGAACCATTCTGCCTGGGACAAACTCACCAGGCTAAGTGGAGAAGTGGCTCATTTTTGAGAATTCAGGCACATGATCAGGGCAGAACTAGCATTAAAACGGTCTTGAATCAGAAAGAAAAAACAAAAATCTAACAAACAGGCTTGAGTAAAAAACAACAACAAACCAAAAAATCAAACAAACAAACAAAAAACCCCAGGTTTGAATCAGCATCATCTCCCAGCCCTCCTAGGGTTAGATTACTCTCACACTCTGCAGCCAAGTTGCCCTTGCTTGGACTTTAGAAAAAAGTAGCTTATAGGTTTCAGACACTAACCAGCTTTTCTGGACAATGCCTACTACTATGAAATGAAGCCCGGCCAGAAGCCCAAAGCCATCTTCTTTATACAGAGAGCCCTATCTCCTCAGAGGGACCATGATTCTTGCTGGCTCCTTGTTCTTATTCACTGAGTTGACCCTATCTCAGATTCAACTCCTCTGAGCTTCTCTGTACCTCTGGCTCCTGCTTTACTGAGTCCCAGACTTGACAAAGGGGCCAAAGTTATGCTTTTCCTCTGACATAGTTACCCTCCTTTAAACCCTGGCTCCCACGGTCCAGTGGACTCACCTTACCTTCTCTTCCACCTGGCTCTAGAACTCACGAGTGGTGTTTCTCCAGCGTCACCTTACCCCAGTTCTCCACAGCACCACAATGGACCTACTGACATCACTAGCAGAGCTAAGAACCCTCAATGTTCCAGAGTAGAGAAGTAAGACCTCTGCATATTGGGGGAATCTCTTGGGGTCCAGAGAGTCACCTTCATTTTTTTAAGTTTATTGACTTATTTTTGAGAGAGAGACAGAGAGTGAGTGAGAAAGGGGTAGAGAGAGAGGGAGAGAATCCCAAGCAGGCCCCACACTGTCAGCACAAAGTCTGATGTGGGGCTCAAACCCACAAACTGTGAGACCATGATCTGAGCCAAAACCAAGAGCTGCATGCTTAACCAACTGAGTCACCCAGGTGCCCTGAGAGAGAGTAGCTTTCTTAAGATACTAGAAATGGAAGGGATTCTCCAGCCCAGAATCCTGAAGCCCAAGGTGGAGAGAGAATAAGAGGCAGGATTAGTCTAGAATTCAGCTCTCAGTTTTACCCGCAATGCCATGTTGTCTCTGTAAATGAAACTACTTGGTATATGTTCTAACACTTCCAATAATGAACCTCTTGTTCAGGGGTCACCTTATACTTCCTACTTACATTCTTGCTCTTCTCCTCCCAAGTCTACTTTCCACCCAAAAGCCACAGTGAATTTAAAAATAAATCAGATCACAAGTCAATCACCTGCTCAAAACTCCTAGTGAGTTTCCATAAGACTCAGGAGAAAATCCAGATTCTTTACCATGGATCCACCTAGGTTGGCATCCGCTGATTTCTCTAACAATATCTCCTGCCACTGCCCCCTTCTCACTGTGCTGCGGCCATGCTAGCTTTTTCTCTAGTCCTCAAACACACCAAGCTGACCCCCACCTCAGTGCTGGGAATGCTCATCTCCAGATGGCTGGTGTTTTTCTTCACCATGGGGTTTAGCTGTCATCTCCTCAGAGAGGTCTCCCTCTGTAGCCTCCTCCCCACAGCACTCCATTCCATATTAAAAGCTTTATTTTGCTGCAGAACTCTGCCCTGGTGGAGATACTTTTATACATTATAAAGTCTTCCACCAAGTATGCCCCATGAAGGCAGGAATGAGTTCTCATTCAGCACTGTATCCCAGCACTTAGAACAATGCCTAGCATAGCAGGTGTCATAAATATTTGCTGAATAAAATGAAAGAAGCACAGGGAGCCTGAGTGGCTCAATCGTTAAGCATCTGACTTGGGCTCTGGTCATGATCTCATGGTTTGTGAGTTCAAGCCTCATGTTTGGTGAACTGAAGCCCTACTTTAGGTAAAACAGGAGCCCTACTTCAGATGAGCCCTGCTTCTCTTTCTCTCTTTCTCTCTCTTTGGCTCTTGCTCACTTGCACCTCCCCTCTGTGTCTCACTCACTTGCACCCCTCTCTCTTTCTCTTTCTCTCTCAAAAGGAGGAGGAGGGAATAACCACAGACTCTTTCTCTGGAATGAATGGATTATGATAAGGTTTAAGTTTACAAGTTCTGGAAATAGACTACATAAAGAACAAAAACAAGGGGGGGAAGCAATTTATAGTTGTTTTAATAAGAACTAAAATATGTGGTTACTAAGTCACATCTTATACATAATATTGTAACTTCATATTCTGTAAAAAGAAAATTGTTGCTGCCAAAATTACAGAAATATGGTTTTGATTTATAACAATATAGAAACTGTTATAATAAGTTGTTAAATCTTGTTTATTTCTGGGACTTTGCTGAATTTTCCTTTTCATGAAATTATTATTTAAAGTTCCAGTTGGTAAATTAATGTCAATAATTTAAATGAATTTCTTTATATACAATTATCTTGGATTGGAAGGCAATAAAACAGTTGGGATTACTTTTAACAAATTGCATATTCTTTCCCCTTCATGTACTCTGCTGTTAACATTAGAAAAAGTTATGGCTGTAATTTTATATTTAGAGTAGAAGTATTTGGTTTACAGGGAACTATAGAGCTAAAAAAAATCTACATGCTTCTCACATTATTTTTAAAGAAATAAAAACACCAGAGTTAACAATTTTCTAGTAAGTGGTATTCAATCATGCTCTATGCATTTGAATTTTGTTTTAAAGAAATTAGACTGGGGAGAAAGCATCCCAGAGAGAGAAGCTGAACTTAAAGAAGATAAATAAATTAATTCATAATGCATTTTTAAACTCATGAATAGCAATCAGTTTCATAACCTGTGGAAATACTGGGCATTTTTCCATAGGAGACATGGGTTTACCTAGTGTCTTGACCTTAAATAATTATAGGAAAGGGTCAGTGATTACGGAACAGAAAGGTAGGTTTCTTTCTTCTCAAAACTATTCTTTCTTCTCAAAACTCAAACCTGAAATCTCTATCTGTAACCAATGGATAATTTAGTCAAATTGGAAGATAATATTAAAATGCTATAGACAACAGTTGAGAAGTTGATCTATCATTAGGCTGCAAACCATGTTCTGGAAATAGCAAAAATTAATGTTGGCAAAGTCAATGAGCAAATGCAAAGAAAAAGGCTTGAAAAAACGATTTATCTTCTGTGAAAAAGTAGAGCAGATTAGACATACTTTATTTATTTTGAGGATAATGACAATGATTCGTTTGGAATTCAGAATCAAAATATATGAGCACGAACCATGAATATAAAACAGGGGAGCAAAGCACATAACAAATGGGGCTCTTGTTTTGATACCCAGCACATGACAGCTTTTGGTGGGAACAGATTTCTTCTGTTAATAATCGTTCATACCACTAAATTACCAGGGGCACATCCTATCCTGCCTACCCTCAAAATGAAAGCCATGTGGAGAGCAGGCTAATGTAACAGAATAATGAAAGCTTCACAGGTAACAGGGTAATGTAACAGGATAATGAATGCCAGTCAGATGCATTCAGTCTAGGGCCAAAATTAGCCTATTCCTGAATCAGCCTGTTCACATCACTTAGCATATATTATTAAATCAAGGCCAAAAAGTGTACGTGTATCTCTAAATACAAAATTTTGCAGGAGCATGTAAACATCAGGCAAATGTAAATAAATCTAATCTCAGATCTATTTGGATTGACAATGAGACCTAAAGTTGTTTAACCTTTACATACTCCTATAGGCAGTAATATTACCCCCATTTTGCAGATGAGGAAAACAAGATACAGAGTTCAGGAACTTTCCCCAAGAGCAGACAGCTGATACCTAGAAAAGCCATATTTCCCTCCAGGCACTCGCTCCACACTTTATACCCCTTATTTTGATATGGTTATACCACTTCTATGTAGATTCTTGAATTTGTTTAACTGCCCTCATTTTTATGTGAATAAAGTTAAATTTATTAATGAAAAGGCTCTGAAATCCTGATAGACGACCACAGGCATGGGGGTTTGAGCATCTTGGTCCAGATAAAAGTTGTGCACGCTCAAATACTACTCACCAAAGCCCTTGTCAGACCTTCTCTGTGCAGAGATCCTGCCCTCAAGTACTTCATCAGTAATTAGTCTTTTAATCACATTTTTAATTTTCAATATTTAGATTTTTTGGTCACCAAGCTATTTATTTTTACTCACATCAACTGAATTTGCCCCTGAGACTCCGAGACTTAGGTGTATGTCTAATTCAACATAGCTTTTATGCACATCTTAAGGATCGAGTTATCATTTCAACAGAAATAGCCAACATCTCTATGTTAAAAAAAAAAATGACCCGAGGAGTGCCTGGGTGGCTCAATCAGTTGAGTGTCTGATTCTTGGTTTCAGCTCAGGTCATGATCTCACAGTTCATGGGTTCAAGCCTCGCATTGGACTTTGAGCTGACAGTGTGGAGCCTGCTTGGAATCCTCTGTTCCTCTCTCTCTGCCCATTCCCCACTCATGAACGTGCTCTCTGACTCTCTCTCTCTCTCTCTCTTTCTCTCTCTCTCTCTCTCTCTCTCAAAAATAAATAAACTTAAAAAAAATGACTTGAGAGTCACAGAGTGCGGGCCACATAGTAGCGCCACAAATGAAATGATCAATACCCAGTATGTCCAATGAACCTACACACCTGTCTGGGTCCATTTCAGTGACATTTAAGCTATATTTAGTGAAATGGTTTGAATTGTCCTTTACTTGCATTTGACCAATAGAACTTTTAACATCTTTCAACAATAAAAATGAAGCAGGTCTCTGAAACTAATATAGGCATTGATTAAAATGGAATTGCCTAATTAGTAGCATTCAGTAAACATTCAATAATATTAATTCAATTAGTCTTGGGGAGGGGGGATAAAGAGCCCTTTAAAGCCCGTGCACCAAAGAGGAGAACCTCTGCTTGAGGTATTCCTTAAAAGGCGTTCAGTTTTATAGTTCTGGCAGCATAGGTCTCTGCTCAGCCCCTGTGCTTAGGCATTTATGTAATTCTGGGAGGACAGAGCATATATTAGCCAGAGCTATTGACTTTGATAAATCACCTGGGCTCTATGGAAGGTAAAAGGATATTGTAAGGAGAAATGCAATACTGTCTGTGATAATACTTTGAGGTCTCCAGAGAAAGACACATACTTAAATATAACAAAAGTCTAGGAGTGAGAATATCAGGATGGCCACGGACTAGTTCCAGCTCCACCAAGTGGCAGACAGCAATAGATGGAGGCCTGCCTGCCTGCACCCTACAGTAAAATGTCCACATCAGATAATACATGTCATTTATCACCCTGTCTGTAGAAGGTCCACTGGCTACTCTACTATAAAGGGGTCCACTAACTAGGATTGTTTGCTTTAGCATTTATTTTAACCCCAAAACCACACCATGAACACAGCATGTTCCGTCTGACCACGCTAACAGAGATGAACTTACGTGCACCAGTTTGTGCTCACAGTAGCACGTAGCCAAACCCAGCTTCTCATCCTGTCCGTGGGCCCTTCTATACTTTAATGATGCTGGAAAAAGAATGTTGTACTAAGGGTCAAAATATCAATCCAAGTCCTGATTCGTCTACTAATTAACTGTATAACCTTGAACCTGGTTTCTCTGAAGCCAATAGCCCTTGCTTCATCTGTCTTCCAGGAGGGTAAAATGAACTAATGAACTAATAATTTACTGAAAATGGTTTAAAATGGTAAAGTGGAATTTTCCAGTATTAGTGTTGCTATTGAAAAAAATTACTAATTAAGTACAAAAGATAATCTAAAATATACCCTAATGTGTAGTTTTGCACATTAATATATATGCACACCTGTAACTGATATATAGGATATATATGTTTACAGATATTTAGGATTATGTATATGCCCTAAACACGTTCTGGGATTTTTGTCTTATACATTCTGTGCCTGTATAGCCATACCCAGTCCAAGTCATTGTGAAGAAAAATTTTTCCAGAGTGATTAACAGTCATTTTTCTCCTTATCACTGCTATTTAGCTGAGCTAGAGATATTCTTCTCAGGAAAAAAAAAAGAAAGAAATGTCCTTAAAACACATTCATTATGTTCAGAAATAACCATAGTCCACTTTAGAACTGAGTTAATGATAGATTTTCCTGAGCAAAATTCCCCTTTTAGTAATTTAGCAGCAAAATGTTTACTACTGGAAAATGCCTGTTTCCCAGGGATTATTAATCATACTTTATTGGGAAGTAATCAGTTACATCATTTGTTTTCCCACCCATTTTAGGAAACTGAAATGCTGAGATATTCATTTTTGCTATGAAAATCTACCCAGTAATTACCATATTTACTTTTCATTTATGGGGGAATAATCTGTTTTAATTAAGCCTAACTGAAGAACTTTTATCAGATGTAATTATCCCTTTCGATAAATATGTCTCCACTAATTACGTTTAACCATGGGATTTATAGCTCTTAAGTCATTTAGTAGGAAACATAATAAATCTTTAGTAATACATGCTAAATTACTATAAATTAATTCAGATCATTAACATAATAAACAAATTAGGATAATTTTGCTTAATTAGTTTGGTGGTTAACTCAAAATCCCATGTAAGCTTCATGGTAATCTTGATTTTCACCATTATTACTGGAATGACACACTTTGAAACAAATCTATTTTAAAATTTAAATATAAAGCTGATCCCTTCTCTTAAGCCTTAATCCTCGACAACTGATTATTTTCCAAAGAGGAAAAATAATTGGCTGTCCTTTAGTTTTTGAAGTTTATAAAAGTTTTCATAAAACTTTACAACCTAAATATATTTCAAATAAAAATATTTTCTAGTGTCTTCATAAGTAAGTGAATTTTCATTTTCTTTTTTCTTTTTTAAAGATAATTTTTACTTTTAAGTAATCTCTATATCCACTTGAAGCTCAGAATTTTCATTTTCTGATTCAATACGTGTATCCCAATAAATATCTACATATATATCTATAGTGTGTGTGTGTGTGTGTATACATGTGTGTATAAACATATGATACATTTTAGTACTTCTCCAGGAATCTTGGGCTTTAATTTAGGTTAAAGAAGGAAAAGTATGTAGCAACATAAAGAAAATATTAAACTAGGGCACTTTAAGAAATTTAGAACAAATAAACGTATGTTTTCCATAATGAATAGAAACCTCATGGATATTCATTATCCCAAGAAATGGTGCTGACCAGAAGTGTAATTATCTTCCAGAATACTTCTGCTAACTTCAGAGATGTTAGCGTTTGTAGATGCCAGACTCAAGACAAGTTATTAGAGGGATGATATGCCGTCTGTCCTGTTTCTGCCAACCAATCCCTCTATTCTTTCCACTTGTTTTAACCTGGTGACTTCTAGGAAACTGCAAGATCCAGCTCAGGTGCCACCTTTCTCTAGGCAAGGTTACAAAATAATCTACTAGGTGGCTTTTAACAGCACTGCCCTATTTGTTTCTGCACTTTCTCCCACACTGGAAGAGGAACTTCAGACACAGGTAACCCTTCCAGACACAGTAAGCCCCACCTCAATGAAGACAAGGTAGGCAGGCATTGCTGTCGGTCCAAGATGAACTTGCATTGACTGAAGCTGCCTGCTCTTGGCTCCAGGAGTAAAAATTCTTCTCTTCTTGCCAGCATTCTTCTCTTCTATAGAGAACTGTCTGGGTATCCTTCCCTGGCTTACAGCCTGCCCCATCCTCCTCTACCACAAGGCTGCTTGGGTTTCAGCAGTTCCCAGCCCTTCCCTCTGCCTGTATCTCCCTATGCTCCCTCCAGCTTCATGAATCTCTGCCCAAGGAAATCTTCTTGACACCTCTGAGAGGAGAGGGGACTCAGACAGCATCTTAATAATTGAGGCACACAATATTTTGTTTCTCAGTAGTGAATGAATCAGACTCGTGACTGACATCTGTGAGACCCATCCCACCTTGATGTTTCCTAGTGTTTTAGACACCCAATAAATATATTTATTTAATTCCTTCATTCAGCCCTTCATCTAGAAAACAGGTTTTTTGTTTGTTTGGTTTTCTTTTTGGCAGACATTGCTTTACACATCCTTCACCTTAAATGTCATTAAAGATTCTCCACAAGCATTTAATCTTCTCTAAGTCATTGCTCAGCTTGATGTTGGGGAAAACAATAAGCAAATTTAGTTCCTGCTTTTAATGAGCTTGCCACAGGTAGACTGTTCCATAGTCTTCATTTTTGGCCCACTTCTCATCCTCTGAAAGGCTTTCCCTGACTCCCCAGAAAGGAATGGGGTCTTTGGATTTTAGACTATCCTAACACTCTTTACACTGCCTCCAAACAACTTTCCATGATATTTAGTTAATATCTTTCCCCCTCAGTAGATTGAAATATCATGAGAGCAGGGATCACATCTGTCCTGTTCAGTATACCATCCCCAGTATCTAATAGAGGTTCTTCCCACTAGTAAGCACTCAGTGAATGACCAGTCTGAAATAAATAAGATCAAGGGGGTAAATTCAGTTAGGCTATATCATTATTATATATTATAGCTAGTATTATAAAGTGGTTAGCATGAGGTACTCATTCAAATACTTTATGTATGCAAATTATTTTCATCTTCATGTTAATCCCATGACATAGGAACTACTGTGACTTTACAGATAGAAAATTCACATGAACCCTATGAGTAGATAGTATTGCTATTTTATAGATGAAGAACTAGAGATGATCAATTTACAAACATCTCATTCTTAGCAACTGGTAGAATTGTGATTCTAAACCATGCTATTAGTCAGTAACTATATATATATATATAGTTTGCTATCCCACTAGCCATAGAAGAGTGGGCCAAGAAGACTGTCTCTAATTTTGAAAGCTTACCAGATTTCCTATGTATTATCATGGTCTGCATTTGAGTAAAAAAATTAAAAAAAGACAGCCATATCCATACTTCACACCATAGACAGAAAAATCAATTCAAGATGGATTATATGGTTGTAGATGCAAAGCAACTGAGTTATTAGAAGAAATAGAATAATATCTCTGTGGCCTTCAATTAATATTTCTTAGGAAAAAACAAAAAAGCATAAGCAATAAAAACTTAACTTGGATTCCATTCAAATTAAAAGCTTCTACTTATCAAAAATACTACAAAGGAAATGAACAGGCAAGCCACAAACTAAGAGAAAGTACTCATAATATATGTTTGACAAATGACTTGTATCCAGAATACATAAAGAACTCCCACAACTTAAAAATAAAAAGATAAATAGCCCAATAAAAAAATTTTTGGCAAAAATATTTGAACAGACACTATAAAAGAAGAAATATAAATAGCCAATAAGCATATGAAAAAATACTTAGCATTATTGCTCATCAGCACAACAGAAATTAAAACCATGAGATATCAAAAATTACTACCACAAATTTAAAATACTAATTATATCAAGTATTAAAGAGGATATGGAGCAACTGGAACTCCATATTGCTGGTGAGAGAAAAAAAATGGCACCTCTTTAGGAAACTATTTGGCAATGCAATTTCTTTAAGATATAAATGTACCATACCATATAACACACTAATTCCATTTCTAGTTTTTTATTCAAGAAAACTCAAAATATTTGTTCACAAAAAGCCTTGTGCACAAATGTTCATAGCAGCTTTAATCATAGTAGCCCAAAGCTAGACAAAAGCCACATGTCCACTCTCAGGACACTGGGTATATAAATTGTGGTTACATCAGTTGAATACTAATAGGCAATAAAAAGGAATACACACCCATGTAACAACATAGATCAATCTCAAAAAATATGCTGAGTGAAAGAAACCAAACAGACAAACAAAAGAATGTTCTGAATGGTTCGATTTATATGAAATTCTAAAATAGGGAAAACTAACCTTTAGCAACAGAAATCAGATTAGTGGTTGCTTCTGCTGGGGGAGAGGAGGGATGAATGATGGGGAAGAGGCATAAGAGAACTTCTCTGGGGTGATATTAACACTCTGTGCCTTGATATACATTCATTATAACTGATGGAACAGTATAGTTAAGATTTGAGGGTTTGACTTTTTATAAATTATGCCACAATTCTTTTAACACCATAATTTTTAACACCATTTTTTAAAACACAGATAACACCGGCATTGAAAATGAGTGTGAAGAGGTGACAAGACAGAATAAATAACCACTAGTTCATGAGGAAAAAATGCCAGGGTTGCTCTAAACATAGTGGCAGTTTTAATTTTTATTTTGACTCTGATTATTATACTAATATTCTTTTGACATTTTATGATAAAATATTGTTAATTGTTGGCCTTCAGCAAAGAGCAAATATTATGCTCTATGTCAGAGCATTATATCCGCCCTTTAAAAAGATGTGGACTCTAGGATCAGATCTCTTTTCTGATAGATAGATAGATAGATAGATAGATAGATAGATAGATAGATACTCCCAAAGAGCCTGCACAGGAGCCACTGATTTATTGCCAAAGTTCACAGAGAATGAAGTCATGGAGGCAGCTCACATCTTACACACAGCATAGGTTTACAAGGTCTGACTTAAAAGGACCCACACTCCTCACCAGCATGACTTCCAGCCTAGGGCTCCCCTCCCACCTCCTGCAATGTACATCTGTGCAGGAGGGCTTGCTTTTTATCTAGGGGATGGGATGCATTTGTCATCCATAACTCATGATCACCAATATAGTCATCACCCAGCTAAGTGGAGACATCAGCCTCCTTTATTCTAGCATCCAGAACTCCAGTCTTGCTAAGGCAAATATGGTTTTTTTTCCCCAGCTTTCCTTATAGTTTGGGGATTTATGAGGATGTTTCTTCTTTGTGAATGAAAATGAAGTAGATGCTGCTGGCACTGCCCTTTTCCCGACTTTCTGTTTAGAACATGGATGAGATATTTGGGGCTACAGCAACTATACTGCAACCATGAATAACAGCCAATAAGCTAAGGATGGTGAAGCAGAGTCTAGAAGGGGGCTAAGTTCCTTAGAGCATGATTCAGACTCTGCACCAACTCTACAATGCATACTTCTAGACTGCTAGTTCTGATGGGTGGGGATGCTAGTTGGGAAAGTACAAGGGCATTGCATGCTCCCAGGAAGGACCTGGACACTTAGGAAACACTGCCCTGAGAGCATGTAGGAAAGAAGAAAAAGGAAGTAGAAAACTCCAAAGATTAACTTTGTCCTAAGCAGTTCCCCTACCTGTAATACTGGGTTCAAATGATGGGATAAAAACAAAGAGGAAGCCTAGTGTCCTGTTGCCTGGAATTTTAAGAAAAAACTATATTTGTTTCCAACCTGGCAAGTGACTGGTTTTTCAACCTTTACACCATGTGTGTATGTCTATGTTTAAAGAAAGAGAGTCAGAGAGAGACACCAAGCTGTAAAGTATCTGTGCTTTCCCCCCAAGCTTCTGTGCTTCCTTTTTTTCATTGTACTTTGCTGTATTCCATCCAAGGGGCATCCATTAATCACCATTCCACTTTTGGCAGTGACAGTGTAGACAGTGCATCATGTCAAAGATGTCGCTGTTAATAATTAATGATAATTTCTGTAATGGGGAGTGACACACTGCATTATACCCAAGCTCAAGATAACTGGTCCTGCCATCCACTCCTGTTTTGACTTGTATGATGAGCATGGCAGACCGAGACTGATACAGGACAGAATTGGAGGGGTGGGGGCGCAGAAACAGTCATTTCATCCAGCAGCTGGAGAAAGCTACATTTCCAAAAACCATCCTGACCCAAGGAATGCATGAGATCCCCAGATAAGGTAAATTATAACATTCTAGAAGATGACAGGTTACAATTACCTCTGAAATAATAAGCTAATTTATTCCACAGACAGGTGCCAAAAGGGCAACCTCAGAAGACAGAGTGGTCCACATATGTTGGCCTGTTAATCTATAAAGAGGTAAATAATGGTATAAAAGGTATTTTTAAGAATGGAGAAGAAACAGGAAGTCCTGCTCTGTCCATCCTTGAGCTCTCTACTTATTGTTTATACAACAAGTACAGACTTGTCTCATATGCAACCCTGGCTTGCATTAGAATGTGTGGCACTATCAGCCTCCCCAACTTCTCCTGCCCCAGAACTTCTACACTGGAATATCCTTGATTAGCAGACACTTGTTAATTACCTACAATATTAAGTGGCCCTTCTTTCTTGGTAACATGACCCAAATTTTATATAGGGCATCAATGTCAATGTGCCCAGCTAAACATTCTCTTTTTCAGGCTTCCGACCACAGTTTAGGGTGGCGTGTGAACAGTTCTGGTCAATGAGAATAAGTATAAGTCTCTGATGAGAGCTAAACTTTTCGCTTGTTTGATTAAAAAGAAAAGATAAGTGCGTCTAGCACCATTTAACCCACTTCTTTCTGATGCCAACAAGTGGACGCTGAAATCTGGAGATGCAGCCACCATCTCATAGCAATGACCCAAATGCTAAGGACAGCTTCATACAGAACTACAAAGACCCTCGGTCTTTAATGACACAGTTAAGCACCAGGTCTGTGCTACGTGTCTCTGTAGGTGCTTCTATATGAAGAGAATCAGCCCCTACTGTTTAAACCACGTCCACTTGGTTGTTTTCTTGCCTGAAACCAAATATATTCCTAAGTGATATGGATGAGTCTGAGACCCTATGTTAAAAAATTACACAGATGATTGATTAAATGTATAATAAGCATTTGGAACTTAATATACTCAAAACATAACCCTTGATTCCTACATGCTACCTTCTCTCCAATCCCTTCCCCAAAGGAAAAAAGAAAACCCCTGCCCTTCTCCCAGCATCCCCCCATCCCAAAGTGTAGTAATAGGCACTATACCACTTACCCTGTTGCTTGGACCAAAAATCTAAGGGTTATCCTTGACCTCTCTCACCTGATATCAGTTTCATCAGCAAGAGTTATTAACTACACTAACATATGTTCCTAATACACCTTTCTTTTTCTTTCTCTGTCTCTCTCTGTCTCTCTCTCTCTCTCTCTCTCTCTCTCTCTCTCTCTCTCTCTCTCCATTATTACCCACTTCTTCAGTCCAGGCTATCACCACAATCTCTTACCTAGACCTTCCCCAGAACCAAACAGTTTTTAATAATGCATGTCAGAACATACCATTCTCTGATTAAGAGCTTCCCTTTGCAATTGGATTCAATCCTTAACCATGGCCTTGAATCACCTGCCCCTGCCACCTCTGCAATTTCAGTTTACCTCACCACCTCTTCATTCACTAGGGTTCAACCTCTCTGGCCTTTTCTTTGTCCCTTGGACATCTCTGTCTGGGGACTTTGCACTAGGTCTCCTCTATCCAGGGTGTAACCTGCTCATTCATCATTATTTAGATCTTAGCTTAAATACCACCTCCTCAGATTTGCTTTCCCTGGTATCTCTATTGAAAGCTGTCCCCCACTCACTCTCTGACATCATTCTAGTTTTTGCTTCATAACACTTATCACAATCTGATTTTTATTGTTTATTTGTGTGTTGATTGATCTATTCTCTGATTCCTGCCATTAGAGTATATTCTCAATGAGTACAGGAGTTTTGTCTGTCTTATTCCTTGGTTAATCTCCAGCACTTAGAATGATGTCTAACACATGACAAACTCTTAACTAATGTGTGGACAAATTTATTGAATGTATGATTTACATCCATATGGTGGAACCACTTAATAATAACACCCAGATATTTATTTAATTCTTCTTTTACATTGTATGTGGCTAAGTCATAGAAAACACTCGTGATTATATTCACCTCCAATAATACGGTTCTGACACTACTGGTAGCTTATTGATCACTCTTTTGAAAAAAAGGAAGGGCATTTTACATTGGATTCTACTATATGCTGAAAAACATTCCCCATGAAATTCATTCTGATTTTCCCTATTGTTACATCTCAGAAAAGGACCTAGATCTAGTTAGTTTCATAAAACATTCAGAGGTCAAAATTCCTAAACTTGCCATTTGATGACTTCCAAAGATTCCTTCTAATGTCTATCATTCCATTTGCCAATATCTATAAAGACAAAAATCTAACATAGACAGGCCAGGGGATAAGTAGAGTCATTCAGTTTGAAAGATAAATTATACTAATAATGTACATTATCACATGCTGAAGAGTCACCAACCTGCTTTAGTTCAACTTTGTTACCAAATTACTCACCTTAATTACTGCCTTCTTCTTTTTCTTATCTCATTTTTCCCTAGTCATATTAATGGTTGCATAATAATATGAGACAATGTTCACTAAGCTTAACTCTAAAAATAATAGCTGTTTTAAATCAGAGTTAATTAGTATGTCAAGAAGTTCAGGTAATTATTGGGCCATGTGATTTTTTTTTTTAAAAAGGCATTAGGTAAAAAAGTCACTTTACCAAATGCTACATTCATGATTTCATAAAGTATTTTGAATATTTTTCTTAAAATTGTCACTGAAAACTGAATAACTTGATTCTTCAGTGATCGTTTGTCATTGTAACTACAGGTGAGTGAGCTCTCCCCAATCGTGCAATCACTGCAGAAAATAGATTTAACATTAATTTATGAATCTCAGTGTCCTTTCTCTTCCAGATTTAATAGTGAATCATGGTTTATCCTATTTATATTTCACCACATGAGGAAGGTTGTCAAGAGCAAAAGATCAGAGTAACATAATTCTCCTCTCCTGCACCCTTGTGAGCTGCTGCTGGAGAATGCTCCCTGTTTTGAGGGGAGTTGGAAGGCACACTGTCCTTGAATGCATGTGGGAGACATTCTGGGACTTCAGGGGGAAGGAGCGAGTGCACTAAAGGATGTCTCTGAAAACTGCATACATATGGAATAAGCATCATAAGTAAAAGGCATGCTATCTTGGGTATCATGGCCTGTAAACTTGTTCATCTTTAGGTCCTCTGAGGGTATCCATGAACCTTCTCTCAATCCTTCACAAAATAATCAGAAATTCAAAGCAATCAAGAAGAATGAGCAAAAGTGGTTTGTCTTTGTTTCACTGGTTCCTGAAATACATTCCTGTCCATGAAATAGGTCTATTTCTTTAAAATTAACACTAGAAAAGAAGACAAAAATAAAAACAAGAATTGGGCAACAAAAATAAAGAGGGTCCCTCGGTACATGGGTAGATTCTCAAGTACACAGTAATCTCTGAGTCACTGGGCTAAGCTATTAATAGGGCAGCAAAGAGATTGTGGGCAGTCAGACCTGGGCTAGGCCTGGTGAGGGCAGTGCTGCAGGTGCTGACTGGGGAGCAGAGAGTCCCCATGACCTAACGGAAAATCTGATGGAGCCTGATCTCATGTAGCGAGACAGCAAGCTATAATATTGCTGAATCAAATTCCCAACAGGGTAAAATTATAAACATTTTTAGTCTATTAGTATTTATTATCTATCAAATACACTATGGACTTCATAAAGATACTTGCCTCTGATTACCCACTTCTGTCCCCTGTAATAACATGCCACACTGATCACAGTCCACTGTTTAACTATCCATCTTCCACACCAGACTACCAACTCAAGGGCTAGTCTCTCGGTGTCTATCCTGACCCTACTGCCTTCTCCAGTGCCTAGCACGTAGTAGGTACTCAAAACTGTGTTTCAATGAGTGACTAGAGGTTTATAGAATAGTTTGAGAGAAAAGATATGAACATTTGATATTTAAAACAAGAGAAGAGGTGTCACAAGACAGCACATGATGAGTTGGCAAATGAAAAGTAAGACAAATCCTAGAGAAGAGGGATTTCACTACAGGCTGGACTGGGGACTCCCTCAGGTTGTCAGAGGACCCCTGACACCGAATCTGTTCCATGTTTTTCCAGGACACAGACAGAGGCACCCATATAATAAGGGAAGAATGTAGGAAAAAGGAGGGACCTGTTGGGAGGGAGAAGAGGAGGTTCTCAACTGCCACCATGTTTCTTTTTGCTTATATTTTAGATGTTTCATGTATAAATTACATTAGTGTAGCCAATGAGACCCTGGGCTACAATCATTTTAAGGAAGGGTTGACGATTAAAATAAAATAAGATAAAAATCATGAATCAATTTTATCAATGACTAAGGACCAGGCACTTACCTTCATACCCTCATTTAATCTGAATGACGATCTATGAGGTATCATATCCCTATTTTGTGGATGAGAATACTAAGCCTCGGAAGGGTTATGTGAAGTAAACAAACCATAATCCAGAAGAGTAGACATCCAAAGCACAGCCTCTCTATTTAATCCAAAGTAATAACAGAGTCAGAGGGTAATCCTGTTAACACACTAAGTGAACTAAGTGGCTCTTAGGTGGTAAACTGATATTAAACTACATTTATTCAAGATATGACAAACACATTACAGTGTCGAGGGGCTATGGACTACTGAGAAACCTGGAAAACAATGAACTTGCCTGAAAATACAAAAAATTGGTATAATGATTACTCAAAAATTAGAAAGTTTCAAGGTGGCACAGAGTCTGAGAGGGTAAGAAAAGGCATGCATGAGAGGTGAAGACAGAGTGTACTCCACACTGTGATTCCTGTCTCACCAACAAGACGACTCCTGAAATTATCTCCCCTTCCACCTCAGTCTGACAATTCTCATTTAAAGACGTATTCCTTGGCCTACCAAATGCTCTTTTTTTTTTTTATCATCAATTGCCATCACTTTTCTCCAGTTCAGCTGCAAAAAATATGTTATCAGCTCTTCATCGGGAGAGAAGGCAAAGTACTAGCCCTGCTGTGCAAAATTACATAAATCCAGGTCCCTGGTCTCAAGGATCAAATGGAAAACAATTCATAACTGAGTGTGCTCAGTGGAGCCACCAAAGTATTCTAGGAACACATTGAAGGAGTGATCAATTTTGCCTCCCCACTCAGTTTCTTGTTCTGTCACTTTGCACATAACACCTCACTAATGCATTAAGAGCCCCTGAGTTTCTACTGCTTTCCGTCACTGTGGTAGGCATAATGCCCCTCAAAATATCTCTATGTCTTCATTCCTGGGAACTGTAAATATGTTATGTTACATAGCAAAAGGGCCTTTGCAAATGTAATTGACATTACAGATCATAAAATAAGACATTATCCTGAATTATCTGGGTAGGCTCAACATAATTTAATCATACGAGCTTTTTAAAACAGAGTTTTCTTTGGTGAGAGTTAGAGAGATGCAGTAGAAGGAGGAGGCAGAGAGATCTGAGAAAGGGCCATGGGATGAGGAATGTAGACAGCTTTAGGAGGTGAGAGAGGCTCCCAGCTGCCAGCCAGTGGGAAATTGGTACCTCAGTGCTACAACCACAGGGAATTGAATTCTGCCAACAATCTCAATGAGCCTGGAGGTGGATTCTTCCCTAGGGTCTCCAGAAAGAAATGTGGTCCTACAGACAATTAGATTTTTGTCCTTGGAAGCACCTATGTGAAGAACCAACTGAATCATACTGTACTACACTTCTGATCCATTGAAACTATGAGATAAACTGATGCAGTTTTAAACCACTAAGTTTTTGGTCTTTTGTTACAGCAGCAATAAAAAACCAATACATTGTCAAAAATGTTTTTCTACCCTCTTCAGACATAACTCATTCTTTAGGTCTTGTTCTAATGCCATGCCATCTGTAAAGCCTTCCCAACCTTCACAGGAAACAAGCTCTCGCCCCTCTGGATTCCTATCACAGCTTGTCTGTACCTTTGTGGGGGCACTTATTTCCCTTCTTTGCACTATTATTAGTGCACCAGGGTGTATATTGTGTCTGGTTCAGTTTTGTCTTTCTCACATACCTAGTTACATAGGTGTCGATGGAATAAATAGTCAAAGAGCCACTCAGTACATCCATATTTAGTATCCCTGGATATATGGCACTAGCAGGCATTCACATGTCTTTTTGGCTGGCACCCAGAGTAGTGGGTGTCAGTACAAGACAATTCATAGTAAGAAGGGCAGTGTTATACAAGTGGAAGGGCTCATTAGTGATCGGTTGACACCATTTTATTATCCTATATTGACTTATTTTTAAATGAAAATTGGATGCTTTAGTGAAAACTAAATTGAAATATTACATTGGAATTAGTCTAGATAAAAGAATATCACAGATTGATGTTGAGACCATCACCTGCATGGCTATAAATTAGTAGTGCATCAAAAGCCAACTCAGTGTCCGTCAGTAAAACAAAGACAATTTAGTGTTTCAGCAAACCTAGTAATTCATTAAGAGACACAGTAAGTAACTCTATAAATAAAGAGCTAAGGAGTAAAATGGGACACTCATTCTTTAAAATAAAATAACACCTTAATATATGAATTGTGCTTTCTTAGAATTGTCACCCAATTTATTTGAATAGCTAATTAGCACTGAGGCCAGAACCACCTAGAATGGATAAATGAAACATTCATTTTTAGAATGTACGATAATACTATATAATGCTAGCGATGTTATGGTGAAGGTGTAGAAGCAGATGCCAGACACCAGGCATTTTGGCTAAGCCCACTTTACACTAACATTCATCCTATATTACAATTATTAAACAGCATAACCCATCTAACCTCCAAGCCAACTGAGAAATCTCATGTGATTCCATAGTCCTTGAATCCAAGGAGAAATCAAAGCTCCCAGTGGATATATAACCATGAAATATGTAATTATGTGCATGCATTATTATTACTACTGTAATTGCTTCAAGTGATGCACTCTCTCTAGGTAAAACAAAACAAAACAAAACAAAAATCTATAGGGAGGTCCTGATTTATCTCATCATTACAAGGTGTCCTCCATACTTGAGTAGACTGAAATATTTATCTCTTTGTTAAAAAGGAAGGGCTAATTGGCCAATCTGGTTAAACGCCCTAGAGGGAAAACGGGATGAATGGAAGACTGTTAAGCGGTGTAAACAGATCAGAAAAGGTAAACCAAACTGCACATCAAAACCCAAATAGTTGTTAGAGAGAAAAGAAATAGATGGAGCATAAGAGGCCATAAACTACAGTTTTGCTAACACTGACAGTGATGAGGATGTTGGGGAAATCATCCAATCCCTTATTGGTCAGAGATCTGATTTTAAAACAAGTTTCAGTAAGTGTACTGTAGGGTGTATGTAATGGAGCTGCGTTAGGCCGTAGGCTTTAGGGCCTTCCTCATTCATTCCATAAACCAGAAGTCTTGAGGGTCTATGGCAACACGTGGTAGTGTGGAGGTGAAAAAGTGAATCAGAAGTAAATCCTGTTCTTAGGGGATCTGAGCAGAAAATATAATAGGAGTAAAGAGGACCATAGTTTTCAAACTTTTAGCAAAAGTAATCTCACATAGAACTCCACCAGGTAAAACAGACCAAAAAAAAAAAAAAATATATATATATATCTATCTTCTGGCTGAAGTGGAAGGTCAAAGTGCTGAATTCCAGATGATTTAGTATTTTCTGAGACCCTGAAACACGGTGAACTCTACATAGCATCATTGAAAACAGTCACTGATATAACCAATCAAGGAAGAAAGTGACATGCTCCAAAAAGGAACAAGCAAGGCTCTACAAGAAGACAGAGAAAGATGAAGGTACTGTGTACTGTGTGTTCATCTTCAGTGCTTAGAATAGTGCTATCCAATAGAGCTTTCTGCAGTGTTGAATAATGTCCTTCATCATTGCTGTCCGGTAGAGTAGCCAGTAGCCCAACGTAGCTATCAAACCTTTTAGATGTGGCCAGTGTGAATCAGATGAATTTTTAATTTTATTTAATTTTAATAAAAATAGTCACATATGCTTAATAGCTACCATATTGTACAACAGAGAGAAAGTCTTCATAGAGAAAGTAGAAGGAACTGGGAACCGGGCAGAGTTCAGAGATTCAGTGGTTGACAAAGGATATTACTTTCAAGATAACTAAGATAACTACTTAGTCATATTTTTTGTTAATTTGCCTCAAAGTGAGCAAAAACAGGGAGCAGGGACCAATACCCAGCCGCCCAGGAATGACAGGCTTTGACCCTGAGGTAATACTGGGGGCATCTGCCTCTGATTTACCCCATGAGTCTGTGGGCTCCCACTCTTTTAATGCCATGCACATACAAGATGAGCTGGAACAAATCATAAAAATTTGCTGTAGTTTGAGCCGCTTTTATAAATGAATATGAAATCAACCATACATATCACTCAAATCATTTCTTTCCCCTCCATAATCAGTATCTTATGTGATTGAAGGGCATCTGATCTGATTCAGTAGAGGAGATTCATTTGTGAAAATTGACTGCTTTTACCCAATATGTCAATAAAGCACCAATTTTATAAAATTAAAATGATTCTTAGTTTGAGTCCCTTGACAACCAAGATAAACAAACTGCAAATGACGTGGCTCAACTAAAAAGTTACAGACGAAGACCACAGGAAATTTGACTAATTGTTCCTTTTGTCCTGCAATTATCCTACCCTGCAAACCCTGAAACCAACAGAAGTCTGACACTCAAGTCCAGCAAGCCCAAGGCTGAAAGGAGAAAAGAGAAAAAGAAAGTATTTTTGAATCAACAAAATTCACTTTTACCAAATTGTCAAGGTCTCAATGATGATGATAGAAATGACCATTTATTCAGAGTTTACAGCAGTCATATACTAAGCATTTTGTAAGTCATTTCATTTCATTCTCACAGCTCTATGTAGCTTGGACATAGTTATTCCCAGTTAACAGAGGGGCTGAGGCTTAGGAGAAAGAGTTGAAATATAGGCCAGCCTGGGGGCACCTGGATGGCGCAGTCGGTTAAGCATCAGGCTTCGGCTCAGGTTGTGATCTCACGGTTCGTGGGTTCGAGCCCCGCGTTGGGCTCTGTGCTAACAGCTAGCTCAGAGCCTGGAGCCTGTTTCAGATTCTGTGTCTCCCTCTCTCTCTGTCTCTCAAAAATAAATAAAAAGCATTTAAAAAAAATTTTTTTAAATACTGGCCAGCCTGATTCCAAACCCTGTCTTCTTTCCCCTATGCAATACTGTATCCCAACCATCTCCTTATCTTCTGATTGATTTTGAAACTACTTCCAGCCTGTGTGTTCAGTAGAGGAAGAAAGTATAGCATTGTATTTACTGCATGTGCTGTGCTGTTTTCATTCATTCATTCAACAAATATCTATTGAGCGTCTCCTCTGCCCCAGAACTATTTACTGATGATCAGTGTAAGCCCCAGACCCCTTACAGTATGTTTTAGTGGACAGGAACAAATAATAATAATAAGCCATTAAAGAAGCATACAAAGAAATAATGCATGGTAGTATTAACTGCTATAAATAATGGGAAGGAAAGGTTGACAACAATAATGTAATACAGAGTGGCTGGCATGTATCTACATTAGATAGGGAGTCCAAAGGACTCTCTGAGGTCATATACTGAGCTTTGATTTGGATCTAAAATCTCAAACATGAACAAAAATATTCCAAACAGAGAGAGTAGCATGTTCAAAAGCCCTGGGAGACCAGTGTGGCAGGGGTGTGGGAAACAGGAGTATGAGATATGTTCAGACTGGTAAACAGGAATCATGCAAGCAATTTGTTTAGATTCTAGTCTATGCAGCAGGAAGCCATTGGAATATTTTAAGCACTAGAGTCATATGATAAAATTTACATTTCTAAAAGGCCACTTTGGCAGTAATGTGGAGAAAAGACTGTAAGGGGTATATGTAAAAGCAGTTGCCCAGTTCAGAACCATGTGTTTGAAAGCATAAATGGAGATTAGCAGACAGAGTACTAATGGAGTACTTTGGAGGCAGAGCTGAGACACTCGTGGATTGGACTGAGGGGTGGGAAAGACGATTGGGGAACAGAGAGGAATGAAGGATAACTCTAAGCTATTGGCCTGAATAGGTAATGAATGGATGGGACACCCATTGTTGAAATGAGAAAGGCTATCTTATCGAAACTTCAGAGCAACCCTACAGTTATTCCTATTGCTCACCTGAGGAAATTGAAATTCAAGCAAGTGAAGTGCCCATGGACACTCAGTAAGGAAGTGTCAGGACTGTGCTTCAAGCCAAGGTATCTGATTCTAGAGTCCACATGTGCACAGTCTTCACATAACTACCACTGCTACAGAAAGATCAATGTTTTGGTATTGGTTTTGTCTCAATGAGCTTCTCTTTCCTTATTTATCAAATAAGGCAAATAATACTTACTGTATAGGAGTTGAAAGAACTGGGATGCCTGAGTGGCTTAGTTGGTTGAGCATCTGACTCTTGATTTTGGGTCAGGTCATGATCTCATAGTCATGAGATTGAGCCCCGTGTCAGGCTCCATGCTGAGCATTGAACCTGCTTAGGACTTTCTCTCCCTCTGTCTCTGCCCTTACCCCTTGCATGCATGTGTACATGCACACTTACTCTATCTCAAAAAAAAAAAAAAAAAAAAAAAAGAATTGTAAGAATCAAGGTGATTAAATGAGGAATTCTCCCTGCACTCTAGAGTTGTTTATAAGAATAAAATATATCTTCAGCCACTGAATCCTTGCATATATTCTTGGTTTTGTTAACTCTGAGTAGTCTGGTCTTCACCATGGCCATACCCTAGTGTGGTAGATTCCTGCTGCCTTATTTAGTGTCCAGTCAGAAAGCTTTCCAGGAGCCCTGAAAGGGACACACAGAGTCTGTCTATCCCAAGTCTGGGACAGTGCCCTACTCTCAAACATCCCTAGAGAACTTTGGGATTCTTCATTCCTTCAAGGCTGCCTTTTGTAATTTGCCTTCAGAAAATTATGTGTCATGCTGAGCCTGGGGTTGAAATTTCTACACAAATAGAGATGTTGTCATTTATACAGTTACGGTGACTTATGTCATCTGCAGGAGACTTTCTCATGCCACTTAACACACTGTGGGAGACACTTAGGCTGCAGCTGAGAGGTTCCTTGACAACTGCCCGGCCACTATCCCTTTGAGTTAGAAGTGAGAGGGGAAAAAGGGGAAAGAGCAAGAGAAGGCCATCATTTGTGAGCTCCTACTATATCCTAGGCAATGGGGTATTTTTACTCATATTATCCCCTTTGGCCCTTATAAAAATCTTGAGAGGCAACAATTAAATATTCTCATTTAACAAACAGAGATCCTAAAGCTCAGAATGTTCACTTAACTTGCCAAATTCACACAGCAGACAGGAAGCAGAGTCAAAATCCTGCCCTATATATACTTGGCTCTAAAACACAGTGGGGTTTTTTCCCATGAGGCCATAACGCTGAAGTATAGAATCATGAGAGAAAGAAGGCCGAAAGGAGAACAAAATGTCCTCTTAGAGTGTACACTCAGAATCCTATTGAAAATATGAAGTCACAAGTCCAGGGTGACTAAAATTAATTTGATTTTCAGCTCAGGATGTCAGGGAAAAAAATCTAGGTTTGGTTACTGTATGTGGAATGTAGGTTATCAAACTACAATGAAAAACATCAGCCGTATTTAACCAGCCAGATTTTTATTTCCCAAGGCCATGATAAAGAAGGTGACTGAAATTTAGTTTGCATAATTGTAAAGAAACCATGTTAGCAAAAGAAGGAAGGCAGCTGATTCCACTGCTAAAAAAATCGATTCTTCTATCCAAATGAGAATGCCAAGTGAGAAATGGGGATTTATGTGGCTACCTTTCATCAGGATGATTTGATTTATGTAAGTAAATTCTATACCTTTCCAGCTCCTAAATCCAGAGTGGTGCAGTTAGGCTGATGCATATCAGGGCTGACTCACTTTCTCATTCCAAGTTGATAATTTAAATGCTTACATTAAAGTTTCTATGTTAACTTTCAAGGTTTTAAAAATGAAGCAAGTTTCTGTTCTCCATCAGACTCAGAAGCAATGGGAATTAATGTGATATTGTCTTTAACGAATTGTAGTGGAGACCTGTGATTCATGTTGGTTCCCAATCCTTTCCTTCTCTTTAAAATGCCATAAAATGAAAAATACAACAGCTGTTTCATATTAGAAAGAAATGCAAATGTGCATTAATGCTGCTACAGAAATATTGTACATGTTCAGAGAATTTATTATTTATATGAATGGAATCAATCTACATTTTTCCCATTTAATAAAATGGCACTTATTTCAATGGCTTTGCCAGCTATTTAAGTCAAATACACAAAATAGGAATGGTCTAAGGATCTAAGTCCAGGATATTTTTCTTGTCCCTAAAAACATAGAATAAACAACGAAAAATGTCTGATGCTGTTTGCCCACCAAAGATACGAAAGCACCACATGCTCCTTATACCTAGATTAGTAGATTAACTTGTTTCAGTTGCATATTAAATAATTTCATCATAAGGGTCAGTTGTTTAGGCTAAGCTTTGTCACAAGGTGAATTGTGTTCAAACGCAGGTACCTCTTATGCTGGTAAATTGTGCTGGGAGAGGTTCTCCTGGTGAGCAGTAATGTTGTACTTCTTAGATTCCCTGTGGTGGATGCAGGTATAAGTTATTTAAAACAGGACAGGTTTCCCTTGCTAATCAATGGCAGGCTGACTAACCAGTTCCCATCAAAGCCTATGGCTTCTTTCTATGTACAACTCTCCAACCAATGTAACAGCCCATTTCCATAGTTGTGTTGGGTAATTTTAACCATGGAAACCCAACAGCTGTGTACATGGATGACCTTATTATCATTAGCAGCAAGTTAGCTGTTGAGCAGGGAATTTTTCATCAGGAAAGACTCCTTGGTTTCACAAACTTGGGAATAACCAGGCTCCATTTTTTTTTCCTGACTATAATATATAACTTAGGAAATGAGCACATTTAGAATGAAATTCACATTTTAATGAAGAGGAATATATCTGAAGTTTCTTTCTAACACATCTCCCATATTCCTTTATTCTCTTCCAGGGAATGAGAGAATTGTCATCATTTAGAAATTTTCCCAGCCTTCGTAGGAAAATGGATGGACCTTGAGGGTGTCATGCTGAGTGAAGTAAGCCAGGCAGAGAAAGACAGAAACCATACGTTTGCACTCATAGGTCTAGCAGGAAAACAAGAGAGACCTAATGGAGAACCAGGGGGAACGGAGGAGGGAGAGAGAGTTGGGGAGAGAGAGGGATGCAGAACTTGAGAGACTATTGAATGCTGAAAACGAACTGAGGGTTGAAAGGGGGAGGGGAAGGGGGGAAAAGTGGCGGTGGTGATGGTGGAGGGCACTTGTGGGGAAGAGCACTGGGTGTTGTATGGAAAACAATTTGACAATAAAATATTATGGAGAAAAAAAATAAAAATTAAAATTAAAATTAAAAAAAAAAAAAGAAATTTTCCCAGCGAATTAAAGGGAGGAGTGTTTCATGACTTTTGCTTTTAGAATTGGAAGTATCGAAAGTGGCCTCTTGGTGGTCAGGGGGTCAAAAATCCTCTGAGATCATAAGGAAATAACTCAATAATTGCCCCTAACAGGAGATCTCTCCCTCCCTATAGTGGATGATGCACATTTTTGGTGCTAAGAAAAGCCAAATAACCTGCTGGAGACACAATCACTCACAAGAGCACATTTCAAACAGGTCAGTGGATATTAATTTTACAGCCCTGGTGCAGCCCAGATGGTACTTTTTTATCAGGCATTCCAAAACTCCATACATGAGAACAGAACTGCCATTATTTTAGCCTCTCAGAGTTTGAAATTTTCTGTATTACCTTTAATTTAATATGTAGCCAAGCTCTTATATTTTACAAAATGCTCCTAGGGGGAGGATTCACTGCTCTTTCTTCTGCAAGGGTAACTTCTCCAGAGAAGGCAGTAGTTTTGTTATAATTAGTCCCTTAACTTGTCAATAATCACTGAAAGCTCATTCTCTTTGTTGTTAGTAGCCATGTGACATGTAGATCAATTTCTGTGTAATTCCACGGAAGTGTTGGCAAGTGGAATGATGACCTCATAGATATTAAAGACGGTCTGTAGATGTGCAGCTACGGATAGAGCGAGTGGTATAAAATGCATGAACCCCTTCTTTTTGCATGGCCCATGGGAGTAATTTCCACATGTGTTACACCAGCCTTGGTTCTCTGGTCTGTCTGGCCTTGCCTCTTGTGGCTGTCCCCCACAAAATTGTGAAAGGTGTGAAATAAGATTTCAGCCTTCTCCTACCATTCCTGTTTGACTCCCTTTCTCTTTCTTCATCTCCCATCTCACCCCAACACAACTGCACTTCACAGAACTAAAGGCAGTTGGACGGTTAGGACCCTAGGATGCAGTAGGTACTGTGGCGCTCCGCCCGGCAGCTGGAGAGCAGCACTGTGGCTGTTCTTGAAGACAGACACATCCATTCCTCATTAGCTGGAAATGTCAGCTAATAAAGGCTCCTGGAAGTATCCCTCATTGGGATATTCCCTCAGCCTCAGGGAACTACCTCACCCAAGTTTATGTCCATTCCTAGGGAGCAGTCCACAATCAGTGACTGTCCAGTGCTGGGATATAAAGATCAGGTTCCTTGGCCTCAAGGGGGTAACTCTGAGAGGCCATCCCAGCCCTAGAGCCCCTGTAGAATTGGCTGAGGTCTCTGTTGCAACTTCACTGCTTATCAGCTTCTCTTTCTGCCCAGTGCTGCCATCTTTGCCTCCTTACAGGTGTATCTCCTGAGAGCACTTCCCAATAGACTTTCTGCATCTAACTTTTCATCTTTAAGTATGTTTCTGGTGAGCCCAATCTAAGATGGGAGGTTACTCAAAGTAGTCTGAGACTGCTATATCTTAAGAAAGTGTAGACAAATTATTCCTCAAGAAGCAAGAGTTACAACCAGCAAGACAAAGTGGGTTACATCCAAAAGGTAAGCTCCAGACTAAACTCAATAATCTAAAGCAAAATGAAATGAGGTTTAAGATATGGGTAGAGTTAAGTGTTTCAGGGCAAATTCCAAGAGCAAACAGAATACAACATTTTACATCTGAATCTATCATATCTACTTAAATGAGCTGGTCCTTCATGGCATCTTCTGATTTCTTAGAACACTCAACTAAAATGCACTCTAATAAACCTCTAATCTGAGGCTCCTGTGGTGTAACCACACTGGTCATAACTGTGTCTACTGTCTGCACCAGAGAATGGGATGTTGCAAACATACTACTACCCACCATCCCTCCTCAGAGTTCCATTTGAAATTCCAGGGGTGAGTAGCCCATCTGTCTCTTAGGTCTGTATCTCAACCCTCTGCCTCTCTCATCACTGCTGTCCATTGTCCTGACCATGAGTCAGGTCCTGTGAACTGCTGTCATTCCCCAGAGAGCTCCAGAAACTCAGTTCATTGCCAAGAAGCTACCTTAAATTCTCAATAATATTTACTGTACATGAAGATAGGGGTTTTTATGTTTTATTTTATTTTTGAGAGAGAGACAGCATGAGCAGGGAAGGGTCAGAGAGGGAGACACTGAATCCGAAGACAGAATCTGAGCTGTCAGCACAGAGCCCAACACAGGGCTTAAACCCATGAACTGCGAGATCATGACCTGAGCTGAAGTCGGACACTTAAACAACTGAGCCACCCAGGCACCCTGATAGGTTTTTTTTCTTATAGATGCTTGTTTTGAGTATAGGTATATTTTTCTCCCAGGCACTTTTTTTTTTCTTGCCCTCATCAGGAGGAAACCCAATATTTTCCTGTCTCCTTCCAAGGCCAAAAACAGCTCTAATTTCTCTAATTCTGAGTTATACTCGCAATATTGACTGGGCACCCACTGTGAGCTTGGCACTTTTCTGAGAGCTTTCATGCTTTTTCTCATGTAGTATTGATAATGATCCTGTGAAACAGTTATTATTGCTATCATCCCTATTTTGCAAATGAAGAAACAAAGGTACGGACCTGACTTTCTCTGGGCCATACAAACAGAAAGTGGTGGACAAGGATTCAAACATGGCCAGTGCTCTCAACCGATAAGCCTTTCTGTCTTGTCCCATTCCCAGCATCCACCAACATTCACTTCAAACTCCTCCACGTGTTGAAAATTTCCTTTCCACTCTGAATGCTGCCATCCATTCATGTAATAACAAGAGCCCCCGTAATGACCCCCACCAAAGCCCTAGCCTCCCAGTTTCTTGCCCCTCATCTATTTCAAAGGTATTCATGGTGGGCTTTACATAAGTGATTCCCAGGATCATACTCTTCTCAAACCTCCAACTCTGAGACTTCCCTCTGACCGCCACCTTACATCCTCTGATTGCCCTGCTTCTTCATTCTTTCTATACTGCTCTCTGGCATCACTTCTTTCTCTCCGGTATGACCCACCCCCTCCCTCAACCTTCAGCTTTACTTCCTTCCATGATGAGCCTATGTTCCCTGTTTTCCTGACAATCACTCTTTTATCAGCACCTGAAACTTCCTCACCTTCCTTTCATTGCACTTTCCATGCTAATCTCCAATCCTACATTTTTCTGTTGTTACTGTTGTTCTTTCCCAGTGACTTCCTTCTGAGTAAGGGATAAAATCCAAATACC
Organism: Suricata suricatta; assembly: GCF_006229205.1. NCBI lineage: Eukaryota > Metazoa > Chordata > Mammalia > Carnivora > Herpestidae > Suricata > Suricata suricatta. Next base: position 26,318,940 of record NC_043711.1, on the reverse strand, counting down.
TAAGCAAGACCTTAAAGGCATTACAGGATCTTCCTCAACCTGCTCACCTCCCACCACTGCTCTCCCCCAAGGCTCAGTCAGTATCCTGTCTGCACTGGGCAGCAGTTTTCAAAGGTACCTTGCCTCTCCTCAGTGTCCTGTCAGACATATTCCTCCCTGTTCCCCTTCTGGAAAAAAGCAACAGGGTCAGATGACTTCTCAGAAGGAGGATTGGGGGAAGGAGGAGGAGGAGGGGTGGAGACAGCAGTAGAGGAACAAATGGAAGGTGACCTAGAAATGTTTGTCCAAAGTTACAGCAAAATTCAGAGTGCCATTATACTGAAGGAGCACCCTTGAGGAGGGAAAGCAGTTAATATAAAGGGTCAAACTTGGCCTTGGCAGACCAGAGCTGTTGATGAAACAATCATGTAAGAGTACTGGGAAAATCATAACGCATAATTAAATGTTGATGCCTCCAACTATTGTCTAAATTTCACTATGATGATGTGCTAATGATTAGGCATGAGATATAATATATGTGGTTTAGCAAAGCAAATATTTTGGGAACATTATAAAATATTACTGCCATTTTGAGATGATGAAATGAAGAAATCAAAGAACTTACCTACATAGCTGCAAGCTACTTAGAAATATGACAAAAATCCTTGTCTAAACTAAATGTAAAAATGAGCAAGTTAGTTATCACACATTTTATTAATAATTTATGAGATGTACTTCCAAGCACTTGTCATATTACCAAAAAATTTATATGCCGATTATTATAATGAACTTAGCCATTAGGGCTAATACTGTATTATATATTAAAACCAAATTTACCTGAGTCATTAATTTGAGATACTTTTAAAAGTATATTTATGGGGGCGCTTGGGTGGCTCAGTTGGTTAAGTGTCCGGCTTCAGCTCAGGTCATGATCTCACGGTTTGTGGGTTCGAGCCCCGTGTCAGGCTCTGTGCTGACAGCTAGCTCAGAGCCTGGAGCCTGCTTCAGATTCTGTATCTCCCTCTCTCTCTGACCCTCCCCTGCTCACGCTCTCTCTCTCTGCCTTTCAAAAATGAATAAAAAACATTTAAAAAATAATAATAAAGTATTTTTATGTTCATTGTCTCACTTAATTATCCATCACTTGTCTTTAAAATGACTTCAAGATCTTAGCTTTAGATTTTATATATTTTGAAATTTTTATTCTTCTAGAGAAAATTATGGATGTAAAAGAATAAAGGGAAGAACAAAGAGCAGTTAACAAAGTGGAAACATAAGCTTTATGCCACAGAAACCAGGAACCACATACTCTTTACTTATTGCAAGAACATAGGCTTTACCATATATCTACTTTTATCATGAAAAAAAAAACTTTTCCCACAGGAACTAAAGTATTTTTATAATGAGAGAGAGAGAGAGAGAGAGACAGAGCATGAGTTGGGGAGGGGCAGAGAGAAAGACATACACAGAAACCAAAGCAGGCTCCAGGCTCTGAGCTGTCAGCACAGAGCCTCTGGTGGGGCTCGAACCCATGAACCATCAGATCATGACCTGAGCCAAAGTCAGATGCTTAACCTACTGAGCCACCCAGGTGCCCCACTAAAGTGTTTTTAAGTGCTATGTGGGTTCTTTTATAACAGAAGCTTGGAAAACAGGATGCTAGCCATTCCTGCAGAACAGGGACCACTTAACACTAAAGGCTCACATCATGACACATTAATTGGGCTAAGTTCAGGGGAACTGGAAGCAAACACGTTGCTCATGAAATCACGTAGATTGCATAAGAGTCAAGATTTCATAAAGTTGATGACAGTGATATTGGAAAGTTGCTCAATCACGTACTGCATCCATTGACAAGTGGAGATCTAGCAAGGCTAGACCTATTAACAAAAGAAGGAAAAGCTGACAAGCATGGTGAGAGAAAAGGGACATCGGAAGAGAACAGTATAAATCTCAAGTGATAAAGAGAGAGACACCTTTGAGGACACTGAGGAAGTACATTTTTGTGCTACAAAACTCAAGTACAAAATAAAGGCTGCACATCATGCTATCATATCATTTTGCTACATAAAAATATTGACACCAGATTTAATCTGAGTAAATACCAATTAGTACTACTATTGTTATTGTTGTTGTTGTTGTTGTTGTTGTTGTTGTTGTTTTATCATCAGTCATCAGTGTAATGGGGGAAGGAGGTCCATTTTGACTCTTCAACAGGGAGGGCACCCCAGAAATAAATACTGACACCTCACTGTTCCATTCTCAGATCTCCTGATGGTGCCTCCTCTTGGCTGAACTCAATCTGAAACCATAGGTATCCACAAATACCAGCATCCTCATGCCCAGAGACAAGCAGACAAGGGCAGACAGTGGATGCAGGGGGCAAAAAGAGTATGTCCATCATACATGCACACACGCACACACATGCAAGTGTGCATATACACACTACCTGGGTTCTATTAGGCCAGACTCCAGAGTTCTCAGGCTACTTAAATTTATCTAAACAACAAACTCATTTTGAGAGCTGCTCTCTGCTCTGTGCGCAGTATAGTCCTAGGTGCTGGAGTCACTGTCATGAACAAAACTGACAAATTCCCCATCATGGTTACACATGACTTTCATGGACTCCTTCAACTATAAAAATATTAGGGGAGCCTGGGTGGCTCAGTTGGTTAGGTGTCTGACTTTGACTCCGGTTGTGATTTCATTCTCCATGAGTTCAAGCCCCATGTCGGGCTCTGTGCTGACAGCTCAGAGCCTGGAGCCTCACAGAGGCTGGAGCCTGGAGCCTGGTTCAGATTCTCTCTCTCTCTCTCTCTCTCTCTCTCTCTCTCTCTCTCTCTCACTCTCACTCTCTCTCTCTACTCCTCCCCCACTTATGCTCACTCTCCCCCTCTCTCTCTCAAAATTAACAATAACATTTTTTAAATATTAAAAATTTTATTTTATGACTGTATTTAAAAATAAATTTAATCCAACCTGGATTCCTTATTTCATATTCATTAAAATTACTATACCCATTTTCTCCTAATATTTAAAGAAATTAAAACATTTTCATGGACTCCCAAAAATATTACCAGTTCAAGGCACTGTGCCTACTGTATCCAATGGATAAGTTGGCCAGCCCTGGTCTCTGCTACTGTGGAAATTACATTCTGATGGAGAGACAATAACAAAAAGTTACAAATAAAGCAAGGTGAAAATATCAGAAAAGTGCAGTGAAGGCAATTAAATAGTATATCTTAGCAAGTGACCAGGAAAATGAGGCTGTACAGTGTCCACAGCATGCTCCCTGAGGGGAACATACTTGAAATGAGAACTTCAGTGACTAGAAGGTATCAATCTTCTGAAAGTCTACAGGAGGACCCAAAGGAGGAGCAGTGATGTAAAGGCCTTCAGGTCAGAAAGAGCTTGGTGTATTTGAGAAGAGGAAGAGAGCCAGTGAAGCTAAAGCATATGAGAAGATGGGAAGGGAGGGGGCGCCTGGGTGGCCCAGGCAATTGAGTGTCCAACTCTTGATTTCAGCTCAAGTCATGATCCCAGGGTTGTGGGATCAAGCCCTACATCAAGTATGGAGATTTCTTGAGATTCTCTCTCTCCCCTTCTCCTCCTCCTCCTTTCCTGCTCGCTTGCTCTAACTCTCTCTAAAATAAAATTAAAATTAAAAAAAGAAGATGGGAATAGGGACAAAATGAAAGAAGTAGGTAGGGCCAGGTCATCCAAAGCCTTACAGGTCATACAAAACCCATACTAATGTGGGCTTTACTTTAAGCTGGGGAGTTACATGGCTTGATTTGGAGAATGGATTATAGGGAGAAGCAGAGAGACTGTTGGCTGCTGCAGGTCACCTGGGTGAGAGAAGTTGCTGTTTTGCATCAGGAATAGGAGTAAAGATGTAAAAAGGATAATGGATGTAAGATGTCCTTAAAACTTAGAGTCAAGAGAACTCTTAATTAATTGATACAGGGAGTGAAGAGCAAAGAGAGGAATCAAGGATGACTGGAGTGGGGGGGGTTGCTTGAGAACCTGTGGGATGGAGTGTCTTCACTAGTATAGGCTTCTATAAACGCTGCCAGCCCAGTTATATTAGTAACTAATAAAATAGGTCACAATGACACAGTATGTTACAAAACACATATTTACAATGCTGTGATCCTTGTATACCTTTTCAGGAGCATGTTTGTTGTGGGAGCACACAAAGTTTATGATTTCATGTTGTTATTTCCAGCAACATGGAGATAACTGCTTTGGCCACCATACTGCTTGCTGCAACTCTGCCAGCCAGTGTTATCAACAAAACCTTGCCTCTTGCTTCCTTATCTTGCCTTTTAACCAACTGTGGGTATTTGGCTAGCCAACACTTGCTTTTTGGACAGACCTGTTCCTCTAGAAGGACCTAACGGCTTCAAGATTAGCTGCCCCATTTTGCCCTCAAATAGTCTTCTGGCCTATCACACTGAATTTCTTTTCTGTGTTTCTGATAAGAATTATCAGGGTTTGGAATCTTTCTGTTTTCATTCAGGTACATATCAAGGCATCTGAAGTCTCATCCAACTAGATTACTAACCCATTAAGGTATGATAAACTCAAGTTTCTTTCTTATTCCTCTTGTCTTATCATTCTCTGGTTGACTTCATGGATTCATTCATTCTACAAATATTTAGCACTGTTTAGATGTAATGAGAACAAAAATAAGAGCTAGCATTCACATAGTGCGCACTGTGTGTTGCCAGCATTCATTTCATCTTCAAGATGATCCTGTAATACAGATACTATTATTATCTCTATGCTAAACATGAAAAAAAACCCTCAAGGTTAAGGTATACTAAGGAACTTTACCAGGGTCACACAGCTAGCACCCTGTGGAATAAAGATTCAAACACAGATAATGGGACTCCAGTGTCCATGTGTTACAAGAACCCTCTAAATCTGTCCTCATGAGCTTTGATCATGTATCTGAATTACAGACTCAAATATCCAATTTCTTGATTTCTATTTGGATGGCCCACAGGAAACCAAAACTCAAAAATGTAAAGCTTATCTTTCTCCCAACAGATGTTCCTCCCCCTCAAAAACCTCAATAAATGGTGTATCATCTGTCCAGTTGAGCAAGCTAGAAACCTTGATGTCATTCCAGATTTCCCCCCAGCAAATTTCATCCCCAACCAGCATCCAATCACTGACAATGTCCTGTCTCTTTTACCATTTTAGTGTCTTTCAAATGTATTCGTTTCCCTATTCTCACTTGTCCAACTTCATTCTAGTTCTCACTCTTTGCTAACTCATTTTACTGCAGTAACCTCTGTGTGGTCTGCTAATCACAAGGGTCCATATCTCTGTTGAAAAAGACTCTGAGGCCATAATCAGGAGCAATGGCACTAGTGTTGTGGCTGATTGGTGATACCAGTGCTGTGGCTGGTTGGTAATGTCTATTGTGGGAAGAATGGGCAAGTGGTGGCACGAGCTCCAGGACTTGCCAGCCTTACCCAAGCATTCTAACACAATACTTCACACATGGATGGTGCATAATAAATGATGCAGAATGAATGAAAAACCAATATGAATGTCTTTCCGTCTCTGAGACACTCAGCACAAGTTAGTCAACAGTTATATATTGGGATGGCTGTCCTTTGTTGCTAATGAAAATAATATTTTCATTTCTACCAATCCAATCTAGCAGTTTTCAAAAAGTACTTCTTGTTTTTTTCCATAGTCTGTTAACGCATGCAAAGTCTCCCAAGTTTCTCTCTCATCTCTACCTATGATTCTCTCCCGCATACTACCACATGCCCTCTTACAGCTATAGGTAGCCTGACTATTCTAAATTTTGACCATCTACCCAAATTCTATGCATCCACTTTTATTATTTGTCCTCAATAATAACACTGTTCTGCTTGTTAATGTGAACATATAACACACAGGAAGAACAAGTGACATGTAGAAATCCCAGTCTCTTGGTCCTTTAGGAGTTAGGATAGGACCTTTAGAAAGTCACAGGCTTTCACCTTGATTTGGAGACTAATGTTTTCTTGGCTACCATGGTGTAACCATTAACCTCTTAAATTATATTTTGACCTTTTTATTAGGGTTTCTTTTTCTTTGTCTGTCAGTCTACTCCCTAAACATGCCAGATACTTCCCCTGCATAGGACGAATACTTTATATTTACCTGAATGCTTTATTTTTGTTTCTCAGGCAAATCGAGGTTTTTATATATTAAATTGTTCAGTAGATATTTAAAAAGGTGCTATTTTTATTCCGCATCCTTGTTCTTGATACAGTCAACAAGCACAGGCACTAATTCTCATTTAATTTATAAAGGTTACAATGGTTTGTTGGGCTCCCTCCCTCAAGATTCAAGGAGCTTACTAATAATGCAGAGCTGCTGAACCATAACATCTATTGGTCTGTAAAACTAAAGACATTTTAACATTTGCAGGACTCCAGTCTGCTGCAATTAATTCTGATCAGATGTCCACAGTCTAGAGTTATTATTAGCTCTAGAGGATGTCAGAAAGTGCTGGCCCTTTTGAAGGTGAGTCTTCGCAAGTGCAGTTTGTTGTTGCCAAATAATTAGGAGTTAACATTCAAGTTTATAGAAGAGATTGTGAATGGACAGCAAAAATGTGTCCGCAATTAGTCGATTTTTTGCTGTTCTGGCTTTTCTTTTGCAGCAGAAACCCGACCTGCTTATATAATTCATATATGTCAAGTAGCGTAAGTGTTCTCAAGTTATAACTACCTCAGCTGGCTGAAAGGGAGCTTCAGCTATTCAGGGAGAGGGAATGCATAAGGAAAGAATTAAATGTCTCTAAATCTCTTTCTAACAAGGACACTGGAGTCATGAGTAGTATCAGAAATGAGGTGTCAGGGCCCGAAATTTCAGGCAGGGTCTTCTCCCTGAAGTTTCTGGGACAGAACAAGCCCAGAGATGACAGGGATATTGAGTCCAATGACCAAGTACTGAAAATCAGGCATAAGTTTGGAATGGGGCCACGTAGTATCAGGCAGGTAAGGGACAACCACAGAAGCCACTGGGTATTATCAAGGGATATGCTTCTTTTTTTAGGAATTCCCGTAAAGTTTTATTAGTCAGTTACAAGGCAGGTGGGAAGAGGGTCAGAGACACACAAGTCACAAAATGCCACAGCAATTATCAAACCTAGTCAATGCAAGGAAACTTAGTAGTTGAAGTAGCATATACAAAGCTGATTTCAATACCAACTTGTTAGGAAACACACAGACTGGTAGGGAGACAGTGATGGACACAAAACAGTTACAGAGGAGCCACATGGGTCAAAAGGAAGCACACGGAATAATGAAGAGCACGGCATTAGAATCACACACCATCCTGGATTCAGTTCTGAGTCTGGCTGACTCTCTATGTAAACTTAGGCCAAAAGAAAACAAAGCAGAAAACCAACCTGGAGCTAATCTCATGATGTTATTGTAAGGTTTAAATGAGAGATGGAGGAAACGTATATATATATTAAGATTTTATGTATCTATAATGGTTTGGGTAGCAGGCACCAAGTACACATTCATCCATAGGTAGCAGTACTAGCAGCTGCAACCCTGATATAAGAAATAAGATTTGTAATGAAGTAGAAACATCAATGAAGCATCATTGGCAGCACACGGGCAGGAGAAACCTATTTAAACTAGAAAATCTATAATGATATTTCACAATATCCAGTCTTCCCTGTCTCAGTAAATGCTAAATCCATTTGCACAGGGCAAAAATCTCAGTGTTATCTTTGGCTTCTCTTTCTGTCATACCTCAGGCTCAACCATCAGCAAATCCTGTTAGCTCTATCTTCAAATATATTTAGAATTCATCCACTTGCTCCCTACCTCCCCCACTACCCACCTCCTTCACACACCATCTCTCATCTGGATTCTTCAATGGCACCCAAGCTGGTCTCCCTGCTTCTGCCCTTTCCTCTTATCATCTGTTCTCAAAGCAGCAGTGACAAGGGTCACTTTTAAAATGTTATATTGGGGTTCCTGGACAGCTCAGTCTATTAAGCATCTGACTCTTGATTTTAACTCAGGTCATGATCTGATGGTCGTGAGATTGAGCCCCATGTCGGACTCTGTGCTGACAGCGTGGAGCCTGCTTGGGATTCTGTCTCTCCGTCTCTCTCTGCCCTGCCTCTGCTCACACTCTCTCTCAAAATAAATAAACTTTAAGATAGATAGATGATAAGATAAATGCAAGACTGCATTTAACTACATAGATAGATAGATAGATAGATAGATAGATAGATAGATAGATAGATAGATGATAAAATGTTAGTTCACATTCCCCACCACTCAGAATCTTCCAAAGGTATCCCTATCTTACAGAGAATAAAATCCTAGGTCTTTATGATGCCTGCCAGACCCTCAGGATTTGGTCCCCTGCTCTGTGTCTTTCCACACTCCCCATCACTCTCCCCCTCCCTAATTCTGTTCCTGACATGTTAATATTGATGTTCCTTGATCATATCAGCACGCTCCTGCCTCAGTCCTTTGCATCTTCTGTTGTGTTAGTTGGGCCCTCCGAGAAGCAGATGCCAAGATGAGATTAGCTAAGCAAGAAATGTATTGAGGGGAAATGTGGGCAAAGGATAGGGAATGGGTGGGAAGAAGATGGAAAGGGCCTTTGACCACGGTGCCGATCTGACTCCTATAAGGGGAAAGGAAGGAAAGAGGATTGCACTAAACTGCAGTTTAGTCCTAAGGGGCATTCTGGCAGGCTAGTGGGCTGTCTGTGAGCCACCGTTGCCTGTGGGAGGTGGAACAGTCCTGAATTAGAATCCCATTCTGCTCAGTTACTGTCTAGGAGAGAGGCTCAGGGGAAGTACAGCCTCCATGTGAATGTGGTGGTGGGTCCAGAGGGTGGCAGCAAGACTGCATTTAACTACACTTCCCAGCAAGGGGCCTGTGTTCAACCATTCCCTCTACCTAGAATGATTTTTTACCAGCTAGCAGGATGGTGACCTCTTCGCTTCCTTTAGGTCTCTGTTCAAATGTTGCGTTACCAGTGAGACTCCCTGACTACCCAAACAAAGCAGTGTCCCCACCTTGTCACTCCCTAGCCAACTGACCCTGGTTTATTTTTCTCCATAGTGCTTCTCTCCACCTCACATATTCTATATTATATAATAACTTATTTGTTATCTCTCTTCCTACTAGAATATAAGCTTCATGAAGGCATGAATTTGTTTTGTTTGCTTCCATAATACCAGCGTTTAGAATAATACAAATAATACATAATACATAGAACTTGGCCAATACATATGCTCTGAATACATGAATTTTAAAAGACACAGGTTAACTAACTTCATTGTTGTATGTGCATTTAAGTTTCCTGTTGATCTTAGAACCAGATCTCCCCATATAATCTTATTTATTGCTCCAAACAATAACAATAAACAAAGCTATTAATATGTATTTAAGGCATAGAGGGTTAATGTTTAAACGTAATGAAATAAACCGTATAATGAAGCAGAATCCTTTAGAATTCTCCATATATCCCCATTTACTGTCTCAGATTTGTAAACTATCTTAAGGACCCAGAAATCTCTATATAGAATCTTATGTTATTCCTTGCTTAATGTACTCTAGTGGTTCCCAAAATTTAGTGTGCCAAATCACTTTTTAGGATTTTATACAAAAGCCATGCATCTAATACTTATGGGAACTACAATCAAGTTTCAAAGGTAATTTTGACATCTTGCATCCTATCTGCAGAGTAGGTGCCCTAGAAGCAGATCCTGAAGTGAAGACTTATGTGAAAATGATTTAATAGAGAGTATTCCCTGGAGAAACTGGAGGGGCAATGAGGAAGTGGGATTGTGAAGAAAAGGAGACCAACCAGGGGTAAAGTATCAAGAAAACTCCCACGAACCTTGACGGTGGCCTAACCATGCAGGGATGTCTAGAGATATCAGAGATTGCTCCTCAGTGTTATTCTTATCCTGCACGACTCAGCCATTAGTGAGGGGATATAAATCCCCAAACACATTAGCTCCTGGTACATTCTAGTGAAACAGGCAGCAGCCTGTAGGAAGGTCCTCCAAAAAGAGATCCCGGTGCTGGATATTAGAAGTGAAAGCACAGGGGGAACCAAAGTAGGTGGGAAGTGACGTAGTAAATAAGTTGAGGGCTTATGGGTGGAACACTGAATGGCCTGCTGCACTTGCTGACTCTGTCTCTCTGAGTACAGTTCCAGAAGGAAACACAAAAAAAGGTGGTGGTGGTACGCTTTAGTAAAACTAGTCAATGTTAAACCTGGAATACATTTTTCAGTTTTCTGATTTCCTTTGTTATCCATGAGTATTTATATTTACGTGCAATGGAATTTTTTTAACTTTCCTATTATACTGATCCAAACATTGTGCTTGAGGTCACATCTCATTACCTTTTCGAGTAGGACTGTGTTACAAGACTGTGGAGCCACACTAATCTGCCTCCTCTCCTCCACTCAGTTGCTGATATTACGTACTGCATCTTGCTATCATTGATCTCTGCCAATACTTTAGACTATGAAAACTTCTGAACAACTGCTTGACTCTGAGCCAGATGGCAGGGTCAAACATGTTAGCCAAGTCAGGTCAAATTTTGGCGCCACTCTCTACATTTGAAATTCTGTTCATAGTAGCTTTGTTATGGGATATGGAAGAATAAAGCCATACTGAATGTTGTAGATCATGAAACAAACAATACCACTGGAGGCTAAAGAACAGCATTCAGTAAGTGACCTCAAAAACATGATAATTTCTGAAAGCTTTATTATTATTATTAATTATAACTGAGCTAACTAGATTCTTTCAAAATTCCCTTTCTGCAATAGCAGTCCACTATTCAACAATTCTGGGGACATGCCCCAAGTCACTGCTCAAGAATTCTATAGGAGATTCCTCTATAATGGCCTCTATCTGGGGGAGGGGGAGGGTTCCTGTGGTCTTCTCAAGTCTTGTGACAATTCTGCCACTGTCTAAACTAACATAATACAACAGAGAGATGAAAATTAACAGTTGTTTGGTGGCAGGTACCATGCTAAGTACATAGATTAGTTCATGTAATCTCCATAATGATATTATAAGTTTGTATTACTATGTGCTTTTTATAGATAATGAACTTGAAGTTCAGAGACATGAAATAAATTATATAGTCACAGAGCTAGTAAATATAAGGTCAGGATTCAAACCTAAAAAATTCTGATTCTTCCCACTCTGCTTATACAATGGAAACAATTTCCAGAACAGGAGTTTTTCCCAGGAAGGAACACTAAACCTCAATCAAGGAATATTGCTTGTCTTAGTTACCTCAGGCTACTATAACAAAGTATCATAGACTGAGTGGCATATAAACAACAGAAATTTATTTCTCACAGTTCTGGAGGCTAGAGGTCTGAGATCAGGATGCCAGCATGGTGGAGTGGGGGCTCTCTCTCTGATAGCAGACCTCTTGCTGTGTCCTCACATGGCAGAATGGATGAGAGAGCTCCCTAAGGTGTCTTTCATAAAGGAACTAATCCCACTCCTGAGGGCTCCACTCTCATGATCTAATTATCTCCCAAAGGCTTCACTTTCCAATACCATGCCACTGGGGGGTTAGCATTTTAACATATGAATTTTGAGGGACAAAAACATTCATTCCATAACATTTCCTGTCCCAGGAAAAAGAACTGATGACATGTTTGCTCTGGACAACTGACTTCTATATGCCCTCCAGGGCCCCCCTCCTTGTGGGATGGAAGTGCTTATACTCTGGCTATACTGTGCCTTTCTCACCATTACATATTGTATAGGGGAGGATATAAATAGTTTTTTCTGTACTTCACCAAGTTTTCATATCAATAATAGTTTTTACTCAAAAAACTACACTCAATGATTCACACCCAAGGAGACTCATCCACACCCAAATCTGATTCCAAGCAATCCTTGACACCCAATATTGCAATATGACATAATTTGGATGGGCATTTTGGGAAAGAGTGAGTGTATTTTGCATGTGGGAGGATTGTAAATAATTCATGGCCAGAGAGTGAAATATGATAGATTAATGATTGCCACAATTTTTTTTGAGTAGTAATCCTCTTCCCTTGGAATCTCAGCTGGCTTTAGTGGCTTGCTTAAATAATTAAATGCAACATAAGGAACATTGTGAGTCTTCCAAGGCCATAAGAAGGCTTGCAGCTTACACCTCTTAGAATGTTTACTCTGAGTAAAGTCAGCCATCAAATAAGAAATCTGACTATTCTGAGACTGCCGTGCTACTCAAGCTTCACATACGGAAAAGCCTTCAACGTGGAAAGGGAGAGAGAGAGAGAGAAAGAGAGAGAGAGATGCCTGACCAAATACCAAATAAGGGACTGAAGAAGCTCTCTTAAACATTCCAACTCCACCAGACACAACATGTGGAAGAGCCAAGGAGCCCAGCCTCTAGCTAGACCAAGGCCCTGGGCATATAACTCCAGTGAGGCTGTCTCAACCATCTCTTGTCTTTTGAGTACTCCAGCTGAGACCCCAGGCATTAGGATGCGAAGATAAGCCCCCCTCACTATGCCTAGCCCAAAGTTGGTGGTCCGCAAAACTGTGAGCATAACAAAATGGTGGTTGTTTTCTACTACTAAGGGTTCTTTTTGAAGGGGTTGGAGTTGTTAGACAGCAATGGGTAACTGGAACATACTGTTCTAAGGATTCCCTAAGGGAAGTGATTGAGTTGTTCATCACTAACTAACTGTTTGTAATCATCATTTGATTAAAATCAGTAGTATGTTCAATATCATTCATTACTAATCTTATCATTAAAGTAATGCAAATTTATTAGAAAATGTCCATTGAGAATGGATAAAGATGTGGTGTGTGCATGCGTACACACACACACACACACACACACACACGCATGCACACAATGGAATACTACTTGGCCATGAAAAAGAATAAAATCTTGCCATTGTAACAAGGCTAAAACTAGAGTGTATTATGCTAAGCAAAATAAGTCAGTCAGACAAAGACAGATATCACATGATTTCACTCATACGTGTTATTTGAGAAACACAACAGGTAACACAGGGGAAGGGAAGGAGAACAAGACAAAAACAGAGAGGGAGGCAAACCATAAGAGACTCAAATACAGAGAACAAACTGAGAGTTGCTGGAGAGGAGGTAGGTGGGGAGATGTAAATGGTAATTAAGGAGGGCACTTTTTGGGATGAGCCCTGGGCATTAACTGTAAGAGATGAATCACTGGATTCTACCCCTGAAGCCAAGACTACACTGTATGTTAACTAACTTGAATTTAAATTAAAAAAATGAAAATACAAAAAATAATTAAAGTCACCTATAATTCTGCCATCCAGTGATATATTTAAGTTTTAAAGTATGTATGTGTGTATTAGAATGACACTCTGTGTACGTAACCATTATCTATTGCTGCATAAAAACATTCCCAAATTAAAGGCTGACAATACTTTTACGATTGTTCACAAGTCTGTGGGTCAACGGGGTGATGCTGCAGGCACTGGTGGGTCACCTGGAGCTGAACGGGCTCTGACAGGCCGGCTGGTTTACAGAGCCACACCTGTGATGTCTCTGCTCCACGGTGTCTCTCATCCTCAAGGGGGCTAGCCCAGGCTTTCTCACATGGACGTCTTAGGACAGCAAAAGCACGAGAAGATTAACTGCAAGATCTCCAGAAGCCTAGACTCAGGACTCCTATAACATCATCACTTCTGCCCCATTCTACTGGTCAAAGAAAGCCAAAGTCCAGTCAAATTCAAGTGGGCAGAGACAGTGACTCCAACTCTTGACAGGGATAGCAGCAATTCACATGGCAATAAAAATGCATGTATGCAAGGATAGGAGGAATCTGTGGCTATTATTATCATTATTACTATTATTATTATCTACAACACTGTACTTGAAATTTCCTATTCATACTTTTACAAACTGTTATGGTTGAAAAATATAATCAAAACAGTTTGGGTAAGTATACTCTGTCCATAATCCTCTAAGAAAGACTGTTATTATGTCTTAGATAGATGAGTTCTTGTCTTGGAATAGAGTTCATTTTCTCTATGGAGAAAATTCCTTGCAACTCTCCAGGGCAATTTTTTTAATGAATAGGTCAATTAATTCATTTTTCATTTCTTTTGCCCCAAACTGGTGAGTTATTTAACTGTCCTGAGTTAATACTACCTAAGAGTCGCATAGAGGCACATGGTCACCACCTGCAGAGCTTTCTTATTCTCTGAACTGGATAACTGAGTGATGTAACTATAGTGACAGGATCACCAGACCTCAAGATGACCTTTGTTGCCATATTCTGATTGAGCATTCACCTCAATGGTTTTTAAGTACCCTAAACTGTGGTATGAAGGTCACTAAGGCTTATTTCTGAGAGAAATGGTTTGTATCTGTCTTGTTTTGGGCAAAAACATCCCATGAGTCAAGGTTATTCACCCTGAATAAATTAAATCCCAGGGATACATAAAGGTTAAATGAAAAAAGCCAGAATAAGGTGATCTAACTAAGTGGACCAGTTTGAGAGCCATCTGGGGCGTGAGGGGGAGAACAGTACCCCTTTCCTCAGCCGTAATGTGGACTTCCATTGTCTGTGGACATAGCTATTAATCAAACAGGTTATTTTTAGAATATCCTAGAAATGAAAGTGCCCTTCTGGGTTGTTATTGTCCTCTCTTAGGTCAATGATACATGACAGACTTATCATGAAGTCTGTTGGAAAAAAAAAAAATCTACCATGTTCTTTGTGTCTTTAAGCACAGAAATTTCAACCAAGGTAAGAGCCATACTCTGTCACAACTCCTTCAGCAACCTTCTTGATTGAACGCCTTATTTTGACAGCCTGCATTGTGCCCATTTTGACATGACATGGCCTAATAGCCTGGTATCAAATGGCAACTGGAGAAAGAGGTGGTGGACGAAAGTGATTACCAGTCTGCGCCCTGGCAGGAACTGATCTGGTTTCAGGTTCCTGCTCCATCACTTACCACTAGCTGTGTGGGCTTGAGTAAGTTAATTCACCTGTTGAGCTTTGGTTCGCCATCTGTGACATGGTGATAGGCTGGGCAGAGAACTGACTGGGAGAAGGCAAGTGAAGCCTTTGGCACAATGTCTGGCACATAGCAAGTAGTGAATAAATATAAGCTGTAGTGGTCGTCAAAGAAGTAAGCCTGCTTTGGTGCCATGGACCTCGGTCCCAGGGCTGTTAGTGGGACAGAAAATAATGGCAGTGCAGGCTTTTCTCCACCATAATGAGAGGGATGTGCCACACTCATTACCTGGATAGAGGATGTGACGTGAGCCACACTGGAGCTACATTTGTGGAATAGCTAGGTGCACTGTAATGAGTTTAACCAAGTTTGTGGAAGGCTAAGCCCCTGTAACTATGGAAATGTATCATTCTCTCTGGATGCATATTGAACAAACCCCAATACCACTTATTAAAATTCAGAAAAACAAACTGAATCTAGGTATTAGACCTCTGAGGAATCTAGTTAACATCAGAAGTTATTTTTCCTCATTTCTCAAAATACTTGCTTTCCCTCATAGGCAAGGGAATGTTGCGCTGGCTGCTACTAACCAAACAGAGGCTTCGGGCGCGGACTTCAGTAGGCTCCCTCTCTTTCCCTAATCAGCCATGAAGATAGATTTCACTAATCACAGGGCAATTAGTAACTCCTATTTACTGAGACTCAAAACAATGTACTAAAAAGTAAACATGTTTTATGTGGTTTTGTAAAGGGAGCTGTTATTTTAGTGAATTCTAACTCACTTTCCCTCAATTCCTTCATAACATCTTACGCATATGTACAGTTCTAATCTGAAGGGTTTATTCAGTCGACTGTAACTGTATCTCTCAGGTACTATTCTCCTGAGTTGCTCCTTGACTTTAAAATGATAGTACAGTATCTTCTAGGCCTGTACCCACACTGGGGTTCCCAAGCTGCATCCTGTTATCACAGCAATGACATCTTTGGAGATTTGAACTGGTGTTTGATGTTATAGTCCAGCTTGGCTAAATCCTATTTTTTTAAAAAAATTTTAAAGAGGAAAAAAGAGATTAAAATCATGAGTATAGTGTAAGGATTTCCCAGCTTGCATGGAAGTCCTACAGTATGTGGAATACATAGCAGATGTCCAGTGGTTCTGAGGAAGACTTGGTGCAGGAAAATTTCATAGAAGAAAATCACCTAAGGGTGAAGCACTGTCTTCTGCAGGCATTCATGAATGATAGCATTTGGAGGGCTTCACCGTCAGACAGTAGTGGAGGCCACCTACCAAACATGTAGCGGATTTCTTTCCAGAGTACATATACATCTCTAGTTTTATAAAGTAAATCAAAGGGGAAATGGGATTTACTTTACACAATGTACTTCACTGGTAGCTCCTTGGAACATATCTATTCCATAAAAGTAAAGGATAGCTGTCCTCCATCTGATCCAAACTTCAAGAGGGATGTGGGTCAAACTCCATGAGTTACAATACGGTCAGAAGGTTTAACACTCCTAGAAAACAATCTAGAGCCTTAATGATGACAAATACCCCAGCTCGTTTCTCATAAACGCTGAGGCCGGAAATGCTGTCAGCCAACGTGGCAACCCCTGGATGGGGCACAGAAGCAAGACTCATGGTACATGCTTCCAGCAAACATTTCATCAACAATGTCCAGCCTACTCAGCAAGCCATTTCTTTGCTCACTGATCTGTATCCTATTTGCCATGTAGACCCAGCAAAACAAACATTTTCAGTGACATGATTGCAAAAGTTTCTGTCACAAAGACCCATGGCAAACAATCTCCAGTTTGGATTTATTCTTGGCAGGCAGGGCTCTGCTCCAGAAGCCTATGAGGATTCCTAGGGTGTCTGTCCTGGAAAACTCATGCGATTTCTGCCACAGCAAAAACTGTAGCACAGGATCCTCTTGAGAACCAATGTCTCACCTAAAATATTCATGGCTCATATTCCCAAAGGCTGATAGAGCGATGCCTCAACTAATGACATTTCCCCTGGTACACAATCAAAAACATGGGGTCCCAGGGATATGGTAAGAATGCTTCACTCTTCTGAATTGTTATTAATCTTCAGTATTTCACTGCTAGTGAGATATATCTTTTAATAAAAACATATGAAACCATGAAAAAATTATTCTAGCTCATTTTATGAACTGATCTGATCCTACTACTCATAAATTATGGATGGTTACATCCTGTGGCATTTTAGTTCTGCTCACTTTATAATTTAGTCTGACATTTGGATAGCCCAGGCCCTTCTGCATTAAAGTACTGTTGAATCACTTAATTATAACCATTATATCTTGGGGGAAAATATGTACCTGTAATGACTTGCCACTATTAAGTGGCCAATCGAAGACAGTGAAAGTAAGTTTTCGATACAAAGAAAGAAGAATTACCTTACTTAAAAAGAATGGTGTAAAGTTAAAATACTTTAGGTGGCAAATTATAGAAATCTATTCAGAACGCTTTGAGCACCATAATGGAAACTAACTGGCAGTATCCAGTAGTGTGTCCTTGAACCCAGAAGCAGCAAGCCAGCCAGGCTCGGGGAACTGAAGTCCAGAATCTATAAGCCAGTGGGAACCAAAGTAACGAGCCTCACCATTTCTCAGTTTCTCTTCCCCTCCTTGGATCATGTGATTTCTCATCTCATGTGAGCTCCTTACTCTGCATCTGGTTTATTTATCCGCTTCCTTGCCAGTCGGTATTTTCAGTTTCCCCACTTACAGCATGTACCAGCTCCACAGCTTCAGTACCCCCCAGCTCCAGAGAGACAACCAATCCCAAATTCCAAAAGAACCTGACTGGGCCAGATTGGTCCAGTTGTTCACCCTTGCCCTAATTGACTGTGGCTATTTTGTCAATGAACCGTAGAAAGCTCAAACCCAGTTAATCATGAACCCTTTGGAGTTACCACAAAAATCAACTATGTTTAAGGATGAAGTTGGGGCACCTGGGTGGCTCAGTCATTGGAGCATCCAACTTTGACTCAGGTCATGATCTCACTGCTTGTGGGTTCAAGCCTCGTATTAGGGTCTGTGCTAATGGCTTGGAGCCTGGATTTTGTCTCTATCTCTCTGCACCTCCCGTGCTCACTCTCTATCTCTGTCTCTCAAATATAAAATAAAACATTAAAAAAAGGATGAGGCATGGGCCTGTATACCTAGTGAATGGAGTGGTAGAATTTTGAGGTTGGAAGAGCTGTTAGAAATTATCCTATGGATACTCCCACTGGTACAAAAATCTACTAACAGCTCAGCTCTCTGATGAGAAGCCACCCAAGTGTTCTCAGCCTGAATACTTCCTATGACTGAGTGCCCACTTTTAGCACAGGCTCATTCTACTATTGGGTTGATTTCATCCTCAGCCAAGTCTTACTTATATTGAACAGAAATTACCTCTCTCTAACATCTATCCATCTGCTCAGGTCTGCTCCTTGAAACTCACAAAAGAGTTCAGTTCTAGCTTCCGTATGGCAGATATCTAAAGATGGCTGTCCTGTCATAGGCCCTCATCTCCAAGCATGAATTTCCACATTCTGCCAAGCATTTCTTTAAATGACATTATACTGATAGTTCTTCTCTCCATGCTCTCTGGTTTGCCAAGGACCATAAATGTATGAATATAATCATAAAGTTTGTGGAACATCCAAGAGGATGTTGTCTAATTCTTACTGTTACAAATCCTCACCTAGATGCAATATTTCTATTAACTTGGCCAAAAAACTGTGTGGGCCCTCTCAACAGTGCACTGTGGTGTAGATTAAAGAGTCCACATCTCCTGGGCTCAATATGCTGTCTCCCCCTAGCTTAATGACTTTAGGTAAATAATCTCTTCATGACTCAGTTTCCTTTCCTGTAATGAGAGAATATGCATACTGCCTACTCTGAGCAGTTGTGAGAATTGTATAATAATATGTGTAAAGAGCTGAAAATAGCACTTGACACATGGTAATTGCTCAATCAATGTCAGGCATTAGTTTGGAATGAACTAAATACCATTGTCCTTTATGTGACTTTCTAACGTGGTTCAATTTCATCATGAATGTCTTGATCATTTGTTCAGTCTACGGATACCTTTTTGTGTCCTGATTACCTCATTCAACAACTTAGTTATCCTTCTTAGGCTTGTGTTATCCACAAATTTGATAATCATGGCCTACGTGTCTTCCAGATAATGAAAATGTTGAGTAAGATAGAACCAAGGAGAGAATTTGAGGCATCCACCGAGTGTTCTTAAATTACAAAATGCTTTTCTGCCTTCTTGTTTGAGTTAAGTATCATTAGTCCTGTTTTTCAGATGAAGAAATTAAGACCCCAAATTGTAAAAGTGCTTGTTTAAGGACACAAAAATAATAAGTGATTAAGCCAAAACTGAAACTAAAGACTCCTTGTTACCTCAGTGTTCTTCACACACAATTGATCAAACAGCTAAAAACTCACATCAACTTTATCTTCCACATTTTCAAAAATCTTCTCCATAGGGCATAAAGGATGCTGAGCAAGAATGTCAATTTGGGAATGAGACAAATGCATTTTGGAATCTTTCAGTTCAACTGCTGAGTCAATGAGATGACTCTGAAGACGTTATTTAATTTCCCTATGGCTTAGTGTTCTCATTTGTTAAATGGGTACAATAATAATACCTACCTCATAGGTTTGCTGTAGGATGGTATGAAGTCATATATGTGTAGCGCTCATCACGGTACCTGTGCATCCACTATCTGGTAGCTGTGATAATTCCCATTCTTAGTAATATTATCCATGAGAGATTGTCAAATAGCTTACTAAAAGGCACAATTATTACTTCTTTTGCTATCATTCTGATAAACAGCTTGCTTTAAAATAAAATAACAACAACAACAAGAAAAACCCTTGAAAGTCAGTTCTTAGGGAGATCAGGGGTTTTGGATTACAATACCACAATTTTCAAAGCTATATCCCTAAATTTTCCCAAACTGAAATATTGTCCACTTTTAGAGACAGAAGACTACTTGCAATTTGTATATTTACAATTCCTCTCCTGACACCAGCTCTACAACCAAAATTTCAAAACTAATTAGGTTTAATAATCCCAATTATTATCATTACTATAGCTCTTACAGGCTGAACTGTGATGCTTGTAGTATGATTTCAAATAGTGTGATGACCAGATCAGATCACAGTTTTGATGCAGAGTTGTTCCATGACTAAAGCTGTTCTCCAGCTTTACCCATCCCATACATGTAGTTCCTGGCCACTAACTGCAAGAACAACTAGTAAAAAAAAAGCAAAAACAAAAACTGTGGATGCTAGCAGTTACCATCCCCACTACTGAAAATACAAATCCAAGGCATGTTATTACCAATTATGGGTCTCTGGCACCAACTGGACACCCAACAACGGGAGATGACAAAGGACTCACTGCTCCCTTTTGTCTGGGCCTCAACAAATGGAAAAAAAAAAAAAAACTTCATTAACAGAAACAAATTGCCAGATACACTGTGAGAACCAAGGAACTCATATTCATCCCAATACTCATTACATGGATTGTGTGTGAGAAAAGAGGAAGCCCGAAGTAACACCTTAAGGAGACAACTTAAGGAGAAATAATAACTACTTTTATTTGCATATGTGCTTTTACTTCTGCCTTATGTCTGAAAAGTGATCATCACTTGACAGAAATAAAATTGTAATAGCACGAATATAAATTTAACGTGAGATTCAAACACAATTTTAATATTTATTTTGTGGAGACAAACAGTAGCAGCACATCTGAATGTAAAATGTATTATAAATCAAGCCAAGGACCCACAAACTAATCCCATTTTAAATATATTTATTCAATGTGGCAGAGAGTGAGGCGGTGTCAATAATTTGGCACCAAGGGCTTCCCTTGCAGCAATGGGAAGGAAGTCCTTGAGAACATCATTATTCTGCTTCCATGTACAGACTGTACCCTAGAGGATCCTTGAAAAATGAAGCTGATTCTTGGGGCTTCAGCTCTGAAGGGGTCTGGAGACAGAAATGACAAGGAGGAGGAGACATTTTGTAATCTGAGAGTCTTTTTCAGGGGGCTGCTCTCTGGAGACAGATTGAAAACCAGCCTGCCCCTGAGCAGATGAAGACACAGGTGACCCCGACCGTTACAGACCGCCAGTATCGAAGGGAGACTCAGCTGGGTGTGGCAAAGAGTCAGTTCCAAGGGAAGCAAATTATATCAATGTCCTCCCGTCACAGACAGGATAAAAATGTAACTACAGTGAATGAAAAGGCAAGATCTGCCCCAGGCAGTCCAGAACAAGTTTCTGGACGGGCCTGGCTCCTGCCGGAGCCTCTTCCGACAACCAGGGCTCCACCTCTGTGAGTGAATCTTTGCAAGACATGAAATTGCCGTTCTCGATCTTAGCTTCAGCTCTGTTTCCTTCCTGGGAAGTAACTTGCTGTTTTGTATGCATTTCCCTTTATTTTTCTTTATTGACCTCACCTCCCCCCCTGCCCCACCTCTAGTTTCAAAGAATAAAAAGCCTGTTTTCTTCACTATTATATCCCTAGACTCTACAAGAATGCCTGGCACCTGACAAATAAATTTTTATTAAATATTTGCAAAATGATGAGCAAATTCTCTACCTATGGTACCTATAGAGGAATATCTTAAGCCAGGGATGACGTGTCTGCTCTAATTGTGTGTCAGGAGGGATCAGTCACCATGACTCCCAGGGAAAGGCAGACCTAGGCTCCATGGGAGCGTGCCGCCTGGCTCTGCGGACAGCCGGGAGTGGGCAGGCAGGCCCCGGGTGCTCCCCTCGCCACCCGTTGGAGCAGCTACGGTGAGTACAACTCCAGTCACACACTGAATTGGAACGGGGGGTGGGGAGTTGGGGGTAGGCATCTGTAATTTTTAAATCTCCCGGGGGGGTTCTGATGTGGGGCCATGGTTGAGAGCCACTGAGCTATCCTCCTCTTGGGAGTTCGATTGGCCAATCCCAGCAACAGGCCGTGTCTGAGATGGGAGAGAGGCACCTGGGTGGAGAGGAAGCCTCTAGCCTCGGAGACTCAGGCCAGCCCACCTGGCCGCACGAGGGGCAGCCGTGATCGAGTGCCCACCGCTCCCTCAGCAGTCACCGGGTCGACGCTCCGCCTCTGCGTGCACCCCACACGCCTTCCGCTTTGCACCACAATCAGTGCTTCATAACTGCGAGGCCGGGGATTTCTCACTGCTAACTGAGAGTACGAACATCTATTCAGAATTCTTGATTTACGGTAAACCACATGTAAACCGCAGGAAGAATTAATCTCGTGTGTGCAGTGAAGTTTTTTGTACAAACTCACAAAATGTCCAAGAAGAGAAAATAATGAGTCTCTAATTTCCCTCTGCATAATTTGGGTAATTATACAACTCTCAGATTATAACAGTGCTTGGGTAAACATAATGATATCTTATTTGCCACAAATTCCCTTAGTTTGGTTAACCAGTTACTTTTATAATGCTTCAGGTGTCATTAAAGCCATCGAACATAAATGTTCGATCACTATGCTGTACACCTGAAGCTAATATAATATTATATTGTCAATTATATGTCGATAAAAAAAGCTATCCTCATTTAAGGATCGGCAGATGTATATTATGACAGAGCTCCAAATTTAACCCCAGATACCTAATAAATGTATAAAAGGGAAAAATTATCTATTCCTAATATGCTATTTAATTACAAGGTTTGAGAAAGAAATAATACATGCTAATGATGAAATTAAAGGCTTTAAGATCTAATTTGATTACATCCTGTGAACATTGGTTATAACTTGACTTGCAGCTAAGATGACGTTCCCGGTCACATGGGGCTAAAGGCAATTTTCAAGCAAGAGGCTAGAGTGACGGTGGAGTGTTAGCATTGGATAACTTTTACCAACCGGCACCTCACGCTCTGGATCTATTAGTTGGTAACAAGCATATACCAAGCTAACATGATGCCCATAAAGAGTGCCATTAGCTTCCTGCATATAAGACAAAGGTGTCTAATGGACCAATATCACACACTTTCCCACAGCAGCAGGGCTTTTTTACAATGGGTTATTATGCTAATAGGTTGTAAAATAGTATACAGGAACGTGGCTTTAATGTATTTACCCCTGTAGACAAGGAGGGGGAAAATGCTTTGCAAGCCATTATCATGACTTATTACACTATCTAAAAAACAATTACTGTAGACTCGTGTGTTTCAGTTTTCTAAGTTTATTACCGTTAGCATGCACACAGTGAAAATAATTGAGCAAACCACTCAGAACCCGCACAAACAAACATAACACTCTGAGTAAGGCAATATGAGTATATGTACATCCGGCCCCTCCCTGTAACCTCCCCCCACCCCCACTGTCTCCCCACTCCGGAAAGGACTTTTCTTCTTGAATGCACCAAGTACTTTTAAGGAAGGAATTGAACAATGGCTGTAATTTAGAATGCAATTAGGTGAGCCACTTTTCCTTTTTCTACCTCCAATTACCCGCAGCAACCTGCACAGAGCTCCCACCTCCTCCTCCTCTCAGCCGCAGCTGTTATCCCTGAATATCAGATCAAGGCACTGTACCTCAGCCAGAGAGGCGAGTCTGAGAGAGGTCCCCAGAGGAGTCTGGCTAAACCAAAGCACTGCTCACCCCTTCTGCCTTGCTGACAGCATCTGTTAGGCCGGTTCCCTGGGGCCTTATGCATCTTCACTGAAGACTCTCCACAGACTTAAAGTTCACAATAACTAGTCCGCCAACTCTCTTTGGTATGTCTCAAAAATGTGTGCCCAGTGAAAAGGAATTGACACTGCCAAAGAGGACTAACTGAACAGGATCAGGTCTTTTCAAAACCCAAGTCTGACCATGTCCTCCTCCTCCACTTTCCTTAAACCTCTCATTATGGTCTGCAAACCCTGCATAATCTGGTCTCTGCTTTTTCTTATACCAAGTCCCTCTATCTCTTATACCACAGGGCCTTTGCACGTGCTGTTGTTTTTGCTGGCTCATAAAACTCTTCACCGATTCCCTGTACTAGTTAACTTCAGACTTCAGACTTGAACTTCCTCTGACCTCCTTAATTAGAGAGATTCCTCTCTCTACCTTCCTCTCTGCCCATGTTACTCTCTCAGGATACCACATTTCTCTCCTCCAAAGCCCTTCCCATATTTGCAAATTTAATTCTTATTTGTGTGCTTATTTGACATTCGTTTTCCACACCAGACTCCAGGCTCCATGAAAGCAGTAATCCGTCTACTTTATTTGCTACTACATCCCCACAAGAACAGTGTCTGGCACATAATTGGTTCTCAATAAATATTTCTGAACAGATAAGTATATGAACAAAGTTAGAAAGGTAAAAATAAATATCATGTATGCAGGAACCAGAATCACTAGCATGGAGTGCGTGTACTGGGCCCTGGTGAGAGATGTAGAAAATGTAGAATCAATTGTAGTAGTCATCGACAATATAAGATAAATTATAACAATTTAGAGGGGAAAAAATCAACAGAAATGAGAGAATGTGGAGGGTTTGGGAGACAGAACAGCCCAGAAACATGGTGAAAAATCGAGTTTTAAATCGTGTGTATGTTGGGCGGGTGGTAATCAGCAGTGTCCAATATAGCATGAACCAAGAATAGCTCAGGAAAGAGGAAAAAGTTTGTGTGGGAGGTAGGAGACACAGATTGACGGACTAGTTTGCCATGGAATATTGGGGAGGGTGCTAGATGCAAGGTTCAAGGTGTAAGAGAAAATAGAGGTAGGGAAATCAAAACATTTGGTACAAATGGAGAGACAGAAATCCGCTAATATTTGCCAGCGGCAGCATTATGTGAAGAGCTTCAAGATGGGTGAGTTGATCTGTGTGAGAGGGGAGAGGAAGACGTCTGTGGGGAGGGTGGTGGGCAAGCAGTGAAAAGACCCGAAAGGGCCTAGATGGCAGGTAGCAAGGTCCCCCGGGAAACCACAGGAGGCAGATCACCGACAGGAAGATTGGCTGCGGGAAGAGGCAGACTGCCTCCCAGGCAAGTGCTCGCAAGGAAAGGGAAGAGAAAGAAGGAACAAAGAGGTGGCGGTGGTGAGAGGCACCTAGGAACCAACGAACCAACGGGGCAGCCGTGATGTAGCCTTAGTCTGTCCCAGGAAGGAAGCAGCACAGACTTGGTCTGTAAGCCTCGTCCGGGGAAGGGCGAGCCGCGACATGTTCCCAAGAAAGGGGGCTTGGGGCACAGGCCCTTCACACTTTCTTCTGCCAAAAGCGGAAGGGAAAGCAGCCTCTTCCCGCTCCAGTTAAGGAGGCCGAGGCCCATTCCAGGGCAGGGAGGAGCGGAACTTTTAGAAGCTGTGCGTTTGGAAGAAGCGCCAGTGGCCACAAGGGGGCTTTATCCCCCCGGAAGAGCACGCTGCCATCTGCTGTGGCCGGGCTGAGCGTCAGGAAGGAGGACGGCCACCGGCTGCCTGAGGAGGCCGCGCGTCTCCACTGCGGTGTCAGGGGCTGACGCCAGGACGTGTCCATTTGGTAACCTCGCTCTACTGAAATGATGGGAAGGGAACCAGGGGCCCGGCTCCGAAAGGCCCGGCCGGCCGAGCCAGGCGGAGCACGCGGGCAGGAGGGCGCGGGGGGCCACGCGCAAGGTGGCAGCGCGGAAAGCAGAGTTGAGGGGGAGAAGAATTGGTACTGACAGCCGCGGAGTTTTTTCCAAACATACTTTTAATTGATGAGCCCATTATATCCTTTCTAAAGGCATTTTTAAAACGTAATAAATGACTGCTTACTATGGAGCACAATACAATCCCTTCCAAGCTAAGCTGTTCTCGTGAATCACTTGTAATTACTGGGCATTTTCAAGCCCAGGGGATGTATAACTATATGATTGTATTCCTGTGATTTTATGAAGTCAAGACAAGGAAACAAATCATGGTAACTGAATTAATCTCTTCACCAAGAGCTCATAATAATCAGCAGAAAACTTAAAAAATCCTATAAACCAAAAAAAAGAAAAGAAAAGAAAAGAAATCACTATTAAATCATCAGGTCTCTTTCTAACAACTACTTGGTTTGTTTACTCCCAAAAGGGGAGGGTAAAGGGA
Organism: Suricata suricatta; assembly: GCF_006229205.1. Lineage (NCBI taxonomy): Eukaryota > Metazoa > Chordata > Mammalia > Carnivora > Herpestidae > Suricata > Suricata suricatta. The sequence continues at coordinate 26,292,862 of NC_043711.1, read as the reverse complement.
GAGAAGATGGGAAGGGTAGGGAGGAAAGGGATGAGAGCCAGACAGAGGGAGAGAAGGGACAGAAGGAGAGAGAAAAGGGAGAAGGGAGCCGCCAATAGGGGGAGAGGAAGAAGGAGAGGCAGGGAGGAGGGAAGGAGGAAGGAAAGAAAGGGAGAGAGGCAGGAAATCACATTGGTTTCCTAGGGCCGCTGTAACAAATTGCCACAAACTTAGTGGCTTAAAACAACACAAATTTATTTTCTTCCAGATCTGGAGGTCAGAAGCCTAAATCAAAGTGTTGGCAAGACTGTGCTCCTTCTGGAGACTTCATGGGGAGAATCTGCTTCCTTGTCTTTTGCAGCCTCTACCAGCCACCTGCATTCCCTGGCTCATGGCCTTTTCCTCCATCTTCAAAGTACATCACTCCACCCTCTGCTCCGTTTGTCCCATGTCCTCCTACTGCCTTTGACCTTCTCGTCTCCCTCTTATGACAAGCCTGGTGATCACAGGTAATCCAGGAGAATTGCCCCATGCCAGGATTATTAACTTGATCGCATCTGTAAAATCTGTTTTCCTACGTAAAGTCATGTCTTCACATGTTCCAGGGAGTAAGATGTGGACCTCTTGGCAGAGGGCATTAATCCGCCTGCTACAGGCTTTTAAAGAAAGGAGGAGAGGGAGTTCCAGCTGAAGGTGAAAGTTAGGAACCGCTGTGCCACTTTGATTTCAAGTGACCTTCAGCTCATGGTGTAAGAATGGCTTTTTAAAATCGTCCTCTCTAAAAAAAAAAAAAGACGCGGAATGTGCCATGTTGCCTTTGCAACAATTTTTTCAAAACACATTTACACCTATAATCTGATGTTCTCATTCAACGATATCTTGTCAGATAAGAAAGTTTATCCTTATTGCAAACAAGAAAAGGCTGACCACGTTGCAGCCACCCTCTCCCCCCAGTCAGGTAGGGAGCCACCAGGAGCTCAGTAGGACGGGACCGTCTCTGGACAATTGTCTGCTTCTCTTTCTATGGCATGACACTTAGCCGTATTTTCTTTATAGCTTTTTGTAAGGAAAAAAAAATGGGGGGGTGAGATCAAGGGCTCTTAGATCTTTCAAATCATTTTGTAAAAGAGCTCACAGAGTTCTCCCTCCCCCACCCACATGTTCTTACTGCCAAACATTCCTATGACTGGCACTCTGCATGGATACTTCCAGGGACATGGAGCTCACTATTCAAGTTAACCCACTCACGGACACTACTTTGCAGGTTCCATTTCTAAAGATGGCCCTTGTGAATCCTGGGGCCTGCACAAAGGTGCTCTGACATAGAAGTGAGGGCTGATGCAAGATGGCATACAGGTGTGGCTCAGGGTCAAAGGCCATCCTGCAGGACACGTCTCCACAGTTGTCCATGGGCAATGCACTGGGCAGTCTGAAACCCAGAGTCCTTTTCCTTTTTATTCTGCTGCCACCGACCTGTTGAATGGTGTTGGTTAAACTGCCCTCCTTTTATGTGGAGCTGGTCCAAGGTCAAGCTCAGCAGGACACTTTTGCATGATGGTCAAGAAGATGGAGCCAGCCTCACTAATACCTACTTGATGTCAAGGAAGCTCCTTAACCTCTCTGAGCCTCAGTTTCCTGAACAATAAAACTGGAAGAGTAAACTACACCTGCATCATAGGATCGTTAAGATGATAAGGGAGATGGTGTGCAAAATGCTTCAACCAGTCTAAATACAGCCCTTACTCCAGGGACCTGGGCTCTCTTTCTGTGTCTGACCAGTCTCCCATGCCATGTGACATTAGGACTGGGCATGTCCTCCCTCAGCAAAACCCCTGTGCTCACATGCAGCCTCTCAACACCTGCACATCCACACACAGCATCATCGGCATGCTTACAACGCTCTCAGGATGTGCTGGGTAACCTGGGGCGCACTCTGCCTTCTCGGAGTGTTAAGTTTAGGCAAAGAGAAGGCCCATGGGCAAATAATTGTAATGCAAGATAAAATATTATAAGATTCTAAGACAGATTTGTATAAATAAAGTGCTATGACGTTTCAGAGGCCAGAGAAAACAACACTGGCTGAGAGTGGAGGAAAAGGGAGTCATAAAAGTCCCACTGACTGGCCTGGAGCCAAAGCTGCAAATGTGACAAGAAGAGTATTGTAGGCAAGGGGGAGGCTTATAGAGAATGGACATTCTTTACGTGTTTGCTAAGGCCCAACCCAGTCATCAGCTTTGAAGGCCCAGAAAACTGATGTGCTCAGGAGCCTGAGGGTAGAGCTAGTTTTCAGGGTAGACTCACATTAACCACACACAGTAGCCTGACGTATAATAGCAGATGGTCAATGTATTGCTTCCTTTGAGCAGGACATGGATTATAGTAATCACATCAGAATGACCACCATAAATTTCCCCTGAAAGAAAATCATGACCAAAAAGTTAATGATTGACTATGAAAACAGACCAAGGAGAGTTCTGTAAGGTGATTGTTTTCTGACATGAGGGTAAGATGTCTGATGTACATACATTTCCTCAAGCAAGTACAGAGGACCAAGATGCCTTCTTTCCTTTTTCTCTTCTTCATGGCGTTACTTTTCTTCATGACCTGCCTCTTTATGACTAGCCCACCTTTCTTTTTCCCTAAGTCAACTATTTTAATTACATCATAACCATCTTGCTGGTGGGAACCAGCCCATCTCTTTGAAACACTTCAAAGTATATCTCTAATCAGACTCATAACTCTCAGAGGGAAATAGAGAGTAGTTCCATGTGGTTCTGGGGGACGAAGCAGCAAAGGTCTGATGGGGCCAGACCTCCTGAAAGGAGTTAGACCCCACACAGTGGGTGGTAAGTGGGAAGACTATGTAACTTAGTGATAACGCCAACGATGAGCCACTCTATTTGCTTTTCCACAAGGAAGGGATTACCAAAGCCATGTCTTTCCAATATGAGGCTACTGGGAGAAGTATTTGGGGGAAGAAATGACTTTCAGTACTCCTAAATCATAGGAGCATTTTCTGACCCATACTTAGTTCCTTCAAAAGAGCTGCTCTCCTCACTCCTGGGAAAGGAGGCAGGGTAGAAGAAATGGACATATAGGACAGGAGAAGGAGTAACAATAAAAATGGCAAAGCGTTCCTGTTCCCCTGTGTCACCTGTCATACTCCTCTTCAGCCATGACACGACTCCCTCTGGGAACCTTCCTGATACCTCAGCATTAACCCCTCCTTCCTCTGTGCCAGAGGTCAGTAAAACATTTTCCAGAAACGGCTAAGTGGTATGGTATGTCTTTTAGGACTCATAACACTTGTTACTGATTTTGTTGCAAAGAAACATGAATCTGTCCCAATGTGATTAATATATTGGGGAACAATATGAACATGTTTTATGAACAAATTTCATGTTTGTTTATGTACAGTTTTCTCCATGAGAAACACTCGGTGATGATGGAAAATGGCACCCCACTGAAACAAGACACAGGGGAATACCCAAAACACAAACACACACACACACACACACACACACACACGCGCCTCAAACATCCACCCTCCGCTGCAGGTCACCAGAGCTGCTGGGAGCCACATCATCCACCCCGGGCACCACAGCTTCCCATCAGCTTTCAGAGGAGCCCTTTTCCACCACTGAACAGCTCACAGGCTGAAGCCCTCCTGGAAGATGCAAGGACTTTTTCAAGGTAAACTGCCATATTAATTGTATTATGTGTTTCTTTTTAAAAAAAATTTTTTGAGAGACAGAGAGAGACAGTGGGAGCAGGGGAGGGTCAGAGAGAGAGAGGCACAGAATCAGAAGCAGGCTCCAGGCTCTGAGCTGTCGGCACAGAGCCCGATGCGGGACTCAAACCCACGAACCGTGAGATCATGACCTGAGCAGAAGCCGGACTGAGCCACCAGGCACCCCTGTAGTATGTGTTTCTTAACCATTTAACAGGCATAAATTAGTGGTGCCACCTTTATCAGCTTTGTATCAACTTTTAATATTTGTCCCTGACAGAGTGTGTCAGTGTTGCCCTCCACGCCATATTCCCACATAGCCTGCGGATTTCTTGCACAATCTTGCGTAGGGGCGTGATTTTTAGGAACATGTACCGTGTTGAAACACAACAGATTGTACTCAGCTCTGCCATTTTAGGGCAAAAGTGGCCGAAGACAATACATAAACAAATGAACATAGATGTGTTCCAGTGAACTTTATTTACAGAAACATGCAGCAGGCCAGATTTAACCCATGGCCTTACTATTGCTGTGTGTTATCTCTCTCCCCTGTGCATGATTTAGTTGTTTCCCTTAGCATCTGGATGGTGATTTATTTATTTGAATGTCCCTCTCTCCAACTAGGCCATAGGCTCCGTGGGGGCTAGGGTTCTTTTATTCATTGCTTTCCTCAGCACCCAGGCACTGTGCCTGGCAGGCAGTGGGCTGGCAGAGAGGTCTGCTGAGTCATCTGTCTCAGAGACAAGGTCATCTCCTCCTCCAGGAGGTATTCCAACCCCAAAGAGCAAGAGCTGTCCCCTCTCTATCACCCACCCCAGCATGAGGCTTTGACTTTCAGATACAGATAGAAATAATATTTATTAAACCCCATGCACTAAGCAGACAGGAGTAAGATGATGATTTTATGTAACTTTATTCCATTTCTCCAGAGTAACTTGAAAGATATGTATATTATGTCCATTTCACGAGAGAGGGAATTAAATCTCTGAGTGGCTTGGTAACTGCCCCAAGTCACACAGAGCTGAGCAGGGCATGCTCACAGGAATGCTGTGGCTCCAGGGGAGAGGACATGGAATCTGTCTGGGAATGTCCACATGTTGACTTCCTTTTCCTCCCTCTCCAGGGCAAACATGTTATGGAACTGACTTGTTGGATCTGCCTTACAAAAACAAATCCAAAAGGAGGAAACCTGAAGAAACCTACAGAACTAATTTCTTAAAATCTATTGATGATGTTACAATAACCGAGACAAGAAAACTTTAGGAACAAAAGAGCTGGGATTTCTGGTACCTAGAAAAGGTGAGAAGCCTGCAAATACTTCAGTTTTTAGAAAGCTCTAGGAATTCTTTGGTTCTTACTCAATTGATTTGACTTTATAGGATCACATTGGTTTTTTTCCTTGGCCACAAGTAGTTTCTTTACTCTGTTTACAGAATAACAAAGAGTTTCAGTTTCATCTGATTCACTTTAACACACTATAGCAAGAAAGCATTTGTTCGGCCCATTCTCCATTTATATAGGAAATATAAGCAACTATGAATAGCATCTTGCCTGAACTAGCAAAATTACCATCTGGAGTCTGCAAATGTAAGTCAAAGGAATTTCTGGAAAAAGGTGGAATGCTCAAAACCCACCTGGCCCCCATAATTGCTATGAAGCCTTGTTCAAGTCCCAAAGGTCTGTGATGTTGGTTAGTGGTCCAAGGCATTTCCTTGCAGACCGGCCTGGCCATGCCTGGCTCTTAGCAGAGCATGTCACCAGCAGCCCAAGGGAGGGGAAGGTTTTCGGCTCCTTGGTATGCTTCTGCCCTGGCTGGGTGCCTGGAGTGCAATGTGTACACAATCCATTTTATGAGACAGATGGAAATTGAGTTAGAGCAAATAAATCATATGGCACTTCTTTTAGTGATGTCTTTCTACAGGGAATCTTCCTGTTGACTAAGTGTGGCCTTGTACCTCCTTGATTAGGCACACAGATGTTTTGTTGATATCTGACTCCTGTGAGAAGTTTCTTATTTAAAGACTCTCTGGAGCTTCTCAACATGCAGGGGTCTACCACTCAGACACCGTGAGGAGTTTTGTGAATTGATTATTATAATCACATTCTTTCTGTAGACACACACCCACTCCAATACAACTATGCTACCAAAACCATCAACACCTCTACACGTCTCATACTCTACCCTACCCAAAAGTGTCACGCAAAAGTTAGGGGTTGGGAAAAGCAGGAGGTGATGTGGACATTATTGTTTAAGTATCTCTCTTACCGTTCTCCAAATAGATGCCCTATGTAAAATCCAGAAGATGCTTACCAAAGAAGTAACAGTCTTTGGAAGTGGACAGATCAGAGATAGAGTTCAGTTTTCCCAGTGAATTGTCGAGCAGCTAGACCTATTTATTGAAGGGTGATAACATAGGCAGGCTTAGCTGTGCAACTATAGTATTTTGAAAGTAGAATATAAAATCTGGGAAAAACAGACTAACACAGATGGAGTACCCATGTTATGCCAGTCACTTAATGAATTATTTTATTTGATTCTCAAATCAAATGAAGAAACTGAGGCTACAAGAGATTAAGTATTTTGGCTCAGACCTCCCAGCTCATGTGAGCGCAAGCCCTGCAATTCCAACAAGGCAGGTGGGTCTAGCTGTGAAGACTGGGTTTAGTTGTGCCTGGGGGCCTCTTGCCTCCTCAAAGCCAATTACTTAAAACATAGGCATTTACACAAAAAGAGTACACATAAATAGACACAAACACCTTAGGGCTGGAATTCTGAGGAGCCCCTTCCAGCAGCAGAGGTAAGACAGAGTAAATCAAGCATCAGCAAGTGGTTAATGGGTCGCCTGGGTGGCTCAGTCAGTTTAGCATCCAACTTTGGCTCAGGTCATGATCTCACAGTTTGTGGGTTCAAGCCCCGCGTGGGGCTCTGTGCTGATAGTTCAGAGCCTGGAGCCTGCTTCAGATTCTGTGTCTCCCTCTCTCTCTGCCCCTTCCCTGCTCAGTCTCTGTCTCTCTCTCTCTCAAAATAAAGACATAAGAAAAAATTAAAAATCTATATATACACAGAGCAGACCTCCTGAACAGGCACCACTAAAGTCTGGAGAAGCCCTCTCAAGATTAGACACAGGTATGCATACAGCAGAGACTTCCATCGCTTTTTCAAGACCAGCATATGAAAAGGAGCCAAACAGGTGAAGCCGTGGATGTGTGCCAAACCCATTCCAGTTGAGACAGAAAAGACAAACAGAACAGCCAAATTGTTGCACTTCTAGACTTTAAACAAAGAGTGGAGATTCACTGACTGGAGTCAAGTCTTTTGATGAACCAAAAAAGAATCAGCCTTGATTAACATTCTTTTGCATCATCAAAAGGAGAGAGGTCAAAATAAGGTAATGGTAAGGTATCGATTGACCTCACATTGCTGTTAGAGGAGTCACCTGCCCGTGGAAAGGGGGCAGCTTTCTTCCCTGAGGGGGTCATACCATAGCTAGAAGCTTCTGCCATTCCATAATTCTTAATAAAAAGCTTAATCTCTCTGCAATGACTTTTAAACTCCCATGATTTTCTCTAATGACATTGAGGGAGAGCAAAATAAAGACATCATTCTTTTCTATTTTTTGTGCTAAACTGCTTCTTTTCTTGATTAGGGGCTAACTGCCTATTGTTTCATCACTACCTAGGGATACAGTGCTGGAGGGACCTAGGACTGCACATCAGAATTGCCTGGAGAGCTTCTTAAAACAGTGATTCCTGGCCCTGCAACAGACTAAGTGGCTAGAGTCCCGGAAAGGGGTAAGCCCGGGAAGAGGTGTTTTTTAATAAGCTCCTCAGGTGATTCTAATATGCAAAAGGGTAAAGAACACCTGGATAGTGCTAGGCACCTAGGCTTTGTCAGAAGAACTGGATCAGTGGTTTGGAATCTGAGTTCTGACTTCACTTCTCACTAACTGTAACAATGGGCAAAACACTGACTTTTCTGAAAGTCAGCTTCCTCTCCAATAAAATAAAGACACTCAGGCTGCAAGGGACAAATGACAGAGTCTGCACAAGTCTTTTACAAACTAGGAAAACACTATAAATAGGAAGTATTACCATATGTCTATCACATATATTAAATCGAGTATGTTTTGCAGATAAATAGAATGTAAAATCCCTTTACTCCTGTAAGACTTTTTTATTCTGAGACTTTGAGTAAGTCCATCTTAGGCTGGCCAGTATGGGTGAATAAATGATAATAATTAGGATCTCAAACTTTAGAGGCAAGAAAATACAAAGGATATTTCTCAGGAAGATAGATGAAAAGGGACATTCGTTGAAGCTAATGAGTCACTGATTTATCCTCATACCCCTAGTACTAAGGAGCTTATCCTTCTAAGGAGAACATGTGACCTTGGGTCACAGTAGCAAGTTTGTGTGCCACTAACTAAGGGGCCCTTATTTGGTGCATGCTAGGAGGTGAGGACACTTAATTATTCCTAAACAGTCACTTATTGATCACGGGGTAAGAAGAGAAAGCAAATGCTTTATCTAAATTACCTCTGATCAATTGATTTGAGAGGTGCTGATGATTAAGCGATAGGCAGGGGGTTGCATGAAATTAGCAAAACAAAATAAGCTATATACCTGAAGGATCAGCCAAAATCTCCTAAGGGGGAAAAATCACAGATAGGTTCAGCCCGTGATGCATGTCCTATTAGAAGTATTGAAATGCAATACTCAACAACACTGGAAGATGGCTTTGAATAAGAAGAGAAATTCAACACTTGTTTCCTGTCTGACTCAAATGCACCAGGTGGAAAAAGGACAGTGGTAACCAATATCTAGGGGGCTGTGTGAAGTTTATAAAGCGAGGGAACTGGAGTCCTGGAGATGAGGCTGCACTTATCAGTGCCCCGGGAGATCTGGAGCCTGTGGCCCACTCTAGTTGCAGTGCTATTGTGCAGAATGGGAGAGAGAGTGCAGGCAGGGATGTGTATTCAAATGCCCATCTTTCCCCGAGGCACCATTGATTATAAAATTTTGCCCACCATCAAGATGTGCATTACTAGATAATGATTAAGTAATCTGTCACGTTTCTAAAGTAGAACATCCAGGAGCCCTGGTGAAAAGTGTTAGAGAAGAATGTGCTTGCTATGGAAAGTGCTGACAATATACACGGTTTTAAAAAGCAAGCAGCTGTGGGGCGCCTGGGTGGCTCAGTTGGTTAAGCATCTGACTCTTGATTTCCTCTCAGCTCAGGTCATGATCTCACAGTTTGTGGGATCAAGCCCCACATCTGGCTCTGCACTGACAGTGCGGAGCCTGCTTGAGATTCTCTCCCCATTTCTCTCTGCTTCTTCCCCACTTGCACCTCTTTCTCCAAATAAAAAATGTTAAAAAAAATTCAAAAAGCTGTGTTATATAATGCATTTTTATACAAAATGACAGGTATATAATATGAAAAATACTGAAGTTGTTCATTCATTTATTCATACCACAAATATTTACTGGGTGCCTTCCACAATTCTAGATGTGGGGGAAATAATGGTAGAAAAAGGAAAGCCCCAGTTTGATGGAACTTAGATTCTTGGGACAGGATACAGGAAATAAACAAATGAGCACGTAAATATACAGCACCTCAGATGATAGTACGTGCTATGGAGAAAAATAAAACAGAGCGGAGAGGAGGAGGACTCCCCTGAGTGTAAGAAGGCCTCCCAGTTAACACAGCCCTGTTGATGTTCTCTCAGTTTTCCCAATGAGCCTGCATTCTCTTCATAAGAAAAATAAAGTATTTTTTAAAGAAAAGACTAGGTCTTGGAGGCACCTGTCTAGCTCATTCACTACAGCATGTGAGCCTTGATCTCTGGGTCTCAAGTTCAAGCCCCATGTTGGGCATGGGACCTACTTAAAATTTAAAAAGGAAATGAATTAAAAAAAATTAGGTCCTGAAAAACATGTCTTTCTCACTTATAGGAGATAAGGTATACAAAAAAGAGAACTAGCTCAGGGCCAAAAATTAAAAAGAAGGGGGAAAGGAGGAAAAGGCATAGCCCTCCTGTGAATCCTACCCACACTTGCATTTAAGAAAATTAAAAATGCAAGCTAGAGAACAACGCTATACCCCCATGTGCATGTGCGCACACACACACACAGATATAAAAGAATAAACTGGAAGTATTTTCATCAAATCCACAGTTGTGGCCATGGCCAGAAGATGGGTAAAGGAGTATGGGCCAGGGTGTGGAGCAAAAAGACACTTTGGTTCTATTTCTATTTATTTTTGGTTAAAAATCAAATACTTTAAGAAAAGATGAAAAATAAGTGTTCAAAATAATAATTTCTGGTGGTGGATATAATGTTTGTCATGTTATTATTTTCTGTGCTCTAAAAATAAATCTCAGCACACACACCAAAACATCATACCGCTCCTCCCCTGCCCCCATCCCATTCCATCTCTTTCCAACTATCGCTTGTTTTCTGGTAGAATCTACTTATAATAAAGTCATACAATGGCATCAAAGCAATCCATGAAATTAAGATTTAAAAATCAGCTTTTTAGCATCATTCACTTGTTTATTCATTCACTAAATATTGTGCACCCGTTGGGCACAAATGAGATACTTCCGTTGTAATTACATTGCAATGATCAGGATAAACAACTCTTAAAAACCAAATGCCACATTCTATTAAGAAGCTGAGAGTTGCAAACATAAAATTGGTGAGTAAATTTACCAAGAGGAAGTGAATTCGTGCAATACTATGTAGTGGATACGATTTTGATGAGACTATCACCTTGTGATAAATCTTAGGTAGCTAATAATTTGGGATATATCTTAGCTGCTAAATCCAAATACAAGAGCAAGAAATATGTATTCCTTCTGATGTTTTTCCAAGATTCCTTTCTTCCATTACATAACTGTTTTATTTTACAAAGAAAACATTCTAGTGTGAATGACAGCAGTAGCCTTTATGGCTAATCAAAGGAAAAGGAAAAAACAATTAGTGGAAATGTAAATTTGTCTCTTTAAAAAAAAACAAATTAAAAATTAGAAGCCAATGAATTTCAGCAGGACTGATATGGCAGTGTGCATATCCTACAAGCTCCGGATTCTCTAATCGCCTTCACTGACCTAACTGCAGCCTAGAATTTTCCCAGAAGAAAGCAGATAGCATTGTAACTGATGTTTTCAGAACAGCATGGAGCTCAGCAAACAAGAGAATTTTGGTCCAGAGGCAGCTTGTGAAATCACATCCTACCAGTCTTCAGTAATGGAGGAGAACACCAAGGAAATAATAGCTTTGTGAGAGTCAGATTACAGAAAGAACTACAGCCAGGACAGGGGGCTCATGCCTTCTCCAGACTATGAGGACATTTAAATTCTTTCCGGGGTGACTGCATACCCCAACAGGCAAACTGTTCAGCATAACGGAAACCAGAGCCCTCATATAATTAGCTTCTTGTCCGCTCATCACCCCTCACATCCCTCTCACTCTGTCTATCCCCTGTTCTCTCCTTCTAAACAACCTTTCTTCCCCATCAAATACATAGTCACAGACTATTGAAAGAGCAGCCTTGTAAAGTACTCCCCTCAAGAGCTTCAGTGTATTGTACAAAGATTAAAAAGTTCAAACTTGAGTGATATAAGATTTACCTGAAAGAATATTCTCGGGGCGCCTGGGTGGCTCAGTCGGTTAAGCGTCCAGCTTCACCTCAGGTCGTGATCTCACGGTTCGTGGGTTTGAGCCCCCCATTAGGCTCTGTGCTGACAGCTAGCTCAGAGCCTGGAGCCTGCTTCAGATTCTGTATCTCCCTCTCTCTCTGACCCTCCCCTGCTCGTGCTGTCTCTCTCTGTCTCTCAAAAATAAATTAAAAAAAAAAAAAGAATATTCTCAGTGAAAAATGCTTCTCCACTGCTTGTGATTTCCACCATTAAAGTAAGAGTTAAGGCAAAGTCCCTCAGATGAAGTCTCTGTAACAAATTATGATTGGTTTTTCAATTCAAAAAGAATCTTCTTTTTTAGGAAGACATATTCTGGATCTCCTGGATGGCCATTATCTAGTCAAGTACTGTTGTGCAAATTGAAAGCCAGTATTTTTGTTGAGATCCACAATAATATTTTCATTGTCTTGGGCTAATGAGGAAATGAGCAAGTAAGTGTTCAAGAAAGGGAAAAGCCAAATTATGTGAGAGAATCCTCTCTGAACAACGACTGTGAGGGAAAGCAAGGAAGACCTGAGCCATCACACAGCAGGCAGGACAAGCACGTTACACTCGGGGCCCAACGCCACCGTCAGCACGTCGCTCAAGTGTTCTCAGCAATTCCACCTCCAGCGAAACCGTCCCATCTACTGTGTTAAATGAGTGCGCTTAATTCGAACTTCATTCACTTTATGGATTGTATTGAATTTGTAAATTTGTTTTAGTTTTATCTTTGTAGAAGAGCTACAAACGCGAGGCTTTTGTAAGCAGTTTAATGTTTGTGTGTATTCGTGTAACAAATTAATAAACATGTCGACACAGGGCAGAGACTATAAAATTGTATTGCTTAAAAAGGGATCTGTATATTGCTCCATTTGGAGAAACACCGTGTTAAAAGAGTATCGACACTGAATATTACTCATGCAACAGGCTGAATAAGTGCCACTCATAGATGTCCCCCTCCTAATCCCGGGAACGGGGGAGCACGTTACCATCTGCAGGAAAAAGGACTTTGCAGGTGTGATTAAGTTAAGGATCTTGCGACAAGGAGATTATCCTGGATTATTCAGGTGGGCCTGATATAACCATCAAGGTCCTTACAAGAGGAGGACAAAAGCAAGAGGTTGGAGTAATTAAAGGAAAAAAAAAAAAGCCAAGAAATTCAGGCAGCTTCTAGAAGCTAAAAAGGAAGGGAAACATTCTCTCCTCGAGCCTCCAGTAGGGGCAGAACCTTGCCAACACCTTGATTTGGGACTTGTGATTTCCAGAACTCTGAGAATAAATCTGTATTGTTTTAAACCACTAACTTTGCGGCAATTTGCTACAGCAGCAATGGAAACGAATACACTACTTAGTACTACTTAGTCCATTTGTATAGAATGGCCTTCAGAGGAATGCACGCCATGTTATCCAGAAAGCAAACTCACCACCCTCTGCAGTCACCAAATAGGCTCTCAGATGATGAGACAGCAAAGTCCGACTTCAGTGGAAGAAAGACAGCAGGACACGTGGAAGCGCAGGTAAGTCTGAGCAGGGCACCCTGCTGGAGGCTCCGGGTTGAAAAAGGAACTGTGTGCAAGCACTGGGTTTCTCATTAGTGAGTGGGGGGTGGCAGAAAAGGAAAGGAAGTTGGGACTCATAGAAGAGCCACCCAAAGGAGAAGGTAACTGGACAGGCGAGAACGGTAATGGAGGCGCAAACTGCACAGTCACCTGAGTAGTTTTCCTGAGGGCTGCCCCTTGCCTCTAAATGGCTAAATCTGTTCTCAAAGTGTTTTCCCAGCACTTATGTTCCCAGGGTAAGTGAGGCCCCCCAAAAATCAGCTCTAGAGAAGAAAGTGGGTTCTAGGGCACGTGGGTGGCTCAGTCAGTTAAGCATCCAACTTCGGCTCAGGTCACGATGTCACAGTTGGTGAAGTTTGAGCCCCACGTTGGGCTCTATGTTGACAGTTCAGAGCCTGGAGCCTGCTTTGGATTTTGTGTCTCCCTCTCTCTCTGCTCCTCCCCCCACCATCTCTCTCTCTCTCTCTCTCTCTCTCTCAAAAATAAATAAACATTTCTTTTAAAAAGTAGATTCTGACTGCACTTAAGAGTCAAGGCAAATCAGGGACACTTGGTGGCTCAGTTGGTTAAGTGTCTGACTCTTGGTTTGGCTCAGGTCATGATCTCACAGATCATGGAATTCGAGCCCTACATTGGACTCTGTGCTGACAATGCAGAGCCTGCTGGAGATTCTCTCTCTTTCTATCTTCCCCACCCTCCTGCCTCTCTCTCAAAAATAAACTTTAAAGAAAAAAAGAGAGTCAAGGCAAATCAGAGCTCACCCAGGTTATAAGTAAGACCAGGGCACCACAGAGACCAACAGAAGAAGCTCTTCTCTTCCTGGTCCTGAAAGACTAGGGAAAGAAATTGAGTCAACAGCCAAACACAGCCTGGGATAATTGTGCAGAAAGCAATAGGAAGTGAATACAAAACACCACTATTTTGTTATTTTACTCTCTGAAAGAACTAGGAGAAGCAGTTATTCCTTAAGCATCTTCAATGATGCAAGCAAAAACCAGACAAGACATCCCAGTGGCTGACAGAGATGATAGCAGCAATAGAGAAAATAAAACAAGTATAAGTTAAACATTATCTAGTAAAAGTAATGGTATATCTTCTGTTTCTTAATTCTCTTGTCCACACTCCTGCCATTTTCACTGCTTCCCGGGGCCCCCTCCTTTCTTCCTACCCCATACTCGGGGACACAGGACTAAGATGTCATCAATGATCAGTCCTCTAAACACAATCAGGCCAGGGCACACTAGTCCACTGTACAGGGAAATACATTACAGCTATTGGTTTCAATGAAAACAGAGCTAATGATCTTCTGTGTTGTCACTCAATACTTTCCTATTGTACCTTTGTAAAAGAACTCATTTCAGGGACTGAAGTATCATTTTATTATGGCTATCATTTAACAATCTAAGAATAATGTATTACCTAAAAAGATAGAGATTCCAATTCTGTTCTAGAGCTTAAAGTCATCTCCTATCAGGAGCCTATTTTAAGTAATGGAAAATGTACTAATATTGTCACTACCATCTCACAACATAAAATATTTAGAATACAAATGTTGCATAGGGAATTCTAAATCCATTCTAAAGATGTTTTCCACCCTTCAAAATACGATATTTTATGTTTAAGTGCTTAAAGTGGTTGGGGAGTATTATCCTCTTCATCATGATCCATCATTTCAGAAGTAAGTTCCTTAAATTTTAGCTACCATAAATTCATGATAAATTTAAATTCAATAGAGTAAGGTTTATATCATAAGATCTAAGAAAAAACATTATGAAGATCATAATAGTAGAGTCTGTAACATATTTAGGAAAAATGGTTTTCCTATAGAGTATTGGCATTCCTTTGGATGATACCAATTACAAAATACGTCTCATCCTCTTGAAAAAATAAATGGAGTCTCATAAAACCATGGCACATTTGAACTGGAAGGGACCTAGAGATATTTATTTACTTCAATCATTCAGACTTGAGTACATCACTTCCACCATAATTCCAACTGATTACCCAGACCTTCCCTGTACATCCACAGAAATGGGATGTACTCATCTTTGGCAGCTCATTCTCCTTGTTCCAGGCAACAATCTACCTAGGTGTCCCTTCCTTTCACCCTCAGGTTCCCCCCTCTGCCCTCTACAGCCATGCACATTGAGTCTTCCCCAAATGGGACTTCCCAGAGTTCCCCTCTTTGACCCCTGCACACGAAGTCTAGTTTTAGGTCTCTTACCATCATTGTTCCAGTAGGTACTCTGGGTCACTCCAATCTGTCACTGCCCCTTCTGTCATCAGAGATCTGCAACCCAGATAGTTTTCCAGCAGAGGTTTGACCTTCTACTCACAGCATTTGTTGAGCATCTGAATTTCTGTGAAAAAGAGATACAACTGCATTCACTAGATACACTCTATAAATCATACTTGCCATTAAGAATGGCCTATACCATCCATAAGCCCAAAATTTAAGAGTTTTCTTTCCTCTATTGTTCCTCTCTTAAGAGTCCAAATTATCTCTTTAAGTCATCCTGAGCTATAAAAGTCAAAACAAATCAAAATTAAGGTTGCCCAAGAATCACCCCCAGCAATACAGAAATGAGAAGCCAAACATGATCAGGTGTACTGCTTTCTCAATGCAAAAATTACTGACAAACAAGCTGAAAAAAGAGACTCAAAAAACAAACCAAAAAAGTGTCCTAACTTGAAAATTTTCCTTTTACAAAATTTCCCATCTGAGGCCAAGTAGATTCATCCTTGTGATTGAAATGCGGAAAAGATTATTTTATTATTTTCTGCTTTCTAAACAAAACCCTAACCTGACACGCAGAATGTTCACTAGGCCAGGTTTTAAAACTATTTAATACTCTCGTTCTTAACACTCAGGACTTACTGGGGAAGCAATGAATTTTGAAGGTAGAGTGGCAGGAGAGAGAGGGAAGGAGACCCATGACATGAAGTACAGTCCCAAGGAACCTGCATCCTGATGGTGGACACAGTGACAAGACCCAAGCTCACCATGGGAGCCAGTCTTCTGGCAAGTGCCTTGGCTCCTGAGAGAGATCAGTTCACTAGCATTCCAATGCTACATTTAATAATGAAAGAAGAGACAATTACCCCCATAGAGAAGTTGGGAGTTTGAGTTTCACACCTTCTCATTTGGGCATTCTTTGCTTGGCCATCAACAAGAACTGATTGAAAAGAAATACTCACAGAGATTTCAATTACTGTTAATGTGGCCTAAGTGTGTTCACTGTCACAGTCTAGGGCTTCAACTTTTTAATAAGTTTCCCATAATTATTACAAGTTTTTGGTCTAATTCCAGCTGAGGATTTAATGGGACTCATTCTGACAAGATATAGGATATTGTCCCAATAGAGGTTCATTTGGAAATGGGCCACTTGCAATTTCGAGTGTGCAGAGCTGTGCAAGATTAAAAGCACTGGCAGTATAATTTCCACCTTGTGTCCCAGACTCTGTGGATTTGTAGCTCATCCAGGCTGTCCATCTGGGGAGCAAACAGCATGTACTCCTTGATGAGAAACTCTGGCCAACCAACCAGCTGTGAAAAAAATAGATTACTCTTGTCATTTTTTTCTCCTAGGTGATTTGCTGGGAGTAAAAATATAATTTCTTAGAAGGTGTGCAGTTAAAAGCAAATCCTAGGGATGTGTCTGATTTATATTTAAAACTTTACTACACTTTTATTTGTTAAATTTAATTTTCAACAATACCCTGGCTGTGATATTATTTTCTAATTCACAGGAGATGGAAAGGTTGGTTTGTGGTATCTGTACACTAAGCAAACACAGGAAGGAGGATGTGGAGGAGAAATGCATGGGAGGACTCAGCTGGCAGGCTGAGCTGAGCACAAAGAAATACACTGTTGTTCTTCCTAAGGTAAAGAAGATATTATGGTGGAATTAAGTGACTTTTGGGAAAATAAATCTCCCTATTGCCCCCAAGGAGCTAAAATGGTACGTGCACCTTTTTAAGGCTCTGACATATAACCTCATCCTTGTGAAAATTCAGAAGATCATGCTAGATGGACAATCAGAGTAATTCTAGATCAACTGAGCTGAAGCGCTGAAAGAGGGAACAATGTGAGTTGTAATATGTAATACCTATAGATGTAATGTAACATGGCCATGCTATGCATTTTCAGCCAACCAAAGGGAATGGAAGTATATGTGCCAAGTAAAATTAAACCCTTTAGTTTATACCCAGTGGAGAGTTAATGATAAACTTTGAAGTGAAAGAATTTGCAGTAATACTTTTGCACTCTGAGTTGCAAAATATGTAGACATAAATGAGTATTGCAAAGGTAACTGGCTGTCTAGCATTTGAAAATTACAGCACTGTAATGAGAAATTGTTCTGACCCAGAAGTTATTTTTAAAAACTTAATTCCAAATAAGAGTTTTTTAATTGATATATTAATATTACATATTATTTTATTTATTTTGACATGGCTATAGTTAGTTTTGCATTAGTATATACATGTACACATACACAGATACATAGACACAAAAGGACTATGTATATAAGTCATATTGCCATGACTTTTATTGATTCTTATAATTCAATAATAGGAAGCCAACCAAACCAATAAAAATAATAGGCAAAGTTTTGATCAGAATTTCCACAAAAGAAGATGCATCAATAGGTAGGAAGCACATGAGTTGGAGCTCAATATCATAAATTATCAGGGTATTGCAAATTAAAATAATGAGATACCACTCCACATGCATTAGAGTAAATAAAATTTAAAAGCCTGACACTATCAAGTGTTGATGAGGATGTGGAGCAACAGGAACTCTATAACATTGCTCATAGAAATGCAAAATGGTTCAATTTCTTTGGAAAATATTTTGACACATATAAAGTGTAATATTCTCTTACTATGCGACCCAGCCATTCTACTCCCAGATATTTATTCAAGAAAAATAAAAATACATGTTTATACAAAGGCTTGTATATGCATGTTCATGATAGTTTTATTTATAACAGTCAAAAACTGGAAACAACTCAAATGTCCTTCATACACCCAGTGAATGGCTAAATTGAGGTATACTTAAACAATAGAATATTATTCAGCAATAATAGAAAGGAACTTCTAATACACACAACATGGGTGAACTTCAAAAACATTATGCTGAGCAAAGGAAGCCAGAGGGTACTAAATGATTGCATTTGTATAAAGGTCTAGAAAAGACAAATCTAATCTTTCACGACAGAAAAATGATTAGTGGTTGCCTGAAGCCAGAGATGGGATCTGGTTATTGAGTAAGATGGAACTCAAAGGAACTCTCTGGGTAATAAAAATTCTTTATATCTTGATAATGGTGGTATTTATAGAAATAGATAAATGTTTTAAAACTCATCAGAGTACATTTCATTGTATGCAAATGTATACCTCAATAAATGTGTTAAATACATTTCTTTAATTGTCATTGGCTTTCTAATTCATTTCTTTAAAATGATTATTGAGCTTCTCTGGGCTTCATAGTCTTCCTTTCATCTTCTTCTCTACCTAACCCACCATATTAGCCATCGTGATGTGTAATTTGAACATGCCGGGCATACTAAAATCTTACAGAATGCTATTCCTTCTGCCTAGAAAACTATACTCTCAGATCCCTGTTGATTCACTTCCTCATCTTCTTCAATTCTGTTCTCCAGTGTCTTTTTCTCAATGGGACCCACTCTGTCCACTCTATTTAAAATTATAATCTCCTTAACATTGCCCATAATCTTACTGTATTTTTCTTTTCTGCCTAACTTCTATCACCTTCTGATATACTCAATATTTTTCTGATTTTTTATTATATTTATTTTCTTTAGCCTCCCAATTACAGTGTAAATGTCACAAGCTTGATATTTTATCTGTTGTATTCATTGATGAATCCCCAACACATTGATACATAGGAGGCACTTAACATATGTGTGCTGAATAAATGAATACATGCACAAAATAAATAAAATCAACTACATAGCCATAATATTAAATATGGCAAAACCAAATTCTCACATTAAAAAAGAGAGATAGTCATATCAGGGTATAATATAAAACCCAACTATATTTACCCCAATAAAAGAAACCAATCAAGGCTAAAAATCACTTTATATTAGGCCAAGCAAACAAAAGCAAAAGCAGAAGCAATGTTAATATTAATAAAGATTGATCTAATATGGAGAATATCATGCAGTACAACTACATAATCTAACAGTTATAAATCAATAGGCATCAAAAAACATAGCATCTAAAATAAGAAGCAAAAATATTACAAATGAAGCAGAGCTTGATAAATGAAAATAATAGTGGAAACCTTTTCAGAGTTGAACAGATTTGGTACACCAAAAGTAAATTGGATAGAAAGGAATTTAATGAAATAATTAAACTTAATGATGTATTTATTTCTCAATGGAACATTGTCATTTCATTAAAATATAAACCCCACAAAACAAGGTATGTATCTGTGCTGCTGACTGCTATGTCACTAGCACCTAGAAAAGAAGCTGGCATGCAACTGAGCCTGATGAATGTTTATTGAATGAATATTTGCATTCACAAAATTTGACTCTGTACTTGATTAACAAAATCTTTAATGAGATATTTTTAACAGATGTTTTCATAGTACAGTTTGTGCAAACCACATAGCAGATAACTGTAGACCAGTATAATTCGTGAGTAAGGATGAAACTGAAAAAGTGTATTAGCAATGTAATCCAACAATGCAGCAAAGAATAATAATACCACGTGATCAACTAAAGTATATTCTAGGAATGCAAGAATGACTTAATATCAGGATATCTATAATTATAAATCCATCATATCATTAAATTAAAGGAGAAAAAGCACATAATTATATCAATATTTGCTGAAAGGGCCTTAGATAAAACTAAGCAACTATCACTAACATAAAAGCTAAATAAAAATAGGATACACACCAATAACTCAAATATAATAAAGTTCATTTACCAATGACTGAAAAATATTATCCTAAATTATGAAACAATAGGCCCAATTTAATTTAAGGCCATTTAATTTAATTTATACTGAGGTGCCTTGTATCATCTTTAGTTTAATAGTAACTTGGCACTTCAAAACAATAAAATACAGCAAGAAGCTAAAATAATAGTTATAAATATTGGGGGGAAAAGAAATAACATCCTTTTTGTTTTTGTTTTCTGTTTTTGAGAGACAGAGAGCATGAGCTTGGGGGGAGGGGCAGAGAGAGAGAGGGAGAGAGAGAATCCCAAGCAGACTTCCCACTGTCAGTGCAGAGCCCAATGCAAGGCTCCAACTCACAAACCATGAGACCAGGACCTGAGACAAAATCAAGAGTTGGACACTTAACTGGCTGAGCCACACAGGCCCTCCCCATTTTATTGATTATAGGATTCTGTGCTTTATAAACCAAAGTGAGTCTAGTGAATTACCACTAAGTTTAATCAAGAAGTTATCAAAGAGCTGAATATCATATAAATATACAGAAGTCAATATCTCTCTGAATAAATGCAAAGACATGTGACGTTCTTGAATGGGAACATTTCATAATCACCAAAAGAATCCAAAAATTAATATATAAATTTAATACAACTAAAACCGAAGCAAGAGACTTTTAAGAATTAGATCCACTTACCTTAAAGTTTAGATCTAAGAGAGGAAGAAAAAAGCCCAAAAGGAACTAAGAAAAAAATGAAGAAGAAGAAGAAGCGAGTACATTTCTTAACAGATATTAGAACTTTAATATTCTATTATAATCAAAATAATATCATGGTGGCACCAAAATATTCACTGGGTAGTCCCTGTAATAAACAGAAAATCTACAACCAGATCTCTCTAAATTTGAGGATAAAATATATATCAGAAATTTTATTTTACTTAACTAAAAAAGGAATGAACCATTTAAACAACATAGACCAAGTTGGTTATTCATCTGGAAGAAAACATAGGTGGACCTCTCTCTTGCAACTTAAACAAAAATAAATCTCAGATAAAGACTAAACCATAAAAAATAAAACATGATAAATCTCAAAGACTACATGTATAATCTAGAAGGTATAGAAGACCTTTATAACAAAGACAGAAAACCCAGAGATAACAAAAGAATAGATGAACCCACACTATAGATAATTGTTAAGCATTTGCTTGGAAAAGATACAATAAACAAAGTCCACAAAAACATATAGATTTGAGGATATTATTTCCAGTTGGTAAAATCCATAATACATTAAATATCTTTCTTGAATCAACAGGAAAATTAAATATCCCAATGGAAAAATGGTCAAGGAATACAGAAAGAGCAAATCCAAATGACTGCAAACATATAAAAAGGATACTCAACCTCATGAAAAGTAAGGAAAAAAACAAAAATCAATAAAATATTTTCCACCTAGTGTAGAGGCAAAAATTAAAGAGTAATAATGTTCATTCCTTGTGGGGATGAGAGGAAAATGGATATATTTCTACATTGGTGGTGAAAATATGAATTGGTATAGCCTTTTTGGAAACAGTCTGTCACCATTTATTAAAACTAAATTACCTTTGTCTTAGCAATCCTATACCTCAAAATCTCCCCTATTCAAGTGCCCATATGCAAAAATGTATTTACAAGAAAATTTATAACAGCACTATTCAAGGTAGCAAAATACTACAAAGTAGTACCCTTCAATAACAGGAGGATAAACTCTGGTCAAGTCATACTAATGACTATAATGCCTCTATCACAAAGAATGAATTAGAACTAAACCAATACACTTAGAAGAATATCCATGAGTATTGTTAAATAATTGTTTAAAGTTACCAAAGTATTATATAATAATATAATCCCATTTTTATGAAACAATAATCTAGAAACCATTTGTTCATGACCACATGATGACTGAGACTGATACAGAGGATATATACCAGATTGTTAACATGGTCCTGGATAGGAAAGGTTGGTGACGTGGGACAAGGGGATGGGAGAAAGGTAAGAAGGAAAAGGAAGCCAAGCAAAAAGGAAAACACTACATTGTTAAGCAAAGCATAAAATACTACATTCCAAAAGTATAAAGCATGTGATCCCATTTGTGTATTTAGATGCGGGGGGAGAAGGAAGAGTTGGTGTGTGTGTGTGTGTGTGGTGTTTGTGTGTGTGTGTGCATACGTCTGTGTCAGGAAGAGAGAAAAAGAGAGTGTGTGAGAAATAAATAATTGGCTAGTTTCCAGTGGAAAATAGTTTTTTAAACTATCTTACAATTATTTGGTTCTTTTCTGCTTAGATGAATCTTTCAAAATGTTTAGAGAATGAAAATAGATACAAATGATTTAAGTACGTATTTTACTTTCAGTATCTTAAATTTGTACTTCTGAAAAGAGGAAACACTTGCTTCTCGAAAGGTCCTTATGGCTGAAATGGTATGAACTTTATAAAGATTGATAAAAATCACAGAACAATGTACATAGAACAGAAATAAGTTAAGTTCAATCTCTTTAATTTTAGGCTATCCTTATTAGATTCTTATATCAGAGACAGAATTGTGAAAACAGGAGGCATTTCATTTCAAAAAGAAATAAGTTCAAGTTGGCTGTTTCATCAAAAACCTGCAAAACCAAGGATTTAAAACAGGCAAAAAAAAATGAATTTTTCAAAATTCAAAGAATCATGAAATAAGAAGGTTCAATTTCATCTTAAACACCACAAGGGATTTCCATAGAGTAGAAGAACCTATTCATTCTCATACCCTACATTAGTTTCCTGTGGCTGCTGCAACAAAGAACCAAACTGGGTGGCTCACCACAACAGAAGTTTATTCTCTCACAGTTCTGGAGACGAGAGGTCCCAAATCAGCACCGCTGGGCCAAAATCAACATGCTGGCAGACATGTAGTTCCCGCGCGGGCCCTAGAGACACCCATGTCTTTCTTCTTCCAGCTTCTGACAGTTGCCAGGATCCCTTGGTTTGGTTTGTGACACACTCCAATCTTTGCCTCTGTGATCCTACTGTCTTCTCCTCTTCTGGCTGTGATTTTCTGCTGCCTCTCTCTTATAAGGACACTTGTGACTGCTTTTAGAATCCACCTGGGGAATCTGGGAAAATCTGTCCACTTCGGGATTTTTATTTAGTCACATCTGCAAAGACCCTTTTTCCAAATAAAGTAACATTACAGGTTCGAAAGATTAAGACTTGATACTTGAAGGGACTATTATTCAGCCTACTACAAATACTACAGTAGAATAAATTATTATAATCTTTATGGGGGATGATTTGTTAAACTGCATTTAAGTCCTTAAAAATGTATATATCTTTGGTAAAAAAACTATTACTAGAAATGTTTTCTAATAATTAATTAAATGAATAGTTATAATGTATACAATCATGTGAAGAGGGATGTTTGCCTAAAAGACTTATTTATAATAATGAAAAATTGGGTTATAAATTAATAAGTGATTGGGTTATAAATTATGTATCCATATAAAAAAAACAAAGCAACCAATTTAAAAAAATAATATAAATGTGTATTTACAGGCATGAAAAGATATATATGGTGTTTGGAGTAAGAAAATCAGGTTACCAAACAGTGTGATCCCATTGAATATTTGTTTATTTATGTCCTTCTGTGTTTGTATGTATTTATATATGTGTGTGTATTTATGTGTATATATACATAATTCTGAAGCATATACAAAGAATGGGAGTATATGTACCTTAAAATATCAACAGTAATTATCTACAGGTGAAAAGATTAAAGTTTAATCTTCTAAAGTGAGTATGTATTTCCATGATAATCCTTTTAAAGTGAAGAAAAAAGACTTACAGTTCTGGGAATAAAAGACTAAGAGACTACTCAACAATACCCCTGCACACACACAAAATAACACCAGGATATACTACAAAGAGTGCCGGCCTTTAGGACATGGAGAATGAGCAGACAAGAGTACAAAGACCGTCTCCGCACAGCCTTCAGCCTGGAGCTAAGTGTGGCTGACACCAGCAAGCCAGGGGGCCAGGCAGGGGGCTGCAATTCGGAACACTGCAGTATTTCTGGCTTGAGAACCAGAAAAATAAAGCCGGGGAAACCATGACTGCAAAGGGTAGTGGGGAGATCCTGGAAGGGACGACCCAGAGCAAGAACTGTCAAGTTCCTCGCTTACATTTCTAACTGATCCCCGAACCACACATTCACAGAACAGGCTCAAAGCAGCTCAGCTAGTGACAAAACACCTGAGCTGAGGTCTATGTTACCACTGCAAGAAATAGGATTTGCAAGGCCAGTCAACATAATTGTCTACTAAAACAAAAGAAGCAATATTCATGAGAGTAAAATAACATAATACAGAACCTCCATAGCTTAACAAATAATGTCTAGGATACAATTCAAAATGACCAACTATGTGAAGAACCAAGAAAATGGAACACTGTCTCAAAAGAAAAAGAAAGTCAACAAATTCTTCCTCCAAGCGGAACCAGATTTTGGAAGTAGTAGATGAGGATTTTTAAGTGGTTATTATAATCAGTCTAGATGAAATGAAATACAATGTGATCACAATGAATGATGGTGTTCCGCTCTTCAGTGGTTGGTATGTGAGGTCAGCCAGGACGGTTCTTATGCACAGTCTGCCCTGTACCACCAGCCTCGAACTCATGCAATCACTCAACCCCACATCTGTTTGTTCACACTTGAATTCATGCCTCAAATGTCTTTGAAATTCAAAACGCTTTTCTTTATTCTGGTACACTTCTAACTCATTAACATATCTCAAATATCATTTCTAAAATATTCATCCAGCTTTAGTTGTGTGCAAGAGTTGGTGCTAAGGTTATCAAGCTAGAAAGATGACTAAGCTACTGTCTAACAGCCTTTGTGAAATGACATAGGAAATAAATGAACAAGTACAGCTCTTCTTTGCTTGTTACCAATTAAGGATAAAGCTAAGTACATGCAAATTATAAAACTTATATACTATCGATGCAACACCATAATACTCAATACTCAGTATTTTCAACTGGAGGGTGAAGAAGGGTATCCTTTTTTTTTAACCCAAACAGATCCCACCAGAGGTCTGATATGCCCACTCCACTTCCAATCTCCTATCAAGAGATGGGGAAAAATACTGCCAAAGTGGTTTACTTCCTTTGATGAAAGATGTTCATATCCCTCATATGTGTTACAGCTAAAATGTGGTCAAACTTCGCTATAAGTAATGATGTTCTAGTTAAACACATATTTATTAATGTTATAAGGGAGTTTCATGGGAATAATATAGAAAAAACTCTGATGCGTTAACTGTGCATTCCATCAGTTTGAATTTTTACTCCTTTGATTCAAATTCCATCATTACATCTTTAACAGAGTACAAACACCAATGCCTGACCCACCAACACATATAAAAGTCTTAAGGAAAATATTCATGGTTAATTATTCCCAGAGTTATCCACAAGTTTGTTATCCAAAAATATCTCCTTCACCTCACCTAGTCCCAGCTGAGAAAAGCCTAGTTCGTGGACCCATGTAGGTGAAAATCAAACTTTTACCATCCACCGGGTGGCAACCAACCCAATAATAAGGGTTACTGCTCTTGTCTAGCTTGCCCTATGTTATTTGTGTTTTTGAAAACTGGAACAGAAGCAAGAGTGTTAAAGAGACTGGTTGATCATTAATAGGTTCAAATATTTGCAGTTAATTGAGTTGTGCTTACATGACATAAGGTCATCAGTTGATTGGGTTAATTTAGTCCAAGAGCTGGCCAAATCCAAAAAGAAAAAGAGAAACAAAAAAAGAGTAATGCAGCTATCTTACTGAATTGTAGTCGGATAGGGTGTCAGTGCTTTAGCTGTGGTTGTGGAATTCTGAGTAGAAATAGAGGCTACTATGAAAACAATAACTTCACATATTTAATCAATACGCACATGTCCATAGCAAAGCATCCCATAGAAATTGGACAGTTTTTAGTTTAAGCTGATTTTTAAATGTTGAATCCATAAATACATATGACCGCTTACATTTTAAAACTTTTGCCTTTAAATGTTAAAATCTGGTATTTGTAACAAGATGATGTTAGGAAGCTTCCTATTAAATTGCTTTTACTATTTTAGCTTGTAGAGGACAAGATATTTTTCTTCCTCTTTTCTAATTATAAATGTAGCATATTCTCACGTAGATAACTTTAACATTATAGAAATGTCAAAAAGCAGAAAGAAATCTTCCATAATCCTAGCACTCAAAGAAAACCACATTGTTCATTTAGATATATTTTCTTCTAATCTTTTTCTTTACATTTTACACACAGGTAAGATTATTGTGAGCCATTCATACATTATCCCTCTGAATCGATACTACCATTTTATTTGTGTTCACTTATTTAAAAGGCAATTCCTTCATATTTGCAGATGTTATTAGTTAAAAATCATGATAGCATATGCTTGAAAAAATTAACCAGAAGAACTATAAATAATGTTGTTAACAAAGGAATAGAAGTATACTGTGCCAATTCCACACTTGAGAAATCTGAGATCAGGCATGTATTTCTCTTTATATGTAACTATGGCCAAAATTTTATCTACAAAGAGGTCTCAGAAAAAAATATTCATGTGTGTCCTGTTATTTTCTTGCACGATCTACCTACAGTGCTCCATTAGCAATAAACTCTCAGAATAAAGAATTTTTATTGTTGTTATGTTATTTGTGTTTTTGAAAAGAGCTAGTTAGGGGGGGCAGTGCACAAGCATGTTTTCCTACCAAAATTGAATATCCCAACAGTAACAATTTGGGGGTGGGGGGGCTAAATGACATCTAGAGGATGAGTGAGTAACCCCTATAACAATAACCTCAGCCCAGGAAAGCAGGAAAGAAAAGTTGAGAATGATCTAGCTGAACCCCAGATGTCAAGGTTGGGAACATTCCAGAGCATTACATCTGGAAGCATCTACTGCCAAACCTGTTTCATCTGTAGCAAAGGTGATAAATTCCTGCCTCAGAGAAGAGAAAACCAGAACGGTAAAACATGTTGCTGAGTCAGATTTTTAGCATGCGGGTACCATTCTCTGTGAGCCTTCAAGAAAGGGCTCAAAAAAACCTAGGAAGTTAAGAATTGAAACTACAATGCTAATAAAATTCAAAAGAAAGCACAAATTACAAGGATGTATGAATTAAGTTCATTGGAATGAACACAGTTTTCTCCCCCCCCCCCCCCCCCCCCCCCCCCCCCCCCCGCCGCCCCACGCAATAAATAAGATACAACAGTGCACCCTTCTGGTCAAAATGCAAAACTAACATTCTGATAAAAGTCAAATCACTAGTCTCTTCTAGTTCCTTGGGCATAATCTCCTAGAGTTTCTGGTTTCCTCATCCAGTGAGGGAGTTCATCACAATGACCTCATTTGCAGACTTTTTTTTAAATGATAAAAGCAAGAGATTTCAAACATGTAACTTATTTCCATAAGGGAGTTTCCATAAGGGAGTTTTATCACTTTGAATGAGGTGAACATGGTGACAAAGAAAACTGTGAAGACCTTTGATGCCATATTTACTTAATATTTATATGGTACTCCATTCCTTTGACCTCGACTTTCTGGGAGGTTTCCCTGAATATGTTAAATATTTACTAAATATTTGTTGAATAAATTAAACAAGCAATTTTCTGAAACTCTAGCCCTCAGCAAAATCTGAAAACCAATAGTAATTCATCCTATGTGCAATAGTTCTGGAAGTTTCAATAAAGGAAAGCCCAAAGTATTGTGCAATGTCAAAGCAAGTATGAAAATGCCTAGCCCTTCTTGCTACAAATTTGTACAAATGCGTTAACATCAGCATAGAGTTTATGAGCAATGAAATCTGACCTATGTAGAAGCAGTTGCTATCCCTATTATTAAGTGGAGGCTGTCATAAATTACTACTAGAGTTCTCTGCACACGTGCTTTGATGGAGCAATGAGTATAAAAGGTAGTTCACAAACAGCTTTGCCTAAGAAAGGCTGTTTCCAGCCCACCTGTCCACTTCTGTTAGCTATCGGTAATGAAGGGCACCAAGGAAAATAGTTAAGCATCTTCTAAGAAAAAAAAATATTTCAGGAACACTTAGTCCCATTTTTTGGAAATAATTATAAGTATATTGTCACCTGTTTTCAAAAAGTTTACAGCAATCAGGACACAGGTTCCTGAAAAGTAATTGATAGTGCAAAATTCCATTTCTTTCTAACGCAATTGAAATGCACAGCATATAAAGCCTTCCTTTCCTTTAGAATGCCCATATTAAAACTTGGGGTGTTCAGAGCATATCTTCACATATTACCCTTTTTTGGTTTTATATTTGAAAGTATAAAAAAGACAAAACATTGTAAAACGCCAACAATATTTACAAAACATCATTACCACAGTATAACCACATTTCATATCTCTATAAAAGTATCTTATCTTACTATCCTTGGTCACCTTGCAGCAATCTATCTTTATGAGAACTGTTTTCTGCCTTGACCACAATCTCTTAGAATTAATGAGGCTAAGAATTAATGTTTCAGTAAATGGGAACTCTTTCTTTGCCACTAGGTTGACATTATGCCATACTTTTAAATGCCACCAGCTGTATCCCACTATATAGTACATTACATACTCTGCTCAGTCAGTGATTCATCTGACAGACAACACATCCTAAAAGCATAACAGTATGACTCAGTGTTAGCAAAAAAAAAATTATACATTAATCAAAGTTTGGGGACATTCCTGTAGTGGCCTGTTATATACTACTTCCCAGGCATACCAGTTAAGAACCAACTATATTGACTATGTGCAGAGAGAACGAATTGTTAGACATTCTAGAGACAAAAATAGTCTCAAAGAATTATGAATGCTTATTTCCAAAAATAGGTGTTAGTCTGAAACTCTTTGCAAAAATTACTCCAGCCAAAAAAAAAAAAAAAAAATCAATGGAAGCAGGAAAGAACTCTTCTCCTAAAATCTACACACACACACACACACACACACACACACACACAAGATTTCCTGAGACACACTTGGGATTCAATTTTTAGCAATAAATCATCTTGCCTATAAAGATTTCTTCCAGCAAGTTCAAGCCAAGCAGATATCAGACACTATAATCCTAGCATAAAAATACAATGGTAAGAAGCAAAATTCACTGACAAAAGATCCAGACCTGACAGGGTTATCATCAGGATGTAATCAGAGAAGAGGGAAGAACAGAGACTGAAGAAATGAAAGACTTCTGGCTAGTCAGGGCCGTGGAAAGAACACATCTAAGACTGAAAAAAAGGTAGCCAAAGAGAGCAAATGAGGGTTAATGTTTCTTGAAATAGGGGTGAAATTGAGAACCATGAAAAGCAAAGAAGGTTTCCAAAGCAGATAACCTGCATCCCTCAAATCTTGAGAATGCAGGCAGTGAACGTATTCATATATTATAAAACACCTGGTCTTTGCAGAAACACCTGGATCCATGGGCAATAAACCTGAAATGGTGTCCATATCAAATGAAAGATGAAAGAGAACATCAAGAAATAGCAGGCCAGCTTTGTGGCGTTAGGTACGTTGAGATCGGGAAATAATGTACAATGGGGCACTTGCAGAGAATCCACGAGGAGTAACCATGGGTAATCAGGGGAGATTTATCTGGAGGTCAGTCTCCATAAACATTTTGTAAAATTAGAGGTCTGCCAGAAACTAAATAGAAGATACAAAAGCGGAGACTTTTAAACCAGTGCTTACATAATGCTGTATGAAAGGTCAGTGGTGGGGTGTGCAAGTACAGAGATGATGGCAAAATCCGCAACAAGATGTGCGCGTTTGCCAATAAACAGAGGTCAGCCTGTCAGCCTACCTTGTGCCCAAGCGTAGTGATGGATGTTGACAGCAAGTGGAGGAGAAGTAAGACACTGTGCCCTCCAGGAGCACAGGAATGAAGCATTCTGGAATGCTTTAATCCTTGGAAAAACCCTGTAAAGTAGATATGACCACTTTCATTTTACAGATAAGGAAACTAAGGTTCAGAGAGGTTAAATATCTCACTAAGGGTGCACAGCTAGAAAAGTGCTTATTCAGAACTCTCAGCACATGATCTTTCCACTAAATCACATTTTCAAATACACTCTAGAATAATAATATGTGGCATTTTTAAAAAGTGGCAACCAAAACAAAATAGCATATAATATGTCAAACAGCTAAGCAAACAGCTAACATAGAGCACAGATGAAATGTATGAATACAGTGGAGCGGTGACTGTATCTCTTGGACATGGACATTGGAGCTGATCAGAAAGGACAGGGCTCAAAGAGGGCACATGTAATCAAGAAAAGCAATGGAAGAAGAGGTAACTTTCTTAGAAGGAACATCATGTACAGAGAGGAAAGTGAGCAACGTGGGTTCACGGGGCAAGAAGGAAAGTGGCCCAACCAAGGGAGCTCCGAGGGGCCATCACTGAGAAATGCAGCATTGGCACATCACACAGAACCTGGAGAACTGGGCAAGAGGTTGAGATTTAAAGCAGTGGGAAGGAGGGAAAGTTAGAGTTCTGAGCCAAAGAGTAAAATTCCTACTGCCCCACTGTCGGCTAAATGTCTCCTTATGATAGTTCTCTACTTCTGCTGTAACCAGTTACCACAAGCTTAGTGGATGAGCAACACAATTACTACCGTACAATTCTGTGCACAGGGGTCTCACTGGACTACAACCAAGGTGTCAGCAGGGCTACATTCCTTTGTGGAAACTCCAGGAAAGAATCCCTTGCCTTGTCTTCTCCACCTTTTAGAGGCTGCCTACATACTTTGGCACCTGGCCCTCTTGCTTTGTCGCCAAAGTCAGTAACACTGCATTTCTCAGGCCATTTTTCTGAGTCACATCTCCTTCTGACCACATCCACAAGAGTTGTCTGCTTTTAAGGATTCATGTGATTAGAACAGGGCCACCTGGATTAACCAGTACACCCTCTCACATCTGCAAAGTCCCTTTCACCAGGCCGTATATTTACAGGTTTCAGGGATTAGGACATGGACATTTTGGGGGCCATTATTTTGCCAACCAGGCTCCACGCTATCACCCGCCTGCTCATGCATCTCTAGCCCCTGTGGGTGTCACACAACCCGCTCTGCGTTCCCAGATAACCAATCCTCTGCTCAAAAACCTCAATGGCAAAAGCTACTCACTGAATGCCAAAATGCTTTGTTTGGCATTCCTGTCAAATGACTGGGAACACCTACTGACAAACTAAATAAAAGAATAAAAGCATGTGTAAGGAAGACCTGAGAAAGGTGAGGGCCAGGCAGAGGCAATGGGCTGATGCTTGGAAGGTGGGAAGCATGGCCTGGAGTGGAGGTTAGTACGGCAGAGAGGCACATGGTGGCTGCAGAGCCACAGTCCATCACTGGGAACTGTGATGGGGGAAATTCATAGCATCTCTTCGATCTCTGTTACCTGGCCTATTAAAATGTGGGTATAATAGTATCTTCCTCACTGGGTTATTGTGGGAATTAATGAAATAAATATAATTAAATACAGGCAACCACTTATCTCATAGTAGGCACTCGATAAATGTTACTTCCCTCTTCTTTCCCAATATAAGGAAAAATAACGTAACTGAATTATACTGATGATTCACAAGAACCAACGGAGAGATGCAGAGATATTAAATGTTAGGCTTAGTTCAGGATAATTGCTCTTTCCACATGGGTAGAAAATCTCATATTGCTCCTCTTTATGATGTGTGACCATATTTCTATAGAGAACTAATGAAAAGATGTCATTAGCAATGGATATTTAATTGAAAAATTACAATCTAGAGAAACAGAATTTAAATGTGATATGTACAAAATTGAAGTTCTCAAATATGTGTGTATGTATAACATCATCACTAAAAATCAAATGCTGTATTCATAATGATTGAGCATTAGGAATTTTATGAAGTATTAATTTATTTATTCATTCATTCAAAATTATTCATTGAATTGCTTTTTATATTATATGTCAATATACATTATAGGCTAAACATGTGAGATATATTCTGTCCTCTTAGAATTTATATTCTAGAAAGGGGAGGCATAAATATAATTAATATATATGTATGTATGGGGCACCTGGGTGGCTCAGTTGGTTAAGCACCCAATTTCAGCTCAGGTCATGATCTCACAGTTCATGAGTTCAAGCCCTGCTTTGGGCTCTGTGCTGACAGCTCAGCACCTGGAGGCTGCTTCGGATTCTGTGTGTCCCTCTCTCTCTGTCCCTCCCCTGCTTACTGTATTATATATATTGTATGTATATAATATGTGAATTAATTGTCTTCCTCAAGATTTTTTTCATGAGTGCTTAATAAGTAAAAAAATTTTTCATGGGCCCTTAATAAATATGCAGATCTAAATTACATTTTAACATCATAAGTTTTTTCATATTAAAGCAAGAAGAAGCTTTAAGAAATATTATATCAAGATAAAATCTATAAATAAGGCAGGAAGATTTAATGATAAATTGCTCTCAAGAATTTATGTATACAGAGAAGTATGCTACTAATTTTCCCCCAACATCATTCTGAAAATGTTAATAGATAGCTAAAATAAATCCATATGTGCAACAAAACAAAACAAAAGAGGGAAGAAAAGAGAGAGATGGAGAGGGAGGGAGGGAGAAAGGAAGAAAGGAAGGAAGTGGCCATTAGGGAGGAAGGGGCTAGGGTAAGGAGAAAAGGAGAATGGAAGGAAGGAAAAGTAAATAAAAACAACAGCAGGAAAACAAGATAAATCCTGTAACACATTTCTTTTCTGGAGAGGTACTAGAAATTTGGTTCTGAGCGACTTAGCAGTCAAGACAAGGAAGAAGATTTCTAACAATCATCACAGAATTCTAAAACTAACTCTGCGCCTTATGAAAAGCATACCTGCACTTCTCAGAGATGTAAGAGGAACGTCTCCCACAGATTCTCCTAATATCCATCACATTACACTTCCAACAACAGCTTAGCAGCAACGATTTTAATGCTGGTGTCTTCCACACACTAGAAGGCCGCAGGTAAGTGGCAGAGAAAGGAGTGGTGCTCCAGCAGCACTTGAGGACTGATACCTCAGACCTGGGCCACATGCCACATGGCGAGCTGCTCAATGACACAAGAGTGTTGCACCACGAATGCCTTCCTCTGCTCCTGTCTGAGGAGAAAGACTGGAAGCTTTTCTTGATAAATGGATAGAGCAAAGATCTTTTAGGCATTCTTAAGAGTAAATAGAGTTAAGTAGCTGAGCTTGATAAGACCAGAATAAAGGAGAATTTGATGTATGTCTTCTGCTAAGAGTCTAGAAGATGAATCTTCTAGTCAAATGCCTTGTGGGTAAATTTGGCCTCTTCTTATGGAAGTCAACAAACCATCCAGAGCACTTGCCAGACAGAAGAGCACATTACTTGTACACCAAGGCCAGCTGAGTCATTGTGGCACACAGGTGTAGACATAGCTATAACCTAAATCCCTCTCTTGAACAGAACGTTAAAATGTTCAAATGAATCATACATTGGAAGAAAACAGTTGCAAGAAAATTTAGTTCTGCTGTCATAGGTTTATTGATTTTGCATGCTCCTTTACTTATAAAATACACTACAAGCAATTAACACTAGTGGATTTTGACATTTGCTGTCCCTTAGAATACTATCAACGTCAATTAGATTCTAGAAATTAAGTAACAATATATTATCAACAGGAAGACATTTTGAGGATGGAAAAGTCAATATCAGACACTACCAACTTTAAGAAACATTAAAAGCCAAACTTGTAAAATGGATAAATTAGGGGATATAATTTTCACTTCCAGAATTATTCCTGACTTCACAAAAGCATTCACTGCAGGGATCCTTTAAATAGCAGATTCCTCTTGTACAATTGAAATATTAAGTAATTTACATAAAATTCCCTTTTCAGGACATATTTATGGTGTTAATCTAGGTGCACTGCAAACAACAGAGCTTAATTCTTCTTCATGTATGCTGAGTAGTTGGAGGCAAGTCACTTTACTTCTCTGATATGTCGTTTCCATATCTCTACCTGTCCAGACTATCACTCAGAATTGATGAATGGGGTAAATATGCTGTTCTTTTTTTTTTAAATAGTTTATTGCCAAGTCGGTTTCCATATTTTATTTTTTTTAATATGCTATTCTTGAAAGTGTTTTGTAAACTTTAAGGGTTTTTTTCAAATATTTATGTTTACACCAGAAGGAAGGAAGGGCTGCTGCATTCAGATAGCGCCTCGTGCATACCAGGCACACTCATACAGCTAATTTAACTTTCTCTTCACCACAAGGTTAAGTGAGTCATATCATTACCACATGAGGATTCTGTGATTCAGACCCTGCTCACACAGCCACCCAGTGATAATTCTAGAATACCAGGCCTTGTCTGTCTCACTTCAAATACCACTGTTCATTGCACAGGTTCAAGTACTTGCTCTATCACCTACTAATAGTGTGCCTTGAGCAAGTTAATGAAACCCTCTGAAATGCACTATCTTGTCTCAAGATTAAGATGAAAATATGGCTTACCTCAGAGGTTTGTTGTGAGGACTGAGTGAGCTGATGCACATAAAAGCCTTGGCACTATGGGGCACCTGGGTGGTTCAGTTGGTTAAGTGTCCAGTCTCGGCTCAGGTCATGATCTCACAGTTCGTGAGTTCAAGCTCTGCATTGGGTTCTGTGCTGACAGCTCAGACCTTGGAGCCTGCTTCAGATTCTGTTTCCTTCGCTCTCTGCCCCTCCTTTGCTCATGCTCTGTCTCTCTCTGTCTCAAAAATAAATAAAACATTAAAAAAAAAGTCTTGGCACTAGGTCTGACAGACTAAGGACCCAATACCCAAACAAAAGTTAGAACACATCTCAGCACAAACAGGATTTAAACATCTATAAATGGAAAAGAATGGTTTTTCTAAGCAGAATGTGCAATATCAGAGAATTGTCATTTCCAGTATTTCTATTATGCATCCTAAGGAAAAGCACTAGGTTTAGTATGAATAGTAGGAAATGCTTAGCTGCTCAGAGATGTAAGAAGAATTCTTAGCTGAGTCATTAACTAGGAATTTTGCCCGAAGAAAAAATCTGTAAATGCTTCAGTTTTCTTTACTATCAGAGAGATAAAAATATGAGAAAATAACAGAAATGATAACAGCACATAAATCCGAAGGGTACTGATTTTTTCCCTTCTCCAAAATGGCAGACCATTTTATTTGAAATCTCTCAATCATTATAAAAGCTGGAGGAAATTAAAACAAACATCAGCTGGAAGGCAGTCACAGGGCTACCAAGACAGTGAAGATTTGAAGATCTTAAAGAGAAAAGAAACTCAGAGAAGTGAACTGGCATTTGGTGCTGCTTTTCAACTATTTGTGAATTCTCAAGAAGCAGCTGAAAGGTAAGAAAAAGTGAACAGAAAATAGCGTGTGAAAGACTATAAAACTGAACAGAGTTTACTGCAATCTCACAAAATGTGCAGTTCTGAGTTCATGCGGTAGGAAGGGCCCAAGGAAACTCTTTGGGCTTCGAGCTGGTACTCCTGAAGTGCCGTAACTTAGGAGTATAAACTCTACATAGACTATCCCTCACAGAACTGAAGGCCAGCTTTGTATCTGCTCTACCAATGAATGGATTAAACTGATATGCAGGCTAAGCTATCCGCATGCCAAAAACAAATGCAAATCCTGCCTGCTCTATAATTTTTATAAACAATGACCCATATAAAACTAGAAGAACAAAGCATGGCAAAAAATTAGCTAAAAATAAAAATAAGAAAAGACAATAGAAATAGACCCCCAAAAGATACAGATATTAGAATTATCATATAGGGACTTTAAAGCATAACTAAGTGTTAGGTTTTTAAAAGAACATGATAAAATGAATTTCAAGCAAAGACTTGAAAATTATAAAGAAAAAGTCAAATGAAATTATGGAACTAAAAAAATCCAATAAATGAAATTAAGGACTCAATGAATAAGTTGAAAAGCAGAATAAATCCAGCTAAACAGAGAATCAATAGACTGGAAGAGAAATCAGAAGAAAATATCCAACCAAAGGAGATAGAGAGAGGAGAATATACTAAAAAGAGTGTGAGACATGAGAAATATGGGCAAAAGATGTAATATGTATAATTGGAGTCCCCAGTGAAGAGAGACAGAATGGGAGCAAAAGCAAAATCTGAAAAGATAACATCTGAGAATTCTTTTTTAAAAACTGGAAGAAGATATTAAGCTATAGTCTCAAAAAGTGCTACTACAAATCCCAAGTAATAGCACAAATCCCAAGTAAAATACATATAAAGAAAAATCATACATGGGCCCAACATGATAAAATTGCTAAAAACCAAAGACAAAGAAAATTTAACAACTAGAAAGAATGTCACATTACTTCTGGAGGATTTATAGTAAGACTAAGAGCTTATTAACAGTAGAAACCAAAGACAATGTGGTAATATCTTTAAAGTGCCAGAGGGGGAAAGATAAAAAGGCACTAAACCTACAATTCTAACCCCTGTCAAATTGACTTTCAAAAATGAAGCTGAGGGGTGCCTGGGTGGCTCTGTCAGTTAAGCCTCCAACTCTTGATTTTGGTTCAGGTAATGATCCTGCAGTTCATGAATTCAAGCCCAATATTGGGCTCTATGCTAACACCAGAGAGCCTATTTGGGATTCTCTCTCTCTCTCTCTCTCTCTCTCTCTCTCTCAAAAATAAATAAACATTTTAAAAAATTAAGTCGAAAGAAAGTCTAAAAACTCTGAGAATTTATAAACAGAAGATCTGCACCAAAGGGTGTTCTTTAGCAGGAGGGAAATGATCACATTTAGAAGAAGATAAAGAAAGAAATGAAAAGCAATGAAAAGGAGTAGTATGAAGATATATCTGAATGCATAGCTGTATAAAGTAAGAACAAATATACCTATAGGCTCTAAAATATCTCCAGAGTTAAAATAAATGGAAGAAACACATCTAAAGTATAAAGACCTGGAAAGGTTCAAAGTACAAGGATAGAAAAGTATACACCATACAAACAAAGCAAACGCTAATCAAAACAAACTGGCTTAGCTTCATTAACAACAGACAAAATCAAATGTAAGGGAAATCGCATTCCTAGAAACAAGAAGGAAACTTCATAATGACAAAAGGGTCAATATACCAGGAAAACACAGTGATTTTAAATAAATATGCACCTAACATCATTGGTTTACATCTGCAAATGTAGTAAGAGTTGATGGAACTATAAGAAGATACAAACTCACATGATATTGGAGATCAAAATATCTGCATCTATAACTAATAGAACAAGCAGACAAAAATTTATAAAGTAATGAAATGCTTTGAATTACCTATGTTACAAAATTACCTAATTGACTTTTACAGAAAACTACAACCAACAAGTACAAATACACATTCTTTCCAAGTACATATGGAATATTTACCAAAATTGACCACATTCTGGTCCATAAAGGAAATCTCAAAAATTTTTCAATGATTAAAGTGTTAAAAGCACGTAGTAGCCACAATAAAATTAAGCTACAAGTCAATGGCGACAACAACAACAACAAAATAACTAAAAAATCCACAAATATTTAGAAGATTATCAATGCTCTGGATAATCCACGAAATAAAGAAGAAACCACAATGGAAATTTTCTCTTTCTAGTTTGCTCTCTGACAGCTATATGTGTAAAAACCATGCATATTTAAAATATTTAACTCTAATGAGATTCGACATGTCACACACCCGTGAGATTATTACCACAATCAATATAAAATATTCAACACCCCCAAAAGTTTCCTCCTACTACGCCTTATCCACTATCCCCCAGAAAACTAGTGATCTGCTTTTCATCATTATAAATTAGTTTGTATTTTCTAGAATTTTGTAAAAATGCAATCATATGAGATATACTATTTTTATCTGAATCTTTTCACTCAGTATAATTATTTTTTTTAGTTCAATTCATATTTCTAGGAGTATCAGCAGTACACCTTCATCATTGTATTGCTGCAAAGTGCCTCATTGTATGTATATATCACATTTTGCTTACCCACTGATCTGTGGGTAACCATTGGGTTTATTTTATTTTATTTTATTTTATTTTATTTTATTTTAAAGATTTTATTTTTAGGTAATTTTCACACTGAACATGAAACTCAAACTCACAACCCTGAGATCAAGAATTGTGTACTCTATCAACTAAGCCACCCAACTGCCCCTGGGTTGTTTTTAGTTTTTCAGCATTATAAATAACACTGCTGTGGATGTTAGTATACAGGTATTTGGATAGACTTATGCTTGCTTTCCTTTCTCTTGGTTATGACAAAGGTGGCATTGAAGGGTAGTGGGTAAAACTGGTCCTTTTAATACATGATGCTGTGTCATTATCCATGTGGAAAAAAATGAGTATCATCTTACCCCCTCAAACTCACGCCATACACAACAATCAATTCCAAGTAACTTATAGATCTAAATGCAAAAAAAGAAAACATAAATGTACTAGAAGATAACATAGGATAATATCCTTAGAACTTTGGGTTAAGCAAAAGATTTCTGAAACAGAACACAAAAGCACTAGCCATAGAGGCAAAGAATAATGAATTTTCCTACATTAAAATTAAACACTTCTACTTATCAAGAGGCACCATTAAGACAGTTTTAAAAAGCAAGACATTGAGTGGACATTTTTTTTTGGAATACAACAATAACAAAAACAAATCAGTACCAATCAACAGGAGACTGTGGTTTATTCCTATTAATAAATACTTTAAAGTTATTAAAATAAACAGGGGACTATCACCTGCAACATTTCGCAGAGTAATATTGAGGTAAAAAACTTCAGACACACACAAAAAAGGTACACTATATAATTCAACTTAAAGTGCAAAAACATACAGAACTAATAAAGGAGAATCATCAACTCTGTGCATATAGTAAATTATACATAATATAAAATGTACCTTTTGTTTTAATATAGAAAAAGAGAAAGCACAAGCAGGAGGATAAAGGCAGACAGAGAGAGAGAGAAACTTAGCAGCCTCCAGGCTAAGCACAGAGCCCACAACTCTGGAATCATAACCTGAGCTGAAAGCAAGAGTCAGACACACAGCCAAGTGAGACACCCAGGTGCCCTTAAAATGTACCATTTTAGCCATTTTTAAGTGTACAGGTTAGTGACATCAAGTGCATTTACATTATTATGCAGCCACACCACTATCCATCTCCAGAACTTTTCTTATTATCCCAAATTGAAACTCTGTACCCTTTAAACAAGAACTCCTCATTCTCCCTTCTCCTAGCCCTTCAACCTTCTCTCTCTAATGAATTTGACTATTGTGGGTACCTTATAGAAATGGGGTCACACAATATTTGTCCTTCTGTATCTGGCTTATTTCTTTTTATTTTTTTATGTTTTTTATATATTTTTGAGAGACAGAGAGACAGTGCAAGCAGGGGAGGGTCAGAGAGAGAAGGACA
The DNA here is from genome assembly GCF_006229205.1 of Suricata suricatta. Lineage (NCBI taxonomy): Eukaryota > Metazoa > Chordata > Mammalia > Carnivora > Herpestidae > Suricata > Suricata suricatta. The sequence goes on along the minus strand of NC_043711.1, from coordinate 26,253,482 downwards.
CACAGAATCTGAAGCAGGCTCCAGGCTCTGAGCTAGCTGTCAGCACAGAGCCCGACTCAAGGCTTGAACTCATGAACCATGAGATCATAACCTGAGCCAAAGCCAGACGCTTAACCGACTGAGCCACCCAGGCACCCCATGTATCTGGCTTATTTCACTTAGGATAATGTCTTCAATATTAATCCATGTTATAGCATATATCAGAATTTCCTCCACTTTTAGGGCTCAATAATAAATATGTACCACATTTCTTAAATCTATTCATCTGCCAATGGATATTCGAGATGTTTTTACCTTTTGGCTATTATGAATAAGGCTGCTATAAACATTGGTATACAAGTTCCTGTTTGAATCCCTGCTTTCAATTATTTTAGTATACACCCTAAAGTAGAATTGCTGGATTATATGATAATACAACCTTTAATTATTTGGGAGAAATGTAATACTCTCTTTCATACTGCTTGGACCACTTTATGTGTCCATCAGCAATGCACAAAGATTCCAATTTCTCCACATCCTCATCAACTTGTTATTTTACCGAGTGTTTTGTTTTCTTTTGATAAGAGCCATCCTAATGGGTGTGAAGTAGTATCTCATTATGGTTTTTATTTGATTTCTCTAATGACCAGTTATGTTGAGTGTCTTTTCATACACGTGTTTATTGCTATTTGTATATATTCTTTAGAGAAATGTCTATTCAAGCCCTTTGTCCATTTTTTAATCAAGTTGTTTGTGTTTCTTTGTTGTTGTTTTTGAATTTAGGAGTTCTTCATATATTCTAAATATTAATCCCTTAGAAGATATATGATTTGGAAATACTTTCTCCTATTCTGGGGGTTGTTTTCTTAATCTCTTAATAATGTCCTTTGATGCATTAAAAAGTTTTAGTTTTGATAGAGTCCTATTTATTTACTTTTTATTTTGTTGCCCGTGAAGAGTCATCATCATTGATGATGAGAGAGGAGTTAGAAAATGAGAGCATGCACTTCTGAGGTGCTACTAGTATTCTATTAAATTATAATTTATGAATTATTTTTCTGATTACTACCTTTTTTGTACCAGAAATATGACTGGAAAACAGAATGAAGGGATAGCTAATTTAGTGGGTTTGGTTGGTTTAATGATCAGTTTAGACCACTGCTGTGGTAAGTCAAATTTAACTATAGGTATTAGCCATTAAGTAAAACCAAAAATCAGGCTTACTTAAATAAAATATTTGTTTTTAAATGCTTATTTTCAAAACACTTAAAAATAATAAATGTTAGATGTGTTTATTTTATTGTTTAAGTAAAGTGATGACAATGTTGTTAAATTATAGTAATTACCTATGCAAAATATAACTAAGCATCATCTTCCTAGGTTGTCCAGTTCCCACAGAGATTTTCTTCCTCCTTCACTATTATAGTGCATATTAGATAATTAATTATGCATAGGTATACATATCATTTCTAAAAGGCCATTTCAGAATATGTATCCAAAAATATTTTAAATGTACTCATTTCTTTTTAAAAATTCATTTTAGAGAGAGAAAGCATGCAAGCAGGGGAGAAAGGCAGAAAGGGAGAGAGAGAGAGAGAGAGAGAGAGAGAATCTTAAGCAGGCTTCACTCTCAGCATGGAGCCCAACACAGGGCTTGATCCCATGCCCCTGGGATTATGACTTGACCTAGAATCAAAAGTCAAATGCTCAACTGACTGAGTCACTCCAGCATGGAGCCCAACAGGGGACTCAATCTCACCACCATGAAATCATAACCTGAGCCCAAGTCAAGAGTCAGATGCTTACCTGACAGCCATCCAGGAGCTCCAAAAAGTACAGTTTAGAGAACCTTTTTTCTATGGTATTTGTTCATGTTCTAATGTGAGAGAAAAGTCGAGAAGGCTATAATACCTTAGTAGGACTATCTCTGGGTAGTGAAATTACAGCTAATTTTTCCTTAATTTGCCTATTTATAATTCTAATTTTTTACAGTGAAATGTCTCATTTTGTAGCAAATACACTGAAAAAGTGGCTTTCTCTAAGACAATGAGATTGGTCATCTTGGATCAGATTTATCCCAATTTAATTATTAGCTTGTGAGATGGCATTCAGCAATTTTCACTAAGTGGTTATGTTTACACAAGCACATGCACACATGTATTTAAATATGATACAATGAAAGTCTTCATAGCAAGCCAACACACTTCAGTTTTAGATTAAAATTTCAATGCAACCTTACAAATAAGGTTTCAGCAAGTCCACACCAGCACATCACCAGCCCATGAACAGAATAAAGAATAGGTAAAACAAAACCAAACTTTATTTTGATCTGTCGTGTGAACACCAAATGGAAAAAGAATATTTCAATTACGTTATTCATTTTATACTTTGCTGGTTTTGATTTATTTGTTAGGTGGATGGTTGTTTATTTGATTTATGACTATGTAGGAGGGAAAAACAGAGAACCAAAGGATAGCTAATTTAGTGGGTTTGGTCTGGTTTAACTGTTAATTCAGAGAATGGATAGGCTGAGTCAATCGGCTTTGCAGAAATTTACCATTAAGCAGGACCAACAATCAGATCCTCTCTGCCATGTCCAATTTGAATGCACTTCCCAGACACAGCCTTTGGCAAGAAGAGTTCACTTACTCAGCTTCTCCACAGTCTTGCTTTCTTATACTTTCTTTCATTTATTCTAATTTGATAAGCTTTCTGCCACAAAAGAGAAAAACCAAGAACAGAAGGGAAGAATTACACTTTTTTTTTAGTTTCAATTACAAGAGCTAGACAACACAAGGAGAGATCCGAAAGGGGCCTTTACCAAAGCAGTGGATTCTTTTCTCCCTGTGGATAATGGCTACCATTGTTGCATCATTAAGATGGACAATTTCAACTCCATTTAGTTTTTCTTCCAGAAGCCAAAAGGCACATTTGGCTGTTAAGTCCATGCCATCCTTACCAAAACATCAACAATGTAGTATGTGTCTGTGTCATATAACTTACAGGATTTCATGCTGGGGGAAATGTTTGGAGAAAAGCCTAAGAACCATTTTTGAGCTACTAGAAGCACAGCGCTGAAATTCTGTTGATCTGAAAGTGTGAGATAGATGTCTTCAGAGGTGACACTCTCATACTCTGAAATGGGTTGAGTGACAAAAAACTCATTCGAGGCTTATGACACGGTGGCTTACACCTAGCTATCTCCTAGATGCCTTTCTAACGAGGACTTCTGAATATAATAAATGATAACATTTGTCACTGAAGTAACTCCCACCTCAATCGTATTCTGAAACTTATCATTTCCCACTGTGTAGGTCATGTGAATGGTAGATTCTTCTGTCAAAAATAAAACTTTCAACTAATACTTCATACCATTCATCACTGAATTTCTCTACATCACCATCCAAAATGACAAACCTACCTACATTTTGAAAATGAATACTTTTTCTTAAGTCCAGTTGGTCCTGATATTTTTTAATCAACCAAACTTTTCAAAATTTGGTGAATTTTTATTCAAACAATAGAATTACATTTTAAAATAATTGGTATTGACTTTACTTAGAAAACCAAGGAAAAATCTAGAAAATGAACTAAAGACTGGCATTGTGAATAAAAACTTCCTTCTATCAGTACCTTTGTACCAGATTCCAAGATGAGCAGCTGAGCAGCACAGTGTTACCAGTTTGGTCAGAGACCAGCAAAGGGCATTTCAAGGGAGCTCCGATTAGAAGTTATTTAGGGAACACTCTAAGCATGCCTATCCCCATGGAAGTTAACATTGCAAACTAACACATTAAAGACTGGTGAACCCAGCAAAAACCTTTTAAACTTTTGCCTAACCCAGTGTCCCCATCTACTAAAAATCCATATTTGAAACACCAGCTAAACATAAAGAAGGTTTCTGGAAGAAGATTGTCCAATAGAAATAAAATGCAAGCCATATATGCAACTTTAAATTTTCTTATAGCTACATAAACATAGAGTTGAAATTAATTTTATTAATACCTTTCACTTAACTCAATAGATTCAAAATATTTTTCAACATATAACTAAAAATTATTAAAGAAATATATTCTCTTGTTGTAATAAATCTTTAAAATTCAGTGTGTATTTTACAACATCTCAATTCAATCCAACCATGTTTCAATCTAGCTCAATAGCTAAAGGTCACTAGTGGCTACCTTACTGGACAATGCACATATGAAAGATTAATGACATTAGGAATTTAAGTGTTGAAAATGTCATAATATTTTATGAAATGATTATAATAACAGCTAATCAACAAATGATATAGAAGGTAATTACATATTAACAATTATTATTTAGACAACAGTACTAGGTTGAATAGTAATTCTTGTTGCCAAATAAAACAGGAATTGCCTAGTTATGTCCAGTAGCTTTTTTAAAGATAGGATTTTTTTGTGTATTTTGTTCATTGCTACATCCACAGAACGTAGAATAGTGCCAAACATACAGTAGATAGTCAATGAATATTTGTAAAATGAACACCATTCTCATTTGGAGAAAGTCCTATTTATATCAAATGGTTAATAACTGTTTTAGGTTTTTCTTATTCAATTAAACATATTATGTACTATTCAGAGTAGAGACTACATGCAACTTAGTAAGTTGTATAGTTAAAGAATTGAATAAGCCCTCAAAGAAGAAGCTTACAACAGGGGTTAGCAAATTTCTTCTGCAATGGTCCAGTAGTAAATATTTAAGGTTTTGTGGGCCACATAATTTTAATTAGAACTATGCTCAACTTTGCCACTGGAGTGCAAAAGCAGCCATAAGCAATATACAAACGAACAGGTATGACTGTGTTCCAATAAAAATTTACTTATAAAAACAAATCGTAGGCCATATTTTGTGAGCAATCTGTAGTTTGCCAACCTATGGCTTGTACAAGACGGTAAGCAACTCAGATACATAAAACCTAATTATGATCCCACTTACAATAGTCAAACACCTAAATAATAAAGAATAAATTTGGGAAAGAAATGGACAGAAACCATATGGAGAAGAATTTAAAATTCTACTACAAAATATATGTGATCCATATCTCCCTCCAAAAGCTAATTTACTAAAACTATAGTAAACTCTGAAAATGAATAAATTAATATAGTATTTCAAATGGAAAATGGGCAAAGCATATAAATAAACAAGTCAAAGAGATGCAGATGGATCTCAAACATGGAAAAGATGACCAGCCTTATTCATAATAGAAAGACATAATTTAGAACTAAAACGGTTCTATTAGCAAGAATGTGAGGGAACAGGGAAAATGAACTGGTACCCTCCCTTTTGGAGAGAAATTTAGCAACATCTACCAAAATTACAAATACATGTCTCAGCAATTTTGCCTCTATAAATTTTTTCCCTGATGATAAACACACTCTTGCTCAGGTGTGAAATTACATAACATACAAGGTTATCCACTACAGCTTTGTTTATAATAGTAAACGATGTGGAAAAACCTTAGTCCATCATTAAGGGATAGGTTAAAGAAATTATGCTATAGCCAAAATATGGAATATTATGCATCACTAAAAGAGGAATGAGGACATACTTGAGGTACATGTATGAAAGTTTCTCTAAAACAATAGAAGTATAGAACAGTATATATAGTATGCTACCATTTGCATAACAAGAGGGAAGGGTTGCATGGGTGGCTCAGTTGGTTGAGTGTCAGACTCTGGATTTCAGCTCAGGTCTTGATCTCATTGTGGTAAAATCAAGCCCCATGTGGGGCATGGAGACTGCTTAAGATTCACTCTTTCTCCCCCCTGCCCCTCCCCTGCTTGTGGGGAAAAAAAGAGGGGAGAAAGATAGATAGATAGATAGATAGATAGATAGATAGATAGATAGATAGATAGATGATAGATAGATAGATAGATAGATAGATAGATAGATAGATAGATGGATAGATAGGCAGGCAAGCAGATAGACAAGATAGATATCAATATATGAAAATATATATGTGTGTGTGTGTTCTTATATAGACTAAAATATCTCTGGAAGAATACAAAGAGACTAATAACCTTGGTTTCATATGGGCTGGGGAAGTGGATGGGTTGGTAGACAATGGAGTGGAAGGAAAGTTTTCCAATGCATACCCTATCTTTTGAATTTCAAATGTATTCAAAACTATAAACTATATAAAGTAAATAAGAATGAAACATAGCAGAATGAAATAAATGTTACATAAAAGGAGAAGCAACGTGATACACAAGCATAAGAAAATGTTAATTTGACAGGATGAAGCGTCCTTCTGGGATGTGCCCCGGACTTGGAATATCAGTTAGATATGTTTCATGTGTTTACAGATAGAATTATAAATGAAGAAGTAAGGGAATCAGAAGCTAGCCTCTGTGCCTGATCTGTCTTGCAACTCACCCTATCCCTACTTGGCCTGAAATGTCCACAATAATTGGCAGCTATACCACAAATTGGCAGCTATAAAACCATCCCATAAATTTCTCCATCTCATTATCAAGGAAATAAAGGACCACTTGGTCAAATGGCTTGCCAAAATAATCATTCTACCTCACATTTACATTTCAGAAATCATTTATATCCCCAAAAAAGTATATTTAAGCAACATTCATTATTGAGTGCTTACTGCTAGGGCACTGTGTAAGATGGCAGGAATACAGTAAAGGTTAAGACACGTGTGACTGTCAACCCCACAGAATTCACATTCCAGTAGGAAAGGAGCCAAGCAATAAACAAAGTCACTGCAATATAATTTTATATATCAATAAATGTCTTAAATAAAAACAGTAAGGTAACATTTTATGGCTATTAACCTGGATAGCTGCTCTAGCCCAACTGCTTAGGAATTGCCTTTCTGAAAAGGTGACAGTCCACACAGAGCCCCAAATGATGAGATTCTACACTGCCTTTGACATTTCCTCGGTCCCTAGTCTAATGAATAATCAGAAGAAAAGACAATACCATTTTGACCTGACTTGAAAAGCCTATGTTCAGAATGAGTCATCACCACAGTGTTTTCTCCAGTTATTCACAAAAAGTAAGTTAAAAATTATTTTTTAATGTTTATTTATTTGTAAGAGACAGAGCATGAGTGGGGGAGGGGCAGAGAGAGAGGGAGATACAGAATCCGAAGCAGGTTCCAGGCTCTGAGCTGTCAGCACAGAACCCAACGTGGGGCTCAAACGCACAAACTTCGAGATCATGGCCTGAGCCAAAGTCAGACACTTAACTGACTGTTGTGTTTTGTTTTATTTATCCTCTTCTTTTGAAAATTAGGACACGAGCCCCTACCCAGGATTCTGGAAACTCTCCAAAGTTCCATGACTTCTCAAAGATTACCAATTACAACTGCAGTTCTTTGATCAGAGCTGTGAAGTGGGAGTTGCCTATGACTTTTGATCTGAGCTCTAGTAAAGGGCCAAGTGCTCTTCTTCAAATCTTTCTTGGATTTAAATCTTTTTTACTGATTTTTAGTCCATCCTACTGGCTTGAGGATCATTCTCCTTCAAAAAAAAAAAAAACATAAAGCAAAATCAAAGTTGGGAGGCACAGCGTTTTCTCTCTTATTAGTTAAACATTACATTACCTGCCCCAAGCAGATCTAGCTTTTCTTTGTGTGGCAAATGTAGCTTGAAAAAATCCTTTTGGCTGTTCTGAACAAACATTCCCCTTCCATAAGAGTAGATCTTCTAAGAAATAAGCTCTTACTTGTTCTTTTCTATGAATTTTTGTTTAATCTTTTGAGGCAAGTTTGCTATCTCTTCAACTCTTATAATTTACATAAACAGATCATTTACTGTCAGATCACTGTTATGATCACACACACACACACACATACCTCAAATCAATTTCAAAAAAAAAATAAAAGTCATCAAAGAGGAAAGCCAATATAGCTGTAGTTTTATTCACTCCAGTGGCCTTGTATGCCTTTCCCCTAATTACAACAAAATGCCTGGTGGGCACAATGTGCCTCCAGAAATATTTTTATTCTTTGTTTGAGCCTGAGTTTTGTTGGTTGAAACAAAGCCCTGTGATCTTTCTTTTTCTCTCTGGAGGTTTCTTTCTTTCTGGTTTGATACTTTATTAAGATAAAAGGTGAACAGATTTTCCTTCTTTTCTTCTTCTTACAGAAGTTCACAAGACCTATCCAAAAGATAATATATTTGACCTTAGGGAAGTGGTCGGACCTCAAGCATTTGCAGCCTTTTTTGCTGGCACTGTACGGGTCATTGCAAATGACTACCTGAGCATAGGAAAAGCATAACAAACTCACACAAAAATAGGCTTTTAAAAATTGAGCTAAAATTAACTGAGGGGACCATCTAAACACACCATCAGAAAAGATAAAGCTGTCTTTTTCTCATGATCTCTCAGCTGGAAGAAAAAAATTTCAGCAGAAAGAACAATAGGGCCACCCATTCCTCCCCAGAGAATTTTATCCCCCAAATCCAGCGGGGAATGTCTACACCAAAGACTTGTCTTTCCATCAGCTTCTCTGCCAGTTTGCCAATCGCCAAAATTCATGCTCTCTATTCTTCCCCTCCCCCACCATCTCTCCTCTGTCTCTCTCTCTCTCTCTCTCTCTCTCTCTCTCTCTCTCTAATTTAAGTAATTTTCAGTTCTTTAAAATATCCATTGAAAAGAAAAAGCTCTAAGCACCTTGATTTACCATACCAGAATCTGGTAGGATGAAACCGTACAGAATTTTACTTATAAGCAAACAAACATTTAATGCAAACCTTGAGTCAGAATAGCTTACGCTATTTAATAACATCCTTTCTCTGGAAATTTCTTACCAAAGAGAGCAGTTATCTAGTGAAATTAATTGGCTTTTTAACTTGATTTTATTGGGAAATATATTTCTCTTTTCAAATTTTCTTCTCATCAAAATGATTTCTTCTTCCTTGCTTGTTTCCTTCTTCTTTTCTTCCTTTCATGTTGGTTTTCCTTGTTAGAGACAACCTAAGCTACACTGGTCAGGCACCACACAAAGGCAAAGGGTCACCGGGGTGTCTGAGCGGCCCAGTTGTAAGCGTCTGGCTCTTGTAATCAGTCACATGATCCCAGGGCCATGGGATCAAACCCCACACCTGCTCACGATTCTCTCTCTACCTCTGCCAGTCTCTCCCATTCACACTCTTTCTCCCTAAAAAATAAAAATAAAAAATAAAAGAAGCAAACGGTCACCTAGTTAGTTCGACTTGAAGACCCTAAAACCTTCATTTCCTAATAAACCATATTCATTTTTCCTAATCCAGATTTTGATTCCACTAAAACACCCCTGTGCATTTTGGAAAAGAGGAAAGATATGTCAAAATTAAAGTATATAACTAAAAACTAAAAGAAATTTCCCCAAATTTAAAAAGGATGAAATAGGGATGTAGCGAAGATTAAATAACACAATATACATTAAAAGCACTTGCATTGTCGTCATCATCAGGTGGTGTCTAATACTGTGGTGCAAAATAATAATAAAGTACTTTGCACATAGTTAAGTTTAATAAATGGTCGCTTTTACTATTGCTATTGTTTTTATAAAAGTTCTGCTGCCCCTCTTCCCATTGCAAGCTGCTCTTGGCACTCTGATTTCCACTGTCAGGGAATTTATTACTATTGCAGAAATGTCACAGTCTCTTAGGTATGGAATATGTGTCAATTGGCATATTGAAGTAAGTGTGGCTTTGTTTCAATGTAGCTTGCCAAATGCCATTTGGAACCCTCACCTTCTATTTATGAGCCAGAACAGGTCCTCTCTCTCTCTCTGTGTTGTGGCTATATGGCTCTTGCCACTCCATGTGCCTCTGGGTTTTGCACTCTTGTTCTTTGCTTTGTGGTAATTGATGTTCCTTGCTGACTTCTTGACAAAAAGTAACTGCCAAATAGAGCCTAAGTTGAAAAGTGTCCAGCAGGGGCACCACGGTGACTCAGCGGGCTAAGCATCCACCTCTTCATTTTGGCTCAAGTCACGATCATGCGGTTCTTGGGTTCAGATCCTTCATCAGGTTCTGCATCAACAGCATGAAGCCTGCTTAGGATTCTCTGTCTCTCTCCCTCACTACCCTCCCTCTTCTGTTCACATGAGCACTCTCTCTCTCTCTCTCTCAAAATAAATGAATAAGGTTTTAAAGAAAAGTGTCCAGTAGGTGCAAAAGAAGGATTCCATTTCTTGACATTTTTTGCAGGAGTTCAGAAGTTTTAATTTAACTATGTTATACCCACTGTCATACAGGGTATGGATGCTCACTATAAGGAAGATGGTGATGATGTCAAAAAAGAGAGAAGAAGAAGAAATTAAATACAGGGAAGGAAAATTACAGTTTAAATATTAATTAATTAGTCTCTCTGAAAGGTACTGTTGAAAGGTATTGAATACTCTTTATCAATTTCTGAATAGAGGATTATGAGGGGCAAGGTGAGACAGTTTTCCAGAACAGTTGGTTAACTCTCTAAGTTTTATGCAGTTAAAGCAAAGATATGGGAAAGAGTGGTCTGCAATGATGTCAAAAATTACATGTCCCACACAAGGCTGTGGAGAAATTAAAACCCATGCGCATTGCTGGTGGCCATGTAAAACGTTGCAGCCACTGTGGAAAACAGTATGGCAGTTCTCCCCCAAAATTAAACAGTTATCACCACATGATCCAGCAATTCTACTTTGGATGTACTATTTTATTATATATTTAGATTATTATAATAACTTAGTATAATTCAAAGCAAGGACTCAAACAGATACTTGCACTCCAATGTAATGGCATATTTCACAATAGCCAAAAAATGGAAAAAACTTAAATGCCCGTGAAGATGAGCAGATAAACAAAATGTGGTACATACATATTATTCAGTCCTAAAAAGGAAGGAAATTTGGTATGTACTACCACATGGATGAATCTTGAGGAAATCACCCAAGCAAAAACAATAAGCCAGTCACAAGGACAAATATTGTATGACTTATTTGCATGAGATACCTAGAAGAATAAGTTCGAGGGGCTAGTGGGAGGAATGAACAGAGAGTTGTTCAATGGGTATGGAGCCCCACTTTTGTAAGATGAACAAAGTTCTGAAGATGGATGATGGTGATGGTTGGACACCACTGTGAATCTACTTAATGCCACTAAGGTGTATATTTCAAAGTGATTAAAATGATAAGTTTTGTGTTATATATATTTAACCACAATTTTTAAAAGAAAAAGTCCACATGCCACTTGAGGTCTCCAGGAAGGAGCTGCCTGTGGGAGGTCTGTGCTCTCTGCTCTGATGTACGGGGGTCAGCAGTCATGAGGAAAGCATGAAGATGTGGATGACACCAGTTAAAGCAGAGCAGCCAGACAATTCAGCTGAAAGTATTTTGACATTTAATTTAAATGCAATTTCCCGAGCATTGGATGCTTTTTTCTTCAGGGAGAATAGACAGATTCCACTGCCTTGACTGCTCTGTCCAGTAGAGCTTATGAGTTCTTTCCAGCTTCACTTCAGAAAAGAAATACAGATGGTAGCATTTCTTTTTTCCTTGTCTTCATCACCTTGCCAATAAGTGCAGCTTCCTTTCCAGAGAGTCCCTGTTGCACATGTCATGCTTTTTCCATTCCTCTCTCCTTTTATTAATCTTTCTGTTTGAAACACACGGGGAGACATGTGCCAGTGCAGACACAGTTTCCTGTGCCACTGCCAAAGTTAGGGGCAGCTCTGAAACTTCGGGAATTGATCTTAGACCCGTAAAACTGATTAAGAGGGTAGAAGAAAGTCTGAAATGCTAAGTAAGAAATGGCATGTGAGCAAACTGTAGTCTGTTAAAACTAGGAAATAACACAGGTCATGTTGGCAAAGACACACGTTAATCTGTCACCTGGCATTAAAATACCACAAGGCTGTTCACTGCAGCACTGGCTATACTGGGGGGAAGGGATGGGGAGAAAACATAACCAAAAAAGTGTGTCAATCAATGAGAGACCCGTTAAATATATCACGAAACATCCAAAACAGGGTGCTGCTAACAAAGTGCCCTGTGTGAGTTAGGAAAAGTGTGCACTCTTCTGGTGAACCAACCACAAAAAGGCAGAACATCCTCCACACCACCACCACCCAGGTAAAGCAAGGAGACAAAGATGTCCCTTCTCCCCACCCCACCCCCAGCTCTCATAGCCCAACAGAGGTGGTGCACAGGTTGGATTTCAGCCTCCAGACACAAATTTGCTCACAACCTGCAATGCGTGGAGCCCTTAAAAGAGAAAATTATCTGGGGTGCCTGGGTAGCTCTGTCAGTTAAGTGTCTGACTCTTGATTTCAGCTCAGATCATGATCTCATGCCTGGTGAGATGGAGCTCTATGTCGGACTCCACGCTGAATGTGGAGACTACTTGGGATTCTCTCTCTCCCTCTTTCTCTGCCCCTCCCTTGCTCATGCTTGTGTTCTGTCTCTCTCAAAAATAAATAAACATTTAAAAAAAAAAAATAAAAAAGAAAATTCTCTGAAATATATTATCAAGTAAAAATGAAAGACCCAGAAGAACTATTTTTTATATATAAATACATGCATGGTGTATTTCTGAAAAAAAATATCCAAGAAAATGGGTATTTAGCCATAGTAACTCTGGGGTTTGGAGTTTCAAGTGACAGATGAGTGAGCATTTGTACATGGAATGAAATGCCAGATGTGCTGGCTGGGGCAGTAGTAAGCAGTTTTTGTTCTTCTTCACCTTCTTTTTCTTCTTCTCTTCTTCTCCTCCTCCCCCTCTCCTTCTTCCTCCCTCCCCCCTTTCCTCTTCTTCTTTGCCTTTGGTTACATGAAGTTGCATGCTTTGAATTGGAGAGCATGAGACCTCCACTATAATGGAGTTATTATAATGGAATTATTATATAATTATAACTATATAATTTTCTTCAGTCTTTGGGATAGCACTCAAACCAGGAGAAATGTTTAAAATTCTCAAACAGTAATCTAAATCTTTCTTGCTAAAGGCACCACTGACAAGCAATTGTTACTTAAAATTAACAAGATCTGAGGACTCACTCTGGTTCACAGTCCTAAGAATTATCTCCAAATATTTAACTAAAAAAATTTTTTTTGTGGATCATTATCAGTATCTTCTTTTGGAAGGAAGGTGAAGAACATAGGGCAAAATAGGTCAAGTTTGAGGTTCCCCATTTTAGTTTGCCACTGACAGTTACCAGGCATATGCGTAACCTGTTGGTTTTGTTACTTTGGAGAATGCGGACTAATACACTATCTGATAAACTGGTCTTCCTTCATCATCCAGAATTTTCCTTATTATTCATGTTGGTTTATTTTTCTATATAAATTTACAATTAGCTTGACTACTTACAATCAAAAACTGTTGTTATTGTAATGCTATTAAGTGTACAACTCTACAGTACATTTTATTTTATTTTTTAATTTTTTAAAGCTTTTTATTTATTTTTGAGAGCCAGAGAGAGTGCGAGCAGGGGAGGGTCAGAGAAAGAGGGACACACAGAATCTGAAGCAGGCTCCAGGCCCTGAGCTAGCTGTCAGCACAGAGCTCGACGTGGGTTTGAACCCACGAACCATGAGATCATGACCTGAGCTGAAGCTGGATGCTTAACCAACTGAGCCACCCAGGCGCCCCTCTACAGCACATTTTAAATTTAGAAGTTGAAATTTAAATTTAGGGGAAATATAAATCTTTATAATACTATTGAATCTTCCTATGATTGAGGCTTATTTTCTATCTTTCAAGGATATTTCATATCTTTTACATTCACCCAAACATTTCCTGTTAAGATTATTCCTAGGGTTGCCTGGGTGACTCAGTTGGTTTAGCGTCCAACTCTTGATTTTGGCTCAGGTCACGATTCCCAGAGTCATGGGATCAAACTCTGCACTGGGCTCCAAGCTGAGCATAGAGCCTGCTTAAGATTCTCTCTCTTTCCCTCTGTCCCTCTCCCCTACTCACACACTGTTCCGCTAAATTAAAAAAATAAAATAGTATTTTTATATGTTGTCCTTTTTTATATTACTGTGAATGTTATCTTTTGTCCATTATATGTCCTGTTTGCTAATTGTCTGCATACAGGAAAGCTACTGATTTCTGAATAATTATTTCATTCCCACAACTTTTTGAAATTTCCTTTTTGTTTGCCATAGTCTTCTAGTTAATTTCCTGGGTTTTCCAGAAACAGAATTTTATCTTTTGCAAACATTGATAGTTTTTCCTCCTCCTTCTCTGATTTTATATTAGTAATTACTTAGCTTTTAAAAATTGCTTTAGTTTAGCCAAGTACAGTACTATGTTAATGACGGTAATGGGCATACTTACTCTGTCTCTAATCTCTGTAGGAATACCTCTAGAATTTTTCCTCAAAGCAAAATCCTGCTTTTTAGGCTGAAATGCATAATTATTACATGTTTAGAAAGAAATTCACTTAGTTTTATCTGTATACCAATTTTTTTATTACAATTGACTGATGAATTTTTATAAATTATTTTTCAGTAGCTATAAAGCCATGAGAGGACTTTTTGCCTTAGCTCTAATGATTATTTATATTCACAGATCTCCTAATAATGAGCCATCCTGGCATTTTTGGGAGAAAAGGGAATGATTTCATTAGGATATATTCCTGTATTTTTTTGTCTGTATGAAACACAGCATACATACAGCAAAGTGAAGACATACATGTGTACTTCAACAGGCAATAACCACTAACCAGCTCCAGATCAAGAATCAGAACATGTGTTAGTATTAAGGAAGGCTCTGTGTTTCCCTTCTCAGTAACAAACTCTCCCCTTTCTCTTTGGACTAACCACATTCCTGATTTTTCTGACAATAATTTGTTTAATTTTCTTTATAAATTTAGTGATATTTTCTCAATTTCATTTTTTAATGTTTATTTGAGGCTGAGAGAGATCGAGCATGAGCAGGAGAGGGACAGAGGGAGACAGAATTCGAAGCAGTCTCTGAGCCATTACCACAAAGACTGACACAGGGCTCAGACCCACAAACCATGAGATCATGACCTAAGCCACCGAAGTCAACTGACTAAGCTACCCAGGCACCCTAAGTTTTCTCAACTTTAGATGAGTGGAATCATAATATGTATTATGTTCTGTCTAGTCTTTACCTTAGTAAGACTGATGTACATTATCACATGTAGCTGTGGGTGTTTTTATTTTCACTGCTATATAATATTTCACTCTATCAATATACCATAATTTATATACCCATTTTATTGTTGATGAACATTTGGATGCTTTCTAAATTTAGATTATAAAAAACACTACTGGGGTGCCTGGGTGGCTCAGTCAGTTGAGTGTCCGGCTTCGACTCAGGTCAGATCTCATGGTTCGTGGGTTCGAGCCCCGCGTCAGGCTCTGTGCTAACAGCTAGCTCAGAGCCTGGAGCCTGCTTCAGATTCTGTATCTCCCTCTCTCTCTGACCTTCTCCTGCTCACACTGTCTCTCTCTGCCTCTCAAAAATAAAAAAAAAAAAGCATTAAAAAAATTAAAAAAAATAAAAAACACTACTGTGTCTATAAAGTATCTTGCAAATATATATGTACATACCTGCTTATTTTTCTAGGATATATATCCATGAACAAAAGTACTGAATCATAGGATATACATATTTGCAACTGTACTTTATAATTCCAAAGGTTTTACAAGGGTTATATTAATTTACACCCCCCCCTCCATGAAAGAGTGGATGATAGTGCCAATTGGACCACATAGTTACCAACACTTTTTACTGTCAAACTTTTTAATTTAATTTAATTTAATTTAATTACCATTAGGTGGTAATTATATTTCATACTAGCATTAATTGTATTCCCCTACTACTAATAAGAATGTGCACCTTCCCACATGTTCATTAGCCATTTGGATTTATTCTTTTTTAAAATTCTCATTTTTTAAGTTTCCACTTCCAGTTTTATTTGCTTTACTTTTTCTAACTAATTAGTAGGAGTTCTTTATATATTACGCATATGAATCACTTGTTGATCATATATGCTAGAAATATATTCAGCAGCTTATCTCTTCAGTCACTTTGTAGTATCTTTTGATGACTACAAGTTCATAATTTTAATGTAAATAATTTAAAAATACTTTCCTTTAATTAATAAGTTTTGTGTCCTCTTAAATGAAACTTTTATGTACCCTTTGATCATGAAGATATTCATTTATTTGTCCACTAGAAGATTTTTTGTTTGGCCTGTCATGACAGATCTTATTCCACCTAAAATACATTTTTTCAGAATATAACTTTGGGTTTTTTTTGAATGGACACTTAATTGTCACAGCAACAATAAAGATTGTTCTTTATCAACTGTTGGGCAATGAACACTTTATCATATATCAAATGACTATATTCCGTTGGCTGATTTGTCTTTTTCTACACTAATGCCACACTGGCCAGGATTGGCCAGGATTTTGTTTTGTATTAATGCAAACCCCTAACCCCGCAAGTCTTCAGGATCCCCTTTCCCTCATGTCGATGAGTTAATGTTCACAGTTTCATTGTCTCTTTGTGCACATCCATCACCATGTTTAAAGTGCTGTCATCATGTTTATAAATGTTTACAATTATTATGTCCTTTTGATGACTTGACTCTTTTATTATGATGATATAATTTTCTTTATCTTTATTAACATTCTTTATCTTGAAGTATACTTCAATATTAACATATCTACCCCAGCTTTCTTTCTATTAGTGACAGAATGCTGCCTTTTGTCTTCCTTTTTCTTTTAATTTATTTATGTCTTTATACTTACAGCATCATTTGTTAAACACTCTCAGCAAACTAAACATAAAATGTAACTTTCTCAACCTAATAAAAGATGAATGTGAAAAACCTATAACGTGCAAATACTTAATGGTGAGAGACTGAGTGTTTTCCCTCTAAAGTAAGGAACACGGCAAGGACAACCACTTTAACACTTGTATTCAACAATACACCAAAGATACTAGTTATAAATAAAACCATAAAAAGAAATAAAGCATGTAATATTGGAAAGAAAAAAATAAAAAAAGTCTTTATTCACAGATGACCTGGCAATCTATGCATAAAATGTGATGAAATATACAAAATGCCACAGGAACAAATAACTGACATTAGCAAGCTTACAAAGGATACAAGATCAATGTACAAAAATTAATTCTACTCTTATATAGCAGGAATGCACAATAAGAAATTGAAATATTAAAAATACCATTTATAATGTTATTTAAAAGGCACAATATTAGCAATAAATCTGAGAAAAGTTATGTAAATCCTATACCCTGAAAATTATAAAACACTTGTGAGAGAAAGTAAAGAATATCTAAATCAATGGAAATACATTCCATGTCTATAAGTCAGAAGAGTCAATGCTGATAAGGCATCAATTCTCCCCAAATTGTCTATAGGTTCAATGCAATTCCAATAAAAACCCAAGCAGACTTTTAGTATAATTTGACAAATTTATTATAAAGTTTATGTAGAATACAAAAATTCTTGAATAACCTAAATAACTTAAAAAGAAAGAAAAAATGGGAGAATTAAAATTGCCCAATCTTAAGATTTATTATAAAGCTACTATGATCAAAATAGTATAGCGTTGGTATACAGACAGTCAATGGAACCGAATAAAAAGTCCAGAAATAGACTCAAAAATATATAAAACCTGATTTTCAACCAAGATGCATAGACAGTTCAGTAAATAAAGGGCAGTTTGTTGAGCACATGGCACTAGAATTGGTTATTGATAGGAAGAAAGAAGGAGAAAGAGAACTTTGTCCTACATCTTTATTCAGAATAGGAGAGGTAAAGAGTTTCCCAGACAATCAAAAACTAAAGGAGTTTGTGACCACTAAACCAGCCCTGCAAGAAATTTTAAGGAGACCCTTTGGAGGAAAAACAAGATATAACAACAACAACAACAACAAACAGGAGCAACAGAGACTAGAAAGGACCAGAGAACATCACCAGAAACACCAACTCTACAGGCAACACAATGGCACCAAATTCATCTCTTTCAGTAACCATTCTGAAATGTAAATGGACTAAATACTCCAACCAAATGGCATGGGGTATCAGAATTGATAAAAAAACAAGACCCATCTGTATGCCTACAAGAGACTCATTTTAAATCTGAAGACACCTGCAGATTGAAAGCAAGAGGATAGAGAACTATCTAGCATGCTAATGGATATCAAAATAAAGTTGGAGTGGCCATATGTATATCAGACAAACAGATTTTAAAACAAAGACTATAATAAAAGATGAAGAAGGAAATTATTTCATAGTTCAGGGGTTTATCTAAGAAGAATATCTAACAATTATAAATATTTATGCCCCCAACTTGATACATATATATATTTTAATCAATCACAAACATAAATAAACACATTGATAATAATACTATAATAGTAGGGGACTTCAAAACACCACTTACAGCAATGGACAGGTCATCTAAACAGAAAAATCAACAAGGAAACAATGGCTTTGAATAATACACTGGACCAGATGTACTTAACAGATATATTCAGAACATTTTATCCTAAAGAAGCAGAATATACATTCTTCTTGAGTGCACATGGAACATTCTTCAGAATAGATCACACACTGGCTCACAAATCAGTCCTCAACAAGAACAAAAAGATTGAGATCATACCATGTATATTTTCAGGCCACAGCGCTATGAAACTTGAAATCAACCACAATAAAAAATTTGGAAAGACTACAAATACTTGGAGATTAAAGAATACCCTACTAAAGAATGAATGGGTTAACCAAGAAATTAAAGAGGAAAAAAATGTACATGGAATCCAATGAAAATGAAAACACAACAGTCCAAAATCTCTGGGATGTAGCACAGGTGGCCACAAGAGGGAAGTATATAGCAATCCAGGTCTTCCTAAAGAAGAAAGAAAAATCTCAAACCTAACCTTACACCTAAAGGAGCTGAAAAAAGAGGAGCAAATAAAGCCCAAAACCAGTGGAAAAATGGAAATAATAAAGATTAGTGCAGAAATCAATGATATTGAAATAAAATTAAGAACAGTAGAACAGATCAATGAAATCAGGAGTAGGTTCTTTGAAAGAATAAACAAAATTAATAAGCCCCTAGCCAGATTTATCAAAAATAAAAAGGAAAGGATGCAAATAAATACAATCACAAATGAAAGAGGAGAGATCACAACCAACACCTCAGAAATACAAACAATAATAAGAGAATATCATGAGCAATTATATGCCAACAAATTGGGCTAACTGAAAGAAATGGATAAATGCCTAAGAACATATAAACTACCAAAACTGAAACAGGAAGAAATAGAAAATTTGGACTGACCCCTAACCAGTAAAGAACTTGAATCAGTAATCAAAAATCTCCCAACAAAGAAGAGTCCAGGGCTGGATGGCTTCCCAGGGGAATTCTACCAAATATTTAAAGAAGAGTTCATGTCTATTCTTCTGAAGCTTTCCCACATTTGAAACATATATAAAAATAAATGTAAAATGCAAAATAAAACTAGACAAATTCTAGAAGGAAACATAGGAGCAAATCTTCATGACTCTGGATTAGACAAAGAGTTCTTAGATATGATGCCAAAAGTATAACCTATAAAATGAAAATTTAATAAATTGGACTTCATGAAAATTTTAAAATTCTACTCTTCAAAAGACATTGTTAAGAGGATGAAAGATAAGACCCAGATTAGGAATAAATTTTTGTAAGTCATATACCTGATGAAAGAACTTATACACAGAATATATAAAGACTCTTAAAACTAAATAAGAAAGTTAACTATCAAAATTTTTAAATAGGCAAAGTATTTAAATGGTAAATAAGCACATAAGAAATTTCCAACATCATTAGTTATTAGTGAAATACAAATTAAAACAACATACCTTTTTGGAATGGCTAAAAATAAAAAGCCTAACTATATCAATAGTACGAAAACATGAAACAAACACCATTGCTGTTGGGAATGTAAATGGTACAACCACACTGGACAGTATTTCCTCATTTTCTTACAAAGTTAAGCATTCACACCTTCCATATGATCTAACCATTTTAGTCAGGTATTTTCCCAAAGAAATGAAAGCATATATCCATAAAAAGATTTATACACAAATGTTTAGTTGCAATAGCTAAAAGCTGAAAATTACCCAAATATTCACCAATAGGTGAATGGATAAACAATTATGGTATATCCATAAAATGGAGTTCTACTCAGTAATATGCATAGGGCAATATAGACGAACCTCAAAATAATTAAAAGAGGCCAAACAAAAAATAAGAGTATATACTCTATGATTCCATTTATATATAATTCTAGAAAATTCTTATGTATTAAAGTGACAGAAATTGATCAGTGTTGGCCTGGGGGTGAAGACAACAAAGGAGAACAAGAAAACTTTGGGGAGTGATAGATATATTCATTATCTTGATTGTGGTCATGGTCTCTTTACTGTATACATAACTGTCTTCATTAAGCTACATATATAAATATATCAAATTATATATATTATTTTTAAAGGATGTATATATATTTTTTTATATTTATTTTTGAGAGAGAGAGCATGAGCAGGAGATGAGCAGAGAGGGAGGGAGGCACAGAATCTGAAGCAGTCTCCAGGCTCTGAGCTGTCAGCACAGAGCCCAACACAGAGTTCAAATTCACAAACCACAAGATCATGACCTGAGCCAAAATGGGACACTTAACTGATTGAGTTACCCAGGCATAAAAATTGTATGTTTTAATTATGTGAAGATTACTCTATATCAGTCATACCTCAAACAATAACAACAACCTGTATTATTTTTTTGACAAGTCTTTGGATTGATAAGTGACAGTGGTCTTGGTGATCTAGGATGAATGGGAATGAGACAACTCAGATCAGTTCCTTGTGCTCCTTCATCCCCTAGCAGTCTAGACCTAGCTTATTTCCATGGCAGTCAGAAGAGTCCAAGAGAAAGAGGAAAAGTACACAATGACTCTTCAAGTCTAGGCTTGCCATCATTCTATTACATATATTAGATAAGTCAAATATAAAGATAAGTCAAAAGGCCATGATAGATACAAAATGGACTCTAGGTCTTCATGGGAGGAACATCAACGTGATATATTTCAAAGGGTTTGGATACTGGAAAGCATGTAGAATCATGGCCTTTTTTTACAACTAATCTACTACCCTTACGAAGTAGCTGGTATTGCTAGCACCTAGGCATTACAATCATAATTTTGAAGATGAAGAAACTGAGTCCCAGAGAAGAAGCTGAGCAATGTGACCAAAGTCCCACAGGTAATCTGTTGCAGAAGTGAGATTCAAGCTTCACTGACTCCAGAGCACCTGCTCTTAGATGTTCATCACTTCTATTTACTGCTACAATTTTCATTCCAAAAGCCATAACCTGTTATCTACCTGTCTGTACCTGCATATTCATATAGGCAATTTCCAGGTTGTTAGTGAACTGTGTTCCTAAAGTTTACATATAAGCCAGTGATTTAGAAATCAGATTGCATTTTTTTCACAGAAATACTTCCAGGGCAGCCTATTAAAGTCCACTTAACACATAATCGCTGAAATGTAATACAAAGAGTGAAAGAGTGTTTCTCTGAAATTTTTTAAAAATAACATGTTTTTGAATAGAATGTCTGGCAAGTTCCAATTCAATATTCCATGAGTAGAATTATCTTCCTATATGCCCTCTGAAAATGGAAGAGGAATATAAACTTTTATTTCCCAACAGATGAACTATGCCACCGAGACAGAATCAGGGTGCCTGGGTGGCTCAGTTGGTTAAGCGACCAACTCTTGATTTCAGGTCAGGTCCAGGTCACAATCTCACAGTCGCAGTCATGACAGCAAGTTCCACATCGGGCTCCACACTCAGTGCTTGAGATTCTCTCTCTCCCTTTTATCTGCCCCTTCCCCACTCACACACGTGCATGCTCCCTCCCTCTCTCAAAATAAATAAACATCTTTTTTTAAGTAAAAAAAATCTATAGTCACATTTGGTTTTAAATAACAATTATTTCTATCTCACTGCATATATAAAGGACATTCATTGAACCTGTACATTAACAACAACAACAAAAATCACAGGACTATTTCCAAATGCAAAATATAGTTCAGATTTTCTATATTAAAATTGAAAATAAGAACTACTTCAAAATTTATGTCCTCTGCTCAAGATCGTCCAATGGCACCCCATCTCACTCAGAGTAAAAACCAAAGTTTCCTTGTTTCTGTGGCTTTGTCATCTTCATCTTCCCCCTCTTCTTTGACTCTGTTCCAACTCTGGCCACTTTACTTTTCCCCAAATAGGATAAGTACACTACTGTTTCAGGGCTTTTACTCTTGTTGTTCCTCTAACTAGAACTCTATTCCTCCAGATATCTACATGGCTCTTTCGATCCCTTCAAGTCTTTGCCCAAATGTCATTCTTCAACTTCATTGACCATCCCTTGCAATATAGCAACCGCTATTCCTCCTTCTCCCCTTCCTTACTTGATTTTACTCCATATAACTTTTCACTTTAAATATACTATGAAACTCACTTATTTTTTTTGTTGTTTGTTATGCCACTACCATCACCACTAACATGTGAACTCCATGACAATGATGATTTTATATCTTTCAGTCTTTCCTGTGGTACCCAGCACTTCTATGTTCCAGAATGCTGTATAAACAACTTCTCTTATTTCATGATCTGTTTACTTATACACACATTTATTTCATGTGTATATTTTTTATTTGAGTGTCTCCTTTGAGTCTTCTGCATAAAGGGAATAGGTTTTCTCTTTGGCAAAAGGCTTATTAGGGATAACTAATGAGACATCAAAAATTCCATGTAGAAAATTTAATGGGATTTGGAATGGTTGGAATGGTTGCAACAGCCTTTCAAATAATTCCTGGTCTTCAAATCATTGAAAGCCTCGTGTTTTCTATATTCCTATAGAGTGCCATAAGTTTGGTTGAAGCAGTTCTGTAATACTCACGTGGGCTGTACAATTGTGCAGTGTTTAGCACCCTGTAGAATTATATATGCTGTCAATAAAGTATCCATTTGTGAACATATATTGTGTTATTTAAAACCTAAAAATATATGCATTATGAAAAAGATACAATTCAATGATTTTTGCCATTTGACTTCATTGAATTAAAATTTTACTCCTTTCTTAAATCTGCTTTTTATCAGTTAAGCTAGATAAAAACCAACCCCTATCATTGTCATGAATATATCTACATCATCACTGCCAAGTACTATTTAGTACAGCAACTCTGTCATTTGTTGGTGTGATTTCTGTAATACAGTTCTCCTCATATGTTGTTATCTCATTCACTCTGATTTCCAACTCACTGGGTCTGGCTGGGCAAATACTGTGGCCTCCCATCAGGCTACTAATAGTGCCAAATTAAGATATGGTTTCAGAAGACTTATAAAAATTAGAGGTGACACATGAATTCAAATTCCTTTGTAACTTAGCTTGGATGCTGAGGAAACCATATTGTATTCCACCTATATTCTCATACCAATACAATCACACGTTATGGGTTTGGTATTTAACATCAATCCTGCCCACACTTCAAGTGTGCAGAATACAACTATGAGTTGAGCACATTCTAAAGCATTCTCTCTTGCAGGACTTCGATGAATTCTGAAAACTGGAACACATGTGTCATTGATAATTATTTTCAAGTTAAATAAATGTGTAGTGTAACTGACAGTCTATCTTTGATAATTATTTAGGGAACATACTAAAAACACATTGAAGTGCTACTTTAATAGCAATATCAAACGTTTATGGAAATAGATATCACAGTGAGTAATGCCTACCATGTACACAGCCTCAGATGTAATAAAGATATGGACAAGACACAGATCCCACCTAAAGGAAATAATAAGCTATATATGTATATATACAGAGTATCCCACAGGTAAAATACGGTAAGTACCATTAAAATAACATGGTGTTGTCAACAAATTTTGAACAAATAACAGATATTATAAACTTTCCTTTGAGCATCACAACTTCCTTCCAAGAGATCAATCTTCTCAAAAATGTCCCCCCATTCAGGTTATGAAAATTTGAAATATATGTTCAACAATATGAAAGTAATGCACTCATCCTAATAAATAGGTAAGAATAAAACATTTTCTGTTCATCATCTCAAAATGTGGAAGTTTTCCAGTTTTCTGGCAATTATTTTCACTGCTATTCTTTATTAACTTTAACAACTCATAGAGTAGCTATAAATTAGAGTGTACATATATGTATATAGCTACATACATATGTATTATATGTTATTATATATGTATGTGTGTAAATTACTTATATAAATTATATATATTATCTTCTTGTTTCTCTTTATGAAAAGTTAACCCTAACTTGACAAGAAACTATAAAAGGAAAAAAAAGACAAAGAAAAAGTTAACCCTATTCTTTTCTTTGTAAAACAACTTTTAGTTATTAAATTAAAAAGAGATTATTAATAATAAAGAGAATATAAATTCATCTGATAAATATTTCAGTATGGCTTATTGTTATCATAAGCTCAAAAAGGATTTCTTTAATCTCTACATTAAAACATAAAATATTGGGCAAGAGCCTCAAGACTTTTAACTCAGATAATAAAATAGACAAAAAATGAGAAATTTTGGAAAGAAAAAAATCAATAAAAATATCTATAATATAGTATATAACTATTTTTAAATGGGTATTTTCTACTAAAATGGATGAAATTCACAATTCTCTTAGTGTAAAATTATAATGAAATTAGAAATATATAAATAATATCCCTTTAAATGTTTTCTAATTAATAAAGTACCAGAACAATATATTTGAAATCTACCTTTCAAAAACTTCACAGTTCTCTGAAGCTTCAGGTGTCTCCTAAACATTTGCTTATTGATTAAAAGTTCTTTGTCTACAAGCATGAGACATTTAGTTAGTTATAAATTAAACTGTATGTTCTGAAAATCTGCACTCATCAGGGATTTTACAAAAAATCACTTGAGTTCAAACTTCACTATGGATCTTTCTGCTGTGATGGATAGACTGGTGAATTTTGAAAGAAGTCAAAATCACGGCATTTGCTTGATTAACATCAGGATTCTATCATTTTTTAAATATTTATTTATTGAGAGAGAGTTACGTGTGCATGAGCAGGGGAGGGGCAGAGAGAGAGAGAATCCCAAGCAGGCTCCATGCTGTCAGTGCAAAGCCCAACATGGGCTCCATTTCATGAACTGTGAGATCATGACCTAAACTGAAATCAAGAGTCAGATGCTCAAATAACTGAGCCACCCAGGTGCCCCAGGAGTCTATCATTTATTTTTGAGTCTTGATGTATTTGATTTTCTCTTTAATGTCTCATTAGCATTTCTTTTCTTTCAGGCGTACAACATATATATATACATTGCTCAGTGCTCACTATAAGTGTAGTCACAAACTGTCACCATAAAACATTATTGTAATGTTATTGACTATCTTCCCTATGCATTATTTTTCACCTCTTTGACTTATTTATTTTATAACTGGAAGTTTGTACCTCTTAATTCCCTTTATTTTGCCCATTCTCCCCTCTGGCAATTATCATTCTGTTCCCTGCATTTAAGAGTCCATTTAGATTCTGGGGAGTTTTTGTTCATTTGTTTTATTTTTTTAGATTCCACATAGAAGTTAAATCACAGGGTTTTTTTGTCTTTATCTGACAGACTTCACATAGCATAATGTTCAATGGACCCTCCAGGTCAATACATGTTGCAAATGGCAACATATCATTCTCTTATGCCTGGGTAGTATTTCATTATATATACTGAAATATATGTATGTATATATACTGTGTATATATACACATTACACACACACACACACATACATATGTATATATGTATATGTATGTATATGTATGTACGTGCATATATATACACCTTCTTTATCCATTCATCTATCAATGGACACTTGGGTGTCCTTCCAATCTTAGTTATTGTAAATAATGTTGCAATAAACATAGGGGTGCATATATCTTTTTGAACAAGGGTTTTTTTAATAATAGTATAGTTAACATACAGTGTTACATTAGTTACATCATTAGCATTTATTTTAAATCATCTGGAACACAAGTATTCTATCTACCCCTCAGTGTTACAAATTACATGTAATACATCATTTAAACCAAAAAAATAGATATTACTTATATCTGTTTTCAACTAACCTGCAAAGCTGCTCTGGGGAAAAGGGTTAGTCTCAACCTGTGGTTGCAGGGAGCTGCACTGGGACTAGAAGGAGGCTCAAGGCAAGCAGACTGCAGTTAAGCAAAGGCTTGAATTAGAACCAACTGGAAATGGAGTATTCCATCTTGTGAGCTAGGCATTTCTGATCATTTGTCGTGCCTTGCCATTCTTTGGGAGTGTTGTAAAAGAATCAGAGCTCAGATTTTAGAAACAAGTCATTTGGCACCACTTTATGCCTCATGGGGCCCTTTCTGTTTCATGAAACCCTGGTCTATGGCTAGCTCTACTCACCACTCACCTGTGTGAGTATTTTACATGTGCTAAATATGAACTGATATATTTATATACATGTCCCCACAGTACACAAAGCAGCCTTTTGGTGATACCTAATTTCCAACCAGTTTCCATGTGCAAATAGTTACCTTTGAGAGTGATGTCTTTGACAAATCAGAAACTGCTGGCAGCAGTTACAGAGGCCTGTGTGGGGCAGCAATAATAAAACAAAAAGCCAAAGGCAGGTGAAGAAATATACAGTTATACCATCATTCTGGTAGTAAGCTCCCAACACTTTTCTTTCCCCTTATTTCTCTTGGTAAATTAATAAAGTGATCTTTTACCATACCAATATTCTCTCCCCCATCAATGTTCCAGGTGAAATGTTACTGAGGTCACTGATGGCCGAAGAAAGACATTATGTGTAGCTGAATGCCAAGATATTTTGACACAACTGTTCCAATGGTGCCATAATGAGTGGTATGAGTCAGAATGTAAAAACACTATTAAAAATTAAAAATATTATTTTAAATAATAATACTATACTGAGAAAGGCTCACTTCACCCCCACGCTAACTTGCCACTAATCCCCACTCCATCCCTGAGTATCCAGCACCTCACTTGGAGATGGAGGAAAACATGGAGTGAGGCTCAGAGTTGGATGCAGAATAGAGACTGAATAAAGCTCAAGGGCAGTGTGTGTTGTGAAGTGGGTGAGGTGAGAAATAAGGTCAGACAGAAGAATGGAATGAAGATGTCTAGTGAACATGTTACTTTATAATCTGTAAAATCTTCATTCAAGTTTAAAGGTCCCCTTTGCAACTTACGTCTAAAATGATTGCTAACCCACCATCTTAGAGAAGCAGGGAAGCTTTCACAGGCAGAGCTTTTTGCTGATTCCTCCTTGAACTCTGTGGTCCCTTCCAAAATGTGCCCTACTAAGAGGGTGGCTGAGAGATGCTATCCCATCACGGGACTGACTGGGAGTGGTAAAACTAGAGGAGAAGCAGCTCATCCATTCCTCCCCCTGAAAATAAATGGATCTCAACCACCATACTATTGGATAGATTTGTCACTTAAATTGCCAACACTCATGAGTTCTGAGCTTTTGGGAACCCTAACACCCCACTGTTCTTTATTTGATTTAACAAAATTCACTTTGTTCGGTATAATACTAAAATGAATGGAAAGTAAATGGAATTTGAGAGTCTTGACAATTTTGCAACATGTTTTGAGATATGCAGAGAGATTCCAAGTGGCTAGCTTGGGAATGTAGTTAGTGACAGTAGATGAATCTGTAAGAACACAAGTCTTACACTGCCTAATTATTCACTGCCTAATTAATATATGCTAGAGGGAAGATGAATGAGCAGAAAATATGAAGGAATGTGAGAGCTCATAATACTGATCCAGTTGTTGGCTTAGTCCAAATCTAGAGCAGTCAATAGTCCAATGACAGTGTCCAAAGAAATCTGGTTAATTTGAATCTACTTCTTGCAGATGTCATCTTCCAAGGAGGTCTAATATTGTAAGAGAGCTTAGATGAAGTAATGGAAAAGGACATGATACAAAATTCTGACTGGCTTCCATGAGTTCCATAATTACAAAGCATTCATATCCTGAAATCAAAAAGCTGATGAAATTTATGGAAATTCATTATTCTTACAGATCCTAGTAATTATTAATAAACTGTGAATGTATTTTAGTTATGTATTCATAAAGTTACATTCATTTAGTTACATATTCATAAAGTTTATTGTTAGGATAATTAAATACCTAATTCTTCTTAGATACAGTATCTAAGTCAAATAATCAAACTTTTGAATTGCTCATTTTCATGGGTTTTTAAAGGTAAAAACAGACAGTCAAAAGGCTGTTCCTAGGAATTGTGAAGGGTGCTATAGGACATTGAAACAGCTAAAGCTATAAGAAACTATGTTCTTCTGAATATAAAGGTATATATGTATCCAGGTAAATGTAATATGCAACAATGATATGAGATTGTTTTAGGGCTCACATATTTATTATATTATAATAAGATGCATATTATAATATATATCATAGGATCCACAATGTGTATATATGTATATAATAAACATATAATAAAACCACATTTTAACACAAATATACTGAATTACGCTCTTTTACATGATTACAACTTATATGTGTTTTTCTATTTTTTTACCTTATAGAGTTTTTCTCTTTCATTTTCAAACATTTTTGTTTCTTTATAAATTATTTTCTTCAGTATGATGGACTTTCATTTTCAAGTCTTGATGTATCTGATGTTACACTAGCATTTCTTTTACATAGTCTCAAAAGTTCTTAGTGTTAAGCATTATATAGTTCTTGAAACTTAAAAAAATGTTTTACATTTATTTTTGAGAAACAGAGAGAGACAGAACACAAGTGAGGGAGGGGCAGAAAGAGAATGAGACACAGAATCCAAAGCAGGCTCCAGGCTCTAAGCTATCAGCACCAGAGCCTGACACGGGGCTCGAACTCACAAACAGTGATATCATTACCTGAGCTGAAGTTAGATGCTAACTTGACTGAGCCACCTACATGCCCCTACAGTTCTTAAAACTTTTAAATCTTTGATTACATAAGTAAAAACTGAAAATAGCTAAAATTCTCTTAATAAAAATCTTCAAAAACACACTTAATTCTTGGGGCTCCTTGGTGGCTCAGTCAGTTAAGCATCTGACTTCGGCTCAGGTCATGATCTCACAGTCCGTGGGTTCGAGCCCCACACTGACAGCTCAGAACCTGGAGCCTGTCTTCAGATTCTGTGTCTCCCTGTCTCTCTGTCCTTCCCTCACTCACTCTCTGTCTCTCAAAATAAAGACATAAACACAGACACAGACAGACAGACACACACACACACACACACACACTTCTTATAAACATGCCTATATGTTAACTTTTCAGCTTTGGACCTTATTACTCAGAAATTCTTAAAGCAGTCACTACTTCTCACCCTTTGATATTAACACTTGCAAGTCATTAGATTTGACTTTCATAAATTACTAAACATAAAAAGCATACAGTTTCAGGGTGCCTGAATGGTTCATTTGGTTAAGTGTCTGACTTTGGCTCAGGTCATGATCTCACAGTTCATGAATTCAAGCCCTGCATTGGGCCCTCTGCTTCAGCACAGAGCCAGCTTCAGATGCTCTGTCTCCCTCTCCCTCTGCCCTTCCCTTGTTCATGCAGGTGCACTCTTTCTATCTCTCTCAAAAATAAACATTTAAAAAAATTTTAAAGACTAGCATAGTTAAATCTTGGAGAAATAAGTTTAAGGTTTTTGTTAATGATGTTTGTCTTTTGTTTTACTTAAAATATTACATCCACCTCAAAGAATAGGAGTCTGTCAAAGAGTATCAGAGTCCAGATGGGGAGCCAGAATACTAAGTAGGGCAACTAATGATGAAAGTACCAAGTTGTATGAATTTATTCAACCCTTCAAGCTCCTTCTGGACACAAACAATTTTGCAGCAGCACAACTAAATTCAGACACCACTGGCTGCGATGGTTAAAATTAGAATATTTCTCCTGCCTTCCTCAGAACTGGCTCAGAATCTGAGTCCCCAGGAGGAAAGTGTCAGAAACCATAGTAGACAAGAACTGGGAAAAGTAAACTTTGATGGAAAACAAAACAACAATGCCTAGAGAAAGATCTAGTGATAACCAATAGTAAAAAATTTGCCTCTTGGAAATGAAACACTGAGCCCACTCATCCATGAGGTCTTTGCAAAATGTGATTACAACCCTTCCCTGACCCTACCCACCTTCCTTCCACTGTACATTCTCTATCACCTTCTCTGCCCCAGAATTCTATAGAAAGGATTAGGGCTTTGGGCTAAAATATTGTCTTCATACTTTTAATCCTAATATTTTATAGGTATAGAGCATCCCATTGGTCTGCAACAAGATTTGTTTTCTGCATTAGTTCATTTTATGGGTGTGTTCATTTTATAAAATCATGAATCAAGCCCCTTGAAATATTAATTGTATAAAACTCTATGTGTATTCATGGTGGTTATATATATAAGGGACTGTCAGATCCCAGCCCCAATTATGTGTACTTACCGAAAACACATTCACAAATGAGAAGAACTCAAGATCATAAGTTCTATTAATTTTAATGCTCCCAAGATGAGTCAGAATTTTTAAAGAAAATAGCTCATTTCCTTGGATCCTTAGCTCTGGAAGTTGTTTTAAATTAGTGAAATTGGTTGTCCTGAAATGTTTAAGTTGATGTAGAGTTTTTCTTTCCACTTCTGAGGATTCTTCCCAGTGATTAAAGAGGTTTTATATTTTAATATTAGATAAAAATTTGCCCTCAGTAACTTTTAATATTTTAATAGAATATGCATACTTCACCTAACACCAGTCAGTTCAAAATGATGTATAAACTATTATAGATTGAATTTCATTACTGTTCTAATTTCTCTATGAGCTACAGTATTATTTCCCCACTGCTCAAATCTAAAAAAATTATGTGACAATAAATATTTAAGAGGATGGATTCCACAGTAATTTTGGTTAATAGAATTCACCATAACTAAGAAAATTATTATAATAAATATGTATTAAGATCTACTTCACCACATCCCAGAATAGTAAACATTTACAAATGCCCTTAAAATTTAAATAAAATAAACTTAAAGAATGCAAACTCGTAAATTTGGCATCCAGAGAAATAATGCACAAATGTGAGTTGGTTTGGAAACACACAGAGAGAGGTGCCTGGGTGGCTCAGTCAGTTAAGCGTCCAACTTCAGCTCAGGTCATGATCTCACGGTTCATGGGTTCAAGCCCCACATCAGGTTCTGTGCTGACAGCTAGCTCAGAGCCTGGAGCCTGTTTCAGATTCTCTGTCTCCCTCTCTCTCTGCCCCTCCCCCACTCATGCTCTGTCTCTGTTTCAAAAATAAATAAACTATTAAAAATTTTTAAAAAAAGAAACACACAGAGAAATTTCATAATCACTAATACTTAACTTTCTACTCGCAGTTCAGATAAATGTGACTCTGCAAATATATATATATATTTTTTTTGATGTTAAGAAAATTGTGAGATAGCTTCGCATGACATTTTGCTGGTCTCCTTTTACTCTTATAATAACTCTTCATTCAACAAGTAAATATACATATGTATATATGATAATATATATTAAGAAATAATTTCAAAATTATTCAGAATAATATATAGCAATAATTTTGATATTGATCATGTTGATAATGAATACATCATGTTGGATGTACTGAGCTAAATTAAATATATATTAAAGTTAATTTCATGTGTTTCTTTTCACCTTTTTATATGGATACTAGGAAACTAAATTATATATGTGGCTCTCATTATATTTCTACTGGCTAGTGCTGGTCTAAAGGAAACTGATAATAAACATATAATTTTAATAATTTAATAAT
Organism: Suricata suricatta; assembly: GCF_006229205.1. Lineage (NCBI taxonomy): Eukaryota > Metazoa > Chordata > Mammalia > Carnivora > Herpestidae > Suricata > Suricata suricatta. The sequence continues at coordinate 26,221,596 of NC_043711.1, read as the reverse complement.
TTAAAGATAATTATAAAACTTATTTTATGTAAAAAAGGTATTCTGAGGGGCAGCTGGGTGGCTCAGTCAGTTGAGCAACTGACTTTGGCTCAGGTCATGGTTTGTGGGTTCAAGCCCTGTGTCGGACTCTATGCTTATACCTAGCTCAGAGCCTGGAACCTGTCTTCAGATTCTGCCTCTTCCTCTCTCTCTGTCCCTCCCCTGCTGCACTGTCTCTTTCTCTCTCTCCCTCTCTCAAAAAATAAATAAAACATAAAAAATAAATAAATTAAAATTTTAAAAAATATTTTTAAAAGGTATTTTGAATCTGATCATCAGAAAATCATGACAGAGCAGTAGTAGGATGAATAAAGACCACACAAAGATATCAAAACCTAAAACCTAGAACTTCTAAATGTAATCCTATTTGAAAAAAAGGATATTTGAAGACATTATTAAAGGATTTTGAGTTGAGGAGATTACACTAGATTATCTGAATGGGTCCTAAAAATCTTCAAAAGTATCTTTATAGGAGAAAAGCAACACAGAAGAGAATATGCAATGTGACTACAGAGGCAGAGTTTGGAGTGATATGGGCACAAATCAAGGAATGCCAAAAGCAACCAAAAGCTAGAAAAGACCATGAGTCTCTAGAACCTCCACAGAGTACAGCCATGCTGACACCTTAATTTTAGGCTTCTGGCCTCCAGAACCATGAAAGAATACATTTCTGCCTTAAGCTTCCTAGTTTGCAGTAATTTGTTATAACATCCACAGACACTAAAACAGAGCATAATGGAAAGAAGTCATTTGAAGGAGCAGGACCATTTAAAGTAAATAGAGAGAAGAAGATCCTTGAGTGGAATGATCAGGGCAAGTCTATCTGAGAAAGCTATATTTAAGTGAGATTTAAAGAATAAGAAGATACTAACCATTTGAATATATTGGGGAAAGCATTGCAATCACAAGGAACAACATATGGGCAGGCCCTGAGATGAGAAAAAGATTCATCTCTTCTAGGAACAGAAAAGAGGCAAAAGTTTCTGAAACATGGTGAGCAAAAGAGAACATGACTCAAGAAGAAAATGGTGAGGTAAGCAAAACGCATGCAGGACCACATTTGCCATGATGAGGAATACAGATTTTATTTTAATTATATCAGCTGTATTAAGTGGGGAAGTATCACGGTTAGATTTATGTTCAGAGAAAGACTTCTGAGGCTTATTTGTAGAGAATACATTAAAGGGTAACAAGTATAGAGAAGGTAGATAAATTAGGAGGCGGATGTAGTAGTCCAGGCAATATGTGTTGATAATCTGGACCAAATAGTAGAGACGGTGAAAAGCAGAAAAATGTTGTATTTTGAATATTGAATGTGGGGAAATTGTCTGAATTGGGTAGAGTGAGTGAAAATACACAGAATAAAATATAACTGCTAGCTTTCAGAAATAAATAACTAAGTTGATTACTGATGGGTAAGACTGGAAGACAAGGAGTTTCACAAAAATTTATGAGTTTAGTGCAAGTTATATTAACTCTGAAGTTAAGGTGAGATACCAAGTTTATACCAAGCAGAAATATATATAAATTGATGTATGAATTTTGAGGTCCTAGGTGAACAAACACTAGGTTCAAAATATAAATTTGGAAGTCTTTAGTCAGCAGTGGTATGTAAGTCCATGGGCATGGATAACATTACCTAAAGAAGTTGAGCATCCAACTCTTGATTCTGACTCAGGTCATGGTCCTAGGGTTGTAGGATCATGCCCCACATTGGGTTCCACACTGAGCATGGAGCCTGCTTAAGATTCTCTCTCTCTCTCTCTCTCTCTCTCTCTCTCTCTCTCTCTCTCTCTGTGCCCCAACCCCATTCATGCTCTCTCTTTTTCTCTTTTTCTCTCTAAAATGAAATAATGTTTTTTAAATAAACAGAATAAAGAGATAAGAGAGCGAAACTAAAATTAAGCACTGAGGAACTCTAAACTTTAGAAACAGATAGAAAAGGAAATGCCATGGTAAGGAGACTGGGCAGAAAAGGCCAGGAAGGAAAAAGAAAGACCAGAAGAGTGCAGTATCACAGAAGCCAAAAGGGAAGACTACTCTCAAGAAAAGAAATATTCACTACAATGAATAGTGCTGAGAAGCTAAGTAGGAATAATAAGAGGAAAATGGCCACTGGACTTGACAAAATGGAGGTCAATGGAGATTATATCAAGATCGGTTTTCATAAAATGGTCAGAGAAGTCAGATTGTTAAGAGTTGAAAAGTGAAGAGATTGGTTTTGGTGTACGATCTGAGGTAAAGATCCAAGTTTACTGTTTTCAGTAGGGGTAAACAGTTAAGCTCAAAAGCAAGTAAACCTGAGGAATACATTTTATAGTGATGCAGAGTTATGTGGAAAATTATTTGAAGAGTAAAGGAATTATAAATGCAAAATGTAGGCAGGTAGTTAATTCTTGATGAGGAAACAAAGGGATGGAATTCAGGCCATTCAAGCATCCTCAAAGGAATTGATAATGTTCTAGTCACTAAGTTGACCATAGAGTTTATTGCAAAATTATATTCATAATCTACATCACAATCCTGCATTTTTATATATAAAATATAATATAAACAAAGGATTATGGGAAGCTGATGGAGTAGGAAGCATCAAGAATCGGCCTTCCCCCCTAGACAATAGTTGTACTGGCAGAATCTATCTGATACAGCAATTCTGGAACACTAGAGTCTGTTGGGCTTTAAACTTCCAGGGGAAGACTTGGACAGTAAATTATTTAATTTTAGTTTATTTTAGGTCTTAGCTCAGCAGCAGCTATTCTTTCCCCACTCACCAGTTCTGTGGCATGCAGCGATGTGCATGATCCTAGAGCTGCTTACAAAAAGCCTATGGAAGTAGGGTAGACAAAAAGGACCCTGTCCTCTAAATAACAGGGATCTGTGTTCTGATCGCTGATATCTGCTTATGATCATAGAGGTACAGACACAAATGCAGAAAGCCATGATTGAACTTCCTCCTTACAGTTGCAGGGTCCTTTCCCCCAGGCTGACTTCCAAGGAGATTTTTTTTTTAATTTTTTATTTATTTTTGAGAGACAGAAAGAGACAGAGTGCGGGCAGGGGAGGGTCAGAGAGAGAGAGGGAGATACAGAATCTGAAGCAGGCTCCAGGCTCTGAGCTAGCTGTCAGCACAGAGCCCAATGTGGGGCTCAAACTCACCAGTCTGAGATCATGACCCGAGCCTATGCCAGATGCTTAACCGACTGAGCCACCAAGGCACCCCGCAAGGGGATTTAAAGAGCCAGTACCTTTTTTTTGAGGGTCAGAGAGAGAGGGAGACACAGAATCTGAAGCAGGCTCCAGGCTCTGGGCTAGCCATCGGCACAGAGCCTGATGTGGGGCTCAAACCCACGAACCTGAGATCATGACCTGAGCCAAAGCTGGACGCTTAACTCACTGAGCCACCCAGACACCCCAAGTGCCAGTACCTTTTATCTCCCTTTATTTTTCCCTTTCTGGAAGACAAACACTAAAGACTGGGACATTTTAAAAAAACAACTGCATATCCCAGGTAAATTAGATATTATTATGCAAGCTCACGTAAATGTGCAGGCTCAGAAAAGGCCAGAGAAAATCCTAAATTTAAACTTCAAGGTGATCTTTGGCATAGAGACATCTTACAAAAACACAAACAAATCAAAATAGCAAACCTTGAGGAAGAGGGGAGAATGTAAGTTTTCAACAGCAACAGCAAAATCACAAGGCATACAAAGAAACACAGAAGTGTGGACCATTGAAAGGGAAAAGTAAATCAATAAAAAGTAAATCAACTACCTCTGGGAGAGACCAGAAGGTGGGCTTGCTAGACAAAGACTATGAACAACTGTCTTAAAGATGATCAAAGCACTAAAGGCAGTTGTTAAGAAAGTCAATAAAATGATCTAGAAACAAAATTAAAATATGAATAAAGAGATAGGAAAACCTAGAAAGAAACCAAAAAGAAATTCTAGAACTGAAAAGTACAATTACCGAAATTAAAAATTTACTAAAGTGATTCAAAGGCAGGTATCAGCAAGCAGAAGAAAGAATCCATGAATTTGAATATGGAGCAATGAAAATTATCAAGTCTGAGAAACAGAAAGAGAAACGATGGAATAAAAATGAAAAGAATTTATGAGACTTATGAGACACCATTCAGCAGACCAACATGCAAATTGTAGGCCAAAAGGAGAAGATAAAAGAAAGGAGCAGAGAGATTAGTGGTCAAAAACTTCCTAAGTTTGATGAAAGATATGAATATAAACAACAAGAAAGCTCAACAAACTCCAAGTATGATGAATTCAAAGAGATCTACAGAAAGACACATCATGATCAAAATGTCTAAACACAAAGACACTCTTAAGAGCAGCAAAAATTAAGAAACTCACCACAAGTAGAAGATCTTCAATATGATAATCAGTGATTTTTCATCAGAAATTTCAGACACCAGAGGCAATGGGCTGAAATATTCAAGACACTAAAAGAAAAAACTGACAACCAAGAATCCTGTATCTGGCAAAAGTGGCCTTCAACACTGAAGGAGAAATCTAGACATGTCTAGATAAATAAAAGCTGAAGGAATGTGTTACCACTACACCTGCCTTGCAAGAAATGCTGAAGGGAGTCTTGTCGGGTAAATGAAAGGATACTAGACAGCACCTCAAAACTGCATGAAGAAATAAAGATCTCAGTAACAGTAAATATATGGACAATTACCAGAGCTAGTCTTATTGTAACAACAAATTGTAACTCACTTTTTGTTGTTTTACATGATTTAAAAGACATTTTAAAAACATTAATCTAAAATCTATTATTATTGTAACTTTGGTTTATAATGCCATATTTGTTAGGATAATTTTTACATAATTTAGAAACTAATGAATTTTTTAAAAACAACTACTGTTTATGTTTTTGGACACGCAATGTATAAAGATGTGATTTGGTGACATCAATAACTGAAAGAGGTAGAAAGGGAACTGTAAAGGAGTGGAGTTTCTGTATATTATTGAAGTTACATTTGTAGAAATTCATATTATAGTGCTAAATTTTTAGGATTTTAGTGTAATCCCCATGGCAAGTACAAAGAAAATAGTTATGGAATACATATAGAAGACTGAAAAGAGATTAAATATTTAAGAACAAAAAACCCAATTAAAAATATAAGAAGATAGTAATTCAGACAATGAGGACAAAAATACTACAAGTCATATAGAAAACAAATAGAAAAATGGCACAAGTTTCTCTGCATTAGTAATTATTTTAAACATAAATGGATTAAATACTCCAAATAAAAGACAGAGATTGGCAGAATGAGGGCAGGGTGAACAAACAAAAACTATGATCCAATTATATTATGTCCATGAGAATCTTTCGATCCAAAGATACAAATAGGTTGAAAATGAAAAGATGAAAAAAGAGATTCCATGCAAACAGTAACCAAAAGAGAATAGATTAACTATACTAATATCAGACAAAATAGACTTTAAATCAAAGAAATAGCTTATAAGATATAAAAAAGGACATTACATATTAGTAAAATGTTCAATAATGTAAGAAGACTATAAACAACAACTATAAACACTTGTGCACCTAATACAGACCATCAAAATGAAGGAAATAAAAACTGACAGAATTGAAGGGAGAAATAGTTCTACAATAATGGTTGGAGGCTTCAGCATCCCACTCTCAATAATGGATAGAACAATGAGACAGAAGATAAGTGAGAAAAGACTCAAATTACTAAAATCAGAAATGGAAGTGAGGATATTACTACTTATTCAACAGAAATTAAAAATTTTAAGAGAGTACTACAATAAATTATATTCTAACAAATTAAATAAGGTAGAGAATATGGACAAATTCCTGGAAACACAAAACCTACCAAAACTGACTCACAGAGAAATAGAAAACCTGAATACATCTATAAATAGTAAGGGATATAAATCAGTAGTATAAAAACAATTTCCCAGCAAAGTCCTAGAGTTGACAGATTCACTGGTGATTTCTACCAACATTTAAAGAATTAACATTAATTCTTCACAAACTTTTCTAAGAATCTACAGAGGAAGGAACACTTCCTTACTTATTCTGTGAAATGAGCATTGCCCTGATACCAAAGCCAGACAAAGACACTATTAGAAAAGAAAACCACAGACCAATATTCTTTATGAATATTGATGCAAAAATCCTCAACAGAATACTAGCAAATCTAATTCAGCAGTATACTAAAAGGATTATACACCATGATCAAGTGGATCTATTCCTGGAAGTGTTCAATATATTAAAATTAATTGGTCAATGCAACATACCTTATCAGCAGAATGAAAGGGAAAAAAAAAACATGACCATCTCAATTGATGCAGAAAAGGAATTTGACAAAATTCAACAAACTTTCATGATAAAAAATACTCAAAAAAAACTAGGAAAATATAATATGAGCCAGATGTGAAAAAGTCACATTAAACATACTCAATGCGAAAAAAATGTATGCTTTTCCTCTAAGATCAGGACCAAGGTAAAGATTCCCACCAAGGATTGCTGAAGATGTAAAGAAACACAAAAAACTAAATTCTGGAAGTGATAAATCCATCCAGGAGAAAACAGATTCATAGTTTCTTTACTTCTTGGCAAAATATCAAGAAGAACATAAATCTGCCAGTGATAGAGTGAAAAAAGTAGCTAAACTTTGAAAAACCTTTTATCAGCTCCTTGAAGATTGGTGTCACAAATGTGACCTTGAGGAACCCTAATCATAAGCAACTCTCCCACCTTGTCAATTCCTTCCCATGGGGTTTAACTGAGTGTCAAAGACTACATGTAGATTAGGAGAGATAATAGAAATTTCACCAAATACAAGTACCAGCAATGGCCCACTGAATACTGGTGGTAAGACAGGAGAATGAAGAGAAGTCACTCCTCTTCACCAAGTAAAGGTAGTAGATGCTAAAAGCTGAGAGAAGGGCAAAATACCAAAGGAAACCTCTAAAACATTATGCTAAGTGAAGGAAGCTAGACACGGAAGATCATATATTATAGTTAATCATTGAAAAACATGGGTTTGGGATGCCTGGGTGGCTTAGTGGGTTAAGCATTCAACTTCAGCTCAGGTCATGGTCTCGCAGTTCATGGGTTCAAGTTCCATGTTGGTCTCTGTGCTGACAGCTCAGAGTCTGGGCCTGTCTGCGATCCTGTGTCTCCTTCTCTCTCTGCCCCTCCCCTGCTTACACTCTGTCCCTATCTCTCTCTCAAAAATTGATAAAAACTTAAAGCAAAAATAAAAACAAAAACATGGGTTTGAACTGCATGGGTCCACTAATATGTGTATTTTTTCAATAAATGTAATAGAGTATTATAAATGTATTTTCTATTCCTTATAATTTTCTTAATAACATTTTCTTTTCTCTAGCTTGCTTTATTATAAGAACATAGTATCTAATACATGAAACAAACAGAATATGTGTTAAATGTTTATGTCAACAGTAAGGTTTCTGGTCAACAGTAGGCTATTAGTAGTTAAGTACTGGCAGAACCAAAGGTCGTATATGGATTTTTGACAATGCAGGAGTTAGCATCCCAAATCCCCATGTTGTTCAGGGATCAATTGTATATGATTCCATTGATATAAAATATCAGAATAGATAAATCCAAAGAGACAGAAGGCATGTTGGTGGTTGCCAGAGGCTCGGCAGACATACTAATAGAGAAATTGCTTAATGGATAAGAGATTTTATTTGGGGGCAATGAAAATATTTTGGAACTAGGTGGTGTTTGCACAGCATTGTGAATGTACTAAATGCTACTGAATTCTTCACTTTAAAATAGTCAATTTATAGATTGTGAATCTCTTATCAATAGTTTAAACTAACTAACTAAATAAATGCCTAAAAGCATATTTTATAATCCCAAGAGACTTTGGGATGTTAACAGAGGGCACCACAGCAGTCCTCGAGGGCAACTGGGCAGCAAGGTGAAAAGGGCCACAGAAAGCTGGGGCCAGGACTAGAGAGCAAAGACGGCTACCCATGACATTTAAAGTTGGGAGCTGGGACCTCTAGAGTATCACCAAACCCCACTGAAGAACATGTCTTGACCCTACCATGAAAACATTTGAAGCCAACGATGACTGCATATAACTAAATATGGGCAAAGTCCAGACTTAGCTCTACTACAGGTCAGATTGATATAGTCCCTCATACTAACAGGCTGACGGAAGAAGCAACCTCCCTTTCATGGTAGTAAATATTATTTATAATGTCCTTTTACATACAACCCCTGGCATAAGATAAAAAAAAATCAGGGACACCTCAGTGGCTCAGTTGGTTGAGCATCCGACTTCGGCTCAGGTCATGATCCCGTGGTCCCTGAGTTTGAGCCCTGCGACCAGCTCTGGGCTAACCACTTGGGGACTGGAGCCTGCTTCTGATTCCATGTCTCCCTCTCTCTCTGCCCCTCACCTGTTCATGCTCTGTCTCTCTATCAAAAATAAATAAACATTTTTAAAAATTTTAAAATAAAAAATAAAATAAAACATCATAAGATATGTGAAGAAGCAGGAAATACTTGACCCATGATCAAGAAAGAGAAAATAAGTAATAGAAGCAAATCTGGAGAGAGTTTATGTATTTGTATTTGTCCAACAGAAATTTAAAAATTATTATGATTAATACATTAAATAAATCAGTATAAAAGTTGGACAATGTGTAGGAACAGAATGAAGAATTTTAGCAGAGGCAGAAACTACAGTCAAGAACCAAGTGGAAAAGCTGGTGGGGGCAAAAATTAAATTGTACTGATGTAAGGATCGTACATTGCTCATGCTCTTTAAAGTATTTATCTTTAAACTGTATCATCTCTAGAGCAACCACTAAAAATATACAGAGGTGTAGATTAAAAAGTCAATAAAGGAAATTTTAAAAAATACTAAATATACTGATTCACCCCCCAAAAAAAAAAAAACAAGAAAGGAGGCATAGGGAAATAAGGAACAGGTAGGACAAAGAATCAAATATGGAGTTGATAGACTAAAATCCAACCATACAAATAATTACATTAACCTTAGGTGCACTAAGCACTCCATGTGAAAGGCAAAGATTGTCAGACTTGTTTTTAGATAGCGAGGGTCCGTGGGGGAGAGATGCAGAGGGGGAGAGAGAGAGTGAGAGCAAGAGAGAGAGAGAGAGAGAGCAAGACAATCTTAAGCAGGCTCCATGCTCAGCTCAGCACAGAGCTCAGCGTGAGGCTCAATCCCACAACTCTGGGATCATGACCTGAACCAAAATCAAGAGTTACACACTCAACTGTCTGAGTTACTCAGGCGCCCTGGTCAGACTGGATTTTAAAAAGCAAGACCCTACACTTTGCTGTTTGGAAGAAACATACTTCAAATACAAAAATCCAGGAGCGCTGAAAGCATAAGTTTATCATATATTCCCCATTATAAAAGTTATGAGTTCAAATATAAAATATACAAATATGTAAAGAAAAAACTAAAAAGTATTTCATTTAAAATCTATAGATAACAGCTTCATACAATGTAGCTAAGAAAAAGCTAAGAACATCTTGAGTTCTGCCTGTTTTGAGATATAAAACTGAGAAAATAAAGACCACATTGTCTCCAAAAAAAATTCCCCTAAAGTCCTTGCTATGAAAACTGAATACAGGATTGGAAGACCCATTCTTATTGGCACTCAGTAAAATATTTTGAATTTTCATGATTTTTACATATAAATGTAATATATGTATAGACACATATATACACACATTTATACCTTTGCACAAACACGAGAGTGTATGCACAACACTCCCCCCCACCCCCGAAAAAATACTAAGTGATTAAACAGTATCAACCTGAGCTAATGTTGACTAACAGGAAGTACTCAGGCTTGAATGAAAAACAGATGAGTTTTAGGACAAGACCCCAAGTAGGAAAAGACTCTTCCCACAAAAGCAATGTTCAATCTCTCCAATGGCCACCCGATAAAGAGGACATAAACATTTAAACATGCTGATCCTGCGGAGAGAGTGTAGTACCAAAAAAATAACAATATAAATTTGGTGCTCAGGGAAGGACATAGAGCTTTATGATCCATAGGGCAAACCGTAGAGCACCCCTAAGAAGAGCAATGCTTTACATAGACATTAATTGATAAAAAAAAAAAAATCTCAGGACATAATGGCCATAATTTAAATCAGTGCATGAACACATAGCAGTATTCAGGTATAAGGGTCTGGAGGCAAGAATAAACTAGACCAATTGGAAAACAGAAGATAAACAGAATATACTATAACACAGCATTCACTTAGCCATAGTTGTTAGGGTTATCACCAGTTACCTTAATAAGGAAGAATTCATCAACAATATCAGAACCCACTCATATGCGTAATTGTATATATTTATCAGAGTGAGGATTCAAATGTCTTCAACAAACAGTTACCATTAAAGAGAAGTGTCTGAATTGCATGGGCCCTAATTATTTCTCTATGGGTATGTGACATATTTTAAAAACTTAGCCATATGCATGACAGCGGGGGAAAGAACTAAATCATAAGAGCATAAACAACCATGTCCAGAAATATTTAAAGCCTTGTAACATATCTGATAACTGATTGAAAATGTGTAAGATAGCAATAAAACGTGAAAGCAAATTACACTGTAATCCTTCAGACATTAAAGTATTTACCTAAATCATACACATTTACCTAAGTCATATTTTATCTGTTCGTATGTCAGCATTATACCTCTCAACTTTGAATTACATAAATTAATTCTCTCCCTTCATATCTCTGTAACATTGCCTTCAAATGGTTAAGAGTTGTCCAGAGAATAGGGAACAAAAACACTACTGTTGAAGGGCTCTGGATTTAAAAGTCCACGGGGATGCATGAAGATGACACGGAGATCCATTTAATGGGACAATGTAAAATAGTAGGTGGTCCCTCGCCCCTGAAATGCTTCACGGAACAGATCATTTTGAAAGAAGAGAAAAAGGCTTTGATATAAACTAATCGCAGGCGTGTATGAGAAAGAAAGAAAATACCTTTAAAATAGCTGTGAGAAGATAAAAAGCAAGAAAGCAATCTTTCCAAGACAGAAGTCTGAATCAAAGTTGAGCTACTTTCACCCAGACTGACTTGAACTTATTAATGTCATGAATCTGAACACTGGCACTGGAAATTTTAGAAGAGCATCGATTTTTAGCACTTGTGCTTGAGGCCAGAATGGAACAAGAACAGAACTAGAGCAGGTATGCTTCTTACATTTTTTCCCACCAATTAAAAATAAACCCAAAGTGAAGAACTATTCTGAACCCTGAATCACCTCTCATGTTGGGACCATTGCCTTCCATTTCCATTTCTCAAGACATTTACATTCTCACCCTAGTGAGGTGGGAAGCAGTGTACACACAATCTGGGAAGAACCTGCTCTAAATTTTGAAACTGCATTAGTATTAAGGAAAGATGGAACTACTTACGTTTATGATAGCTTTTTATTGTTTATTTATTTACTCTGAGAGAGAGAGAGACAGAATGGGGGAGGGCAGAGAGAAAAGGAGAGACAGAATCCCAAACATGCTTCATGCTGTCAGTGTTAAAATCTCCCAGGTACATTTTGTCCTATTTTAAGTGAATGATTATTTTTTTTTTTTTTGAGAAAGAGAGAGTGTGCAAGAGAGGGGGGCAGAGAGACTGACACAGGGCTTGATCTCACAAATCATGAGCTCATGACCTGAGCTGAAATTGAGAGTCAGATGCTCAACCAACTGAGCCACCCAGGTGCCTCCATGCTAGTGTTTAATACATTTTTGAAATGTTATCAAAATAATCATGCATTATGGGGCACCTGGGTAGCTCAGTTAGTTAAGCATCCAACTTCAGCTCAGGTCATAATCTCACGGTTCATGAGTTCGAGCCCCACAATGGGTGAGCTCGACCCCCACTTCAGGTGACCTCTAGCCCCACTTCAAGTGAAGCGGCTTCTCTCTCCATCTCCCTCCCTCTCTCTCTCTCTCTCTCTCTCACTCTCTCTCTCTCTCTGCCCCCCTCTCTTGCACACTCTCTCTTTCTCAAAAAAAAAAAATAATAATAATCATTCACTTAAAATAGGACAAAATGTACCTGGGAGATTTTAACTTGAAACTTACTTTGTTTACTCTTTCATTCGAACATTATTTTTACTTTTAGTTGCTATTTTTGTGAGTTATGCTTAAGACATAGTTTAAGGAATCCACATGACAAGGGTTTTATTTAGGAAAAACAGTAGTTCCCTGACCCACTCTCTCCTGATTCCTCCCCTTCAAAAGGCAACCCTTGCCTCTCTTTGAGGTAATTTTTGGAATTTGCCTCTAAATCTCTAAATAACATCTTTATGTTATTTTTATTCTTCTATTCTTGACTTCCCATTACAGAAGGGGTGGGCTTAGTACCTTTCCTCTGCCTCTCCCACCACTCACACCCTTGTCTGTCTCCTCACATGTATACAGAGATGATCAAACAAGATCATGGTTTTTGATATTACGACTCTGTAAATATTATCCAAAGATAAGCTATGAAATGAACTATACTGCTTTCTACACATCTTTTTGTTTTCTCTGGAGTGAATAATTATGTTACTGTTTAATCATTTATTTAATGTTCTAAATATATATCACTAATTCAAGCCCTAACTCTGTATCAGTTTTCTAAATCTCCTCTCAACACAGACACATCGGGTTTCTATCAGTTTCCTCCTCCTGATCTCTTGGCACCTTCTGACCTGCACCAATAATGTTGGTGTTCAGTACCTGCCTGAGGCACTACACTCATCCTGGGATGTCCCTGCACCATTACCCGGGGGACTTTGTTTCCCTCTCAGCTCAGCTCATCTCCTGTTTCTGATATCCCTTTCATTCTCCTCTCTTGGTTTCCTCCCTGATTTTTTGAAGTACTATAGCTTCCTAAGAAAGGGTAGAATATAATGGCTTCCTGAGAAACAGTGCATGAGGTAAACACTTTGGAATCATCTATGTTTAAAACCACCCTCATTCTACTACCATAACTGATTGATGGTTTCTCTCCTATAAAATTTCTAATTTGGAAACATTTTCTTTCATATTTTCAAGGGTGTTGCCTGAATGCCTTCTAGTGATCAGGGCTAGTAATGGTCCTAATTTGGGATCCTTTGTAAATGACTTGTTTTTTTTTTTCTGGACACCCACAGGATGCTTCCTTTGCATAGTGGTCAAATAAATATGGCATTTTCACAGAAACAGAGAGATCGGTAGAAGCGAATTGATAATTAAGAAACAGTATTCCACTATTTCTATGAATAAAACATATGGCAAAGTACTATTTTTAATTTAATTAGTAGAAATGGTTTATTTAGAGAAATATATTTGGCACAATTGGCTCTTAATATGGAAGAAAATAATGCCTCTGTATCACATTACTAAAAAATAAATTCCAGATAGATAATGTAAATTATAAAGAAACAATACTCTTGGAAGAAAACTGAGAAGACACCACATGAAATGCAGTAGAAGAGACCTTCTTAACTAAGAGAAGAAACTTAACATTAACTAATTTGAAAGCTGGATATATTTAGCTGTATAAAAATTTAAAGTGTTTGGATGGCAAAAGATATTATAAAGAAAATATAAAAATGATAGTCCTAAAATAAACAGACAAGATATTTTAAATAAAATAAATAAACAAATGATCTTATAAGTTGACAAGAGAAAAACAACCAAATAGAAAATTCACAAAAGAAATGAAAGAGCAGTCAGATGCCAAGAACCCTCTTCTACCCTGGAAAACACAGGTAGTTGGCTCTTTTATTTTTAAGAATGGTTAAAATGTTTTTTTAACTTTTAAATGTTTATTTTTGAGAGAGAGAGACAGAAAGACAGAGACAGAGCATGAGTGGGGGAGGGGCAGAGAGAGAGGGAGACACAGAATCTGAAGCAGGTCTGAGGCTCTCAGCTGTCAGCACAGAGCCCAATGCGGGGCTCAAATTCACATACTGTGAGATCATGACCTGAGCCAAAGTCAGATGCTTACCCAACTAATCCGCCCAGGTGCCAGAGGGAGTTTTTAAATAATGGGACACCATGCACAGCTGAGAATGTGATGGTGTACAATAGTGACAAGAGAACAATTCACTGAATGTATACATACTATACATTAAGACCTCCAACCTCTCACCCATTTAGTTCCCAGAAAACTGACAACTAGAACTTCACTTGCCAAGCAGGAATTTGAAAGGGTCACCCTTAAAGAATTTGAACAGGTCAAGAGGAAAGACCTCAGGATATTGACATTCTAACTTCCCACAACTGGTGGCACCTGGGTGGCTGACTCAGTTAAGCCTCCGACTCTTGGTTTCAGCTCAGCTCATGATCTCATGGTTTCACGAGTTTGAGCTCCGCATCAGGCTCTCTGCTGACAGCTTGGAGCCTGCTTGGGATTCTTTCTCCCTCCCTCTCTCTCTGCACCTCCCCTGCTCATGCTGTCTCCATCTCTCAAAATTAAATAAATTTACTTTAAAAAAAATTTCCCATAAGAATGGTCCATCTTGATCATCCAACAGTGCAGCTTGCAGAAATCACTAGTTGTCAGGAAAAGGAAAACTAAAGTAATGATGTGCATGGAGGTAGGCTTTCCAGAGCACAAGCAGCTGGAAGCAAAACTCCTATTTACAGTTACCTAGTCTATAACTATTTTCTCCCCACAGATGAGAATGTAGCCTGTTAACACTATGTGATTCAAGACAAAGGACAGTATAATGCTTATCAACATTCCCTTAAATGCAAGTACAACTTCTTTTGAAAAAGTGATGCCAGCTTTGAGAATAAGAGATATATCATATAGCAAAAATGTGTCCCAGTCTACAAGGACCCAGCTATACATAGACTGGGAGTTAGGGGCCTTAAACAAGCTTTGCCGAGATGTCTGTGGCCATCCCACTTTCTCTATTTACATCCGGAAGCGATGGGGTGTGAGTGTTTGTTCCTGCCAATCTATAACTGGAATGTGGCAGATTGGGCTAAGAGTGGGAGTAGGAGGAAAATCCAAATCACCACAGTCAGATTTCCCAAGGAGTACGTAGAATCTGAAGGAGGAAATGTAAGCTGAGTATGTCCTGGATTTAAACTGACTAGTCTAAAGCAGGAGACCACCGGGTCACTGAGGAAAGTATGACATCAGTGGATTTTTGAACAATGACTTCTATCAAGTACTACTCAGATTTGTTGGATAATAAATATTTTAGTGGTCTAAGCAAGACTCTTCTCTATTTTTATTAATTTATTCCCTTTTATCCCCATTCCCCATTCTCATAAGCAACTATTTCTGATATATTTAAAATGTACATGTATTCTCATAAAATATATATTGTCACTTTTTAAATATGCATTTAAATTCACATAAATCTCATTCTGTTTCTAATCTTTTTACTTAGGACTATGTATATATTATATACTATAAACCTAACCAAGGATGTAAAAGACCTATATGATGAAAACTATAGAAAACTTACGAAAGAGATTGAAGAAGACACCAAGAAATGGAAAAATATTCTGTTCATGGATCAGAGGAATAAACACTGTGAAAATGTCATTACTACCCAAAGCAATCCACACATTTAATGCAATCCCCATCAAAATTGCACCAACATTCTTCTCAAAACTAGAACAAACTATCCTCAAATTCGTATGGAACCACAAAAGACCCCAAATAGCCAAAGTAATATTGAAGAAGAAAACCAAAACGGGAGGCATCACTATCCCAGACTTTAGCTTCTACTACAAAGCTGTCATCATCAAGACAGTATGGTCTTGGCACAAAAACAGACACATAGACCAATGGAATAGAATAGAGAACCCAGAACTGGGCCCACAAATGTACACATTTTTGACAAAGCAGGAAAGAGTAACCGATGGAAAAAAGACTGCCTCTTTAGCAGGTGGTGCT
>NC_043711.1:26173988-26205536 GCF_006229205.1 Suricata suricatta | reverse complement strand
TCTCCAAAGAGGACATCCAGATGGCCTATAGGCACATGAAACGATGCTCAACATCACTCATCATCAGGGAAACACAAATCAAAACCACACTGAGATACTACCTCACGCCAGAGACTATATCAAGAGACTATAGATGCTGGCGAGGGTGTGGAGAGATGGGCACCCTCTTACACTGTTGGTGGGAATGTAAACTGGTGCAGCCGCTCTGGAAAACAGTGTGGAGGTTCCTCAAAAAACTATCGATAGAACTCCCTTATGACCCAGCAATAGCATTGCTAGGGATTTACCCAAGAGAGACAGAAATGCTGATGCATAGGAGCACATGTACCCCAATGTTCATAGCAGCAATGTCAACAATAGCCAAAACATGGAAAGAGCCTAAATGTCCATCACCTGATGAGTGGATCAAGAAGATGTGGTATATATACACAATGGAGTACTACATGGCAATGAGAAAGTGACATATGGCCATTTGTAGCAAAGTGGATAGACCTTGAGGGTGTCATGCTAAGCAAAATAAGCCAGGCAGAGAAGGACAGAAACCATATGTTTGCACTCATAGGTCTAAGAGGAAAACAGGAGAAACCTAATGGAGAACCAGGGGGAGTGGAGGAGGGAGAGAGAGTTGGGGAGAGAGAGGGATGCAAAACTTGAGAGACTATTGAATGCTGAAAATGAACTGAGGGTTGAAGGGGAAGGGGGAGGAGGGAAACGAGGTGCTGGTGATGGAGGAGGGCACTTGTGGGGAAGAGCACTGGGTGTTGTATGGAAATCAATTTGACAATAAAATATTATGAAAATAAAAAATAAATAAATAATTAAAAAAATTTTAATGTTTATTTTTGAGAGACACAGAGTGTGAGTGGGGGAGGGGCAAAGACAGAAGGAGACACAGAATCCAAAGCAGGCTCCAGGCTCTAAGCTGTCAGCTCAGAGCCCAGTGTGGGGCACAAACTCACAAGCTGTGAGATTATGACCTGGGCTGAAGTCAGACACTTAACTGACTGAGCCACCCAGATGCTCCATTCAGAACTATACTTTTAAGATCAATTCATGTGTATGACAGCCCCATAGGTATATATAATGAGTATCTACCCTATTCTATATATATATATATATATATATACATATATGTAGTATATTTAAATATTTATTAATATGCAAACTAATATATTCCTAAGGTAAAGAAGAATGGTTGTCATGTAAAGGCCCTAAAGAAATTGGAGTTTAACACTTATGGCCTAGAAAGACAAGGAAATGAGAACAGGGCTTAGAAAAATAATGGGGTTTAAAAAGTAAATATACAATATTATTCCCTATGCTGTACTTTTCATCTCCATGACTTATTTATTTTATGACTGGAAGTCTGTAACTCTTAATCCCCTTCATCTATTTTGCCTATCCCTGACTGCCCTCCCCCCTGGCACCCACCACTTTGTTCTCTGTATTTAACATCTATTTGGTTTTTGTTTGTTTGTTTTGATTTTTAGATTCCACATATAAGATGGGCACTGAGTAATGCATAGAATTGTTGAATCACTATGCTGTACATCTGAAACTAATATGACATTCTATGTCATCATACATCCATAACAAATAAAATAAATATTTTTAAAGATAAATATAGTTTAAAAACCCCAAAGGACTCTATTTGTCTTAAATCCCCCATTATTCCTAATATTTAATAATAGTTTGAAAGTTTATCTAAGTGTTTCCTATCTTTCAAATATTGAAGGCCCACAACTCTTTTTTAAATTAATAAACACTGGTTTTTAGCTTTAGGTTTATAGAAAACTTGAGCAGAAGGTACAGAGAATTCTCACACATATCCTCTCTCCACAAGTCTCCCAGTCCACACAGTTTCCCCTCCTGCTAACATCTTAAATTAGTACAGTATACTTCCATAGTTCTTGAGCCAGCAACAATATATTATTAACTAAAATGCATTGTTCACCTTGGGGTTCATTCTTTGTGTTGGATACTTTATGGGTTTTGATAATTGTATAATGACATGTACCCACCGTTATAGTATCACAAAGAATAGTTTCATGGCCCTAAAACACTCTGTTCCACTTATTCATCCCTTTTTTCCTCCCTCCTCCTGAACCACTGGAAACCACTGATCTTTTTATTGTCTCTATAGTTTTGCCCTTTGGCCTATAACACTATTTCTTTAGTTTTCCCCTTGAAAAGAAGTTGGCCCTATTTTCCTTTTTAGGCATTTTGTGCGCCAGAAATGCCTAAAAGGAAACAGCTGAGAACTGTGCACTAAATTCCTGAATGTTAAAGCCAAGAGACAGAAAGAAAGAAAAGGAAACTATAAATTTGGGAGTAACACAGAAATTTCAATACACAGTTTAATGTCATGGAAAATCAGAGCTAGCAAACAAAGAAAAGCTCAAAATGATAGAAAAAGTTTACATGAACTATCTATTAATGAACTTTCATTTTAATTAATGTAAATAAATGTTAAAATGGAAATAGCAACATAAAATCATTAATATTTTGAAAAAAGCCCTATAGGTCATTGTCATCATTCTCTAGCCCCTGAATAGTCCTAGTGCCCAAATTTAATTTCTAGAAGTTGACTCGTATTCTGAAATGGAGGAACTCAAGTTGGGGCTGCATGACAGAAAACAAACACTTTCAAAACTTCCTGGTGGTACTGACAAGGAGCTAGCTCAATTCAAAGGGCTTTCATTGGCCAAAATGTAAGGAGTGTGAATGTGAATCAAGAAGAAATTGTTTATGACTGTAGAATGACATTATATGAGTATGTGAAAGGCTATAAATATGATGTTCAAAAGGGATAAATACTAGAAACTATGGTAGATGAATTTACTGGTTACCACATATAAACTTGTAAGCCCACACTGTGCATCAAGAATTGACATGTCTGTGGACACGTGCCTACGTGCCAGCATGTAGGCTGTTAGGGGCATGTAGGCTGTTTTGGAATGGCATTGTGGGCTGTATACAGCAAAAAAAATTTCCATTTCTTTCCTCTACTGTGTACAGGCATTATTATTGACACATGTTCATCCCACTAAGGTACTTGGGGCCAGGAAAAAAATTATGCCCAGATATACTATACTGATCCTGCCCATTGTGGCCACTCAATTACCGATAACATTCTGGATTCTTGAGCAACTACATGGGGAACTAACAGTGTGCATGAGTGTTGAGAATGATATTTTTCTTCCTGGGAAGAAGAGGGGAAACAGGATCGATGGGAGAAGGTAGAAATGAGACTTTCCAATTTACCCCTTTATATTGTTTAGATTGGTTTTAAAATAAAATTAAATCAGCTTCACAATAAATTTAAAATTTTCCCGTCTAAACTCTATCCACCAGGGCTAAATATTTTGCAAGATGCTTAATCATTTCTCATGTTTCTGATAATAAATTATCACAGATAAATTTTCACATCCCTGCCTTCAGAAATAGGAATCCGTGATCCTCTGTGATTGTCAGTTAACACTGCAAAACAAAATATGGTTCAGCTTGTTCACATCAGACTCCCAGCTTCCTAGTAAAAGCCTGCTCTGTGTTCTGTGCAACAAGAAAATTCTTGTGCATCAGAAAATCATAGATAGGTTGATTTTAGGTAACCACATACTTTTGTTACTATTTTAGATTCTTTCTTTTTTTGTGAATTCTAAGGAAAATATATTTGGCCAACTGGATTGCTTTGGGATTACCAAATGTCCTGGCCCAGAATAAACAATAGCTGACTACAGTATCTAATAATAATTTCAATCTATGCTAATGCCAATTATTCTACTGCCTTGCTAAGAAGTTCTAATGTTGAGAATAAAAGTCCTGAGTAGAAAATGAAATTATAATGCTTTATGCATTATAGTAAGAAGGCTATTAATTTTTTTCACAGATGATTTGTTTCTCTTGGGTGGGGAGAAGACAGAGGGTAGGTAAGGGTGCTGTTAGTTTATATTCAGTCTTGGTGTTAAACTTTCTCTCTACTTGTCATAAATTCTTTATATTCAAAATTTGACATATTACAACGTTTGCTAATAACAATGTTCATGCAGATCCTAAACCCTTCTGATTTCTTTTCTCTCTTGGGGAAAAGTTTCTTTAAAAAGATTTGAGAATCTGGTTGAACTGCATAACTCTGATGATTTTTTTTTCAGCTCAGATAATTCAGGAAATGAAAATGTAAGCTATTCATGCCTAAAATGAAGATGTACTATAATTGGAGATACAGAAAAAGCATTAACCTAGTTTAAAACACATGTCCTTTATTAGGGGAGGAGCAAGAACTTTTAAAAAATAGTTTAAAGTTCTGTTTTCACTATTTCTGGCTTCATTTTCAAAAATGCTGGTAACAAAATTTGATGATCTTATGCCTAGATTGGAGAAGGAAACAGAAAGATTGAACAATCTCAGAGATTTTTCTCCTGATGTTTAATTCTAGGTAGAGTTCTTGCTTGTAGTGGGACAAAGAATCAATCCTGAAATTCAAGCCTTTCATTTCCAGTCGCACTTAACTAAAATGAAAGGGATATATGGCCTAGAAATCGGCGTCACATCTATAGGCACACTAGGCTTCTCCTTTAGGAAAAGGCAACACTTTTCTTCCAGCGTGCTTGTACAATCTCCCTTAATTTAGAAAAACAGAATCCCAATTGATGGTCCAGCTGGAATGCTGAACAAGAATTCATTAACCTTGAGTATGTGGTACCTGAAAGAAGACACTGTTCAAATGTACTTTCTCATTTCCTGACTTTCCACTTGGCTGCCAATGGCTTCCAAATATATAGTTCTCACTCATATTTTTGCCTTTGATAAAAGTCATTTGTACATTCACCTGAACCCCTAGCCCACTATCTTGTTCCCACTTTAGAGCATTGTATAGTTTTTTTTTTCTTCTGATTGGAACACTCTTTCCTGGATCAGCACATGTCACCTTCCATGCCATTGAAATTTCAATTCAAAGAGAAGCCTTCCCTTCGATTCATCTTACCCTATATTCTCTTCATATGACACTTTGTGTCTGAAATTCTTATGTTAATTATATGTTGATTTCTGTTTTTTCTAGCTAGAATCTTAGTTCATTCAAGGCTAGGACATCTGTCTTGTTTACCTTTATCTACATGGTTCATTATAAACAAATAAATGACTGTAAACTACTTACCAAAAGAAATACAGTTCTCTGTCCTTAGAAATGGTATTATAGTAGGTAACCAGAAGTTATTTATTCTCAAGAACTCTACCACTGAGCTCAAATGACACCAAACAAAACTAATCACTTAAATCCAGTCTAAAGCCAAAAGAAATACTAAACGCTAGTTCCCTAGGTGCAGATCCAAAGTGTTTAAGACAGTGAAAGACTCAAAAAATTTTTTGAAACTATGTGACCTTATTTTGCTAACTGAATATCATAAAATCTAAATTTATGCACATAATAAATTGTGCAGATAAGCCATAAGTCATAGTATCAAAGTTTGAATCCATACTTGAATAAGGTTATGGGGAGGGGGATATTTTAACTCCTTCAGAGTACTAATATGTACATTAATAACGTAACTATTATTGGGATACACTGCTGGCTCAGTTGGAAGAGCTAGTGGCTCTAGATCTTGGGGTCATGATTTCGAGCCCCATGTTGGGTATAGAGATTGCTTAAATAAATAAACAAATCCTTAAAAAATTAATGCAATTATTATTACTAATTTTATAAATAATTAATTTTAAATTTTTAGAAAAAATTAAAATATCTTTAAGAAGACTCTTGTACCAGGGCACCTGGGTGGCTCAGTTAGTTAAACATCCTACTTTGGCTCCAGTCATGATCTCCTGGTTCATGTGTTCAAGCCCCATGTCAGGCTCTATACTGACACTGTGAAGCCTGTTTCAGATTCTGTGTCTCCCTCTATCTCTCTGCCCCTCCCCTGCTCACACTCTGTCCTCTGTCTCTCTCTCAAGAATAAATAAACATTAAAAAAATCATTTAAAAAGACTCTTGTACCAAAAATAAGATACATGCATTTGCTATATAGTTAAGAAAAATGACAAAGAAGAAAATAACTAATAGAAACATTATAGAAGAACCTAACCAAAAAAGTTAAATTTACTCTTTAGCTATTTAGTTACATTAGGCCTATGAGGTGTTAAGGGTAGCAGGGATAAGACAGACATTTTGTAGGTACAAAGCAGTTGAAAATCAACAATTACATGTGGTTGAAATTGACATACTGAAGACTTTCTAAATGCCAAACACTGTAATGGTAATGGCATATCCTCTCAGTTAAAGTACCCAGGGAGTCTCTGAGTGTTATCCCTACTTTCCAATTGAAGAAACACAGACATAGAGAGACTAATGAACCTCTTCAAGGTTAAAGAGTTAGCAGTACTACAGCAAGAATTCCAACCTGTATCTTTCCATCTCCACAACCCATTCAGTTTCTATGCTACCCTACACCATGTAAGCATGTGGGGATTTTTTTATTAATTACCAACATCTTTGCCTGAAAGTTCCTACTTTCTTTGCTGGCTGGATCTCCATGGTTGGTTACTTAAAACTTAGCATTACACGTAATCCTTTTTATGTTGCCATTAACAAAACAGGAAAAGGGAAGTGCCTCTTGAGATGCATCAGAATGGTAACCAAGCCATTTCTCAGACCAATATTTATGTTCCTATGAGGCCAAGGGCAACCTTTGTTTTCATCTTGAAAAGTTTTTTCTGCTACTAATTTGGAGGATGCATGGAAAGCAAGTGTGCAGGCTAAGTTAAATTGTGAAAAGCAAGATACAATGAGAAATAATGTACTTGGATTCAGATAAATATTTCAGACTTTGGGACTAATGTACAGCAAACTGAACTCAGTCCAGAGAAAATGTAGATAAAATGAGTTTAGGAGCAAATAATGGGATTTAGAAATACATTTTAAATGGAATAATGCTTCAGTTTAATAGTTAAGAAACTATTTTAAGAACCAAGGCAAAAAAATTCTCATGAAATTGACTAGTCTCCACAGTAGGCATAGCAGAACAAACTGATATGGTAGATAAGGTGATGGCTGTATTGCTAGAGGTTTATAAGTCAAATAAAAAAAGGATATTGACAATTTATGATATGGTGAAGGGGATTAAAAATGTCATTCAGTAGGGATTTTCCTACCTTTCCACAAACATTTTCAAATATTATCAGAAGATTAAGTGCTCTCTAAATCATGAGTAAGACAAGCCAAGTCTGAATCTTGACTCGACTTTTATTAGCTTTGTGATGAAGGAAAGACATCAATTTCTCTAAGCTTCCTGATCAACTAAAATAGAGTTAATCATAACCACCTCACAGAGTGAGTGTTTAGCAATAAATAAGATGGTGCACGTGAGAGGAGTTTGTGATCTGTAAAGCATTATAAAAATGAAGATTTTAAATGTTAATAATACAACAGAGGTGTGGCTGAGTGGCTCAGTCGGTTGAGCGTCCGGCTTCGGCTCAGGTCATGATCTCATGGTTCGTGGGTTCGAGCCCCACGTCGGGCTCTGTGCCGACAGCTAGCTCAGAGCCTGGAGCCTGCTTCAGATTCTGTGGCTCCCTCTCTCTTTGACCCTCCCCTGATCACACTGTTTCTCTCTCTCAAAAATAAATAAAAAGCATTAAAAAATTTTTAAATAATACAACAGAAATTCAAATGAAAGGCGGTATTCTACAGGAAGTGTTATGACCTTACTAAGAGAAAATTAAAACACATGTGTTTATAAATGCATAAAGAAGTTAGATAATATAGAACCATAACTAGTAACTTGCAAGGCTATCCATGATATTCACAGAAAAAAATAACTTGCCTGCAGCATGACTTTATTTCAATGACAAGCAATATGTGTGCTTACATGCTTGGATATATTTGTATGAAGAAGGAGAAAGTTGTGGAATGAGTCGTTTCAGGCTGCCAGGGGAGGGAGGGAGTTGTTCCACTTTCATGCAACACACACATGCACACACACACAGCTATATCATGTGTTTTCTTAACCTCAAGTCCACATTATATTTGTAATGTGAGAAACAAAGGGGATTTTTAAAGATAATACTTGTAACATAAACCCTTAAAATAAATACTGATAATACCCCCTCAAAATTACCAAAGTATGCAGCAGTATCCAAATTCATAGAATCACATATCTTATTATCAATTGTTTAGCTGATGATTCAACATGCTTCAAGACAAGTTTGAACTGCCAATCCAAACCAAACCAAACTGCAAAGTAGGGCAGCTTCACTGCCCTCCAAAGTCATCCCTGGAACATCAAAGTAAAGGGCATGCCATGGGGTCTGAACCTAGCCTGAGGGCCCAGGGCCTTTTCGGCATCTGAAACTGATGGAGTGGGTACCAGGAAGTGGGAGAGAGTGCTCGTTAAGGACGTCAATGCATACCTTGAAGCTCTTTAAATCTGGGAGCCTTTCAGCCCAAGAGCTCCATCTACCTAGATGACACAGGAGAGCCAGTATATGTATTGATTTGCTGAGTTTCAAGTCATTTCAGGTGTGTTTTCCACCTACAGTTAGTATGGGAAAAGTAAAGGTCATGTGTTCTGTTACTTTTCAATTGATTTAGAAAAGGTTCTGAAAGCATAGAAACTCTATAAAGGAATGTGACCAGATATACAAAATAAGCACTTTATGTTTAAGGGCTCCAAGTCAGAGAAAGCCTAATGAGAATTAAGAAATGAATTTAAAGAAATGCAGAGCTTCTCTCTTCTAATCCTTTGTTTTTTATTTTTAGAAAGTCTGGTTCTGTGGAGAGACATTATGATGTTTGCCAGAGCAGATGTTTATGTGACAAATCAGAGAAGGCGTTGGAGATGTTTAGGAGGGGAAGTGAAAATCTTTGTGAGCAAGGCAGTATTTATTATTCTTTGGTGACTTCTCCAAAGTGTTAGGAAGTTTTCCCCCAGGTGTTTGAGTGGTTCCCTAGACCTTCTGTATATAAAACTAGAACCTTGTCATTTCATTAAAAATGGTTTCTCTTCCTCCAGAAACACTTCTTTGAATTTAGGGACCTCTTTGTTCTCTCCAAGGAATCCTAAGGTGCTTCCCTTTAGTGGCCGTTTGAGGATGGAACCTATCTTGGGCCCTTGGTTTTCCCAGCCGGCCCTGTCGTATCTTCAGAACAGCATCCAAACCACAGATGTACATCTTTGAAAGAGGCCAAAGGCTTTGAAATGGATATCCTTCTCTCTAAATTGAGAGAGGAGCTGGTACCGAGAGGAGTGCTCTTCTCCTCTGTTTAAATAAATGATAGGGAAGGGGGCGAGTGTCAAGCAAATGGCTCCTCGCGCCAGGGTTGGCTCCAGCGCGCAACAGGATAGGCTCCATGTGAACAGCTCCGGCCCCTCCACAGAAACACATGAGCCCAGCAATGTCCTTTGAATGTGAAATGTTGTCTGTCAGCTTCGCAGAATTTCCTGGACTCTGCCCCAGCAATACTTAGTGGGCCTAGCAGGCCTGGGTCCCCTCTGTGAAGGCCCAGGTGGGGAATACTTGAACAGACACATTTGAAACCAGTCTTTCCTTGTGCCTTCAAGGTACAAAAATGGTGACAGTAATTCACAGGACTGTATTCAGAAAACCTAAATGTTACATGAAAGGGAATGTTTGAAGGGGAGAAATTCTCTAAAGGTGGGCAAAGTAAAGAAGGTGGTGGTGGAGTTGTGGATTCACGGAGTTGAAGAGTTCTGGAACTTACTGGATTTCTCAGTAGTATCCAATAGTGGAAATGCTGACTCCTCTGGGTCTTCTGCTCTTTGTTTCTGATAAGATGTTAAAGAAGATTAGCATCTGCTCATAGAATTAGGGGCAGAGAAATAAAAAAGTTCTGATAGAAAGTTGAAAGTGAACAAAAATTTTAATAAACATTGAAATATACACAGATATTCTATTTAAAGTGTGGTTATCCTTTTATTGGTTTGTTTTATAAAAATCTTCTAAGAAAATTAGATTTAAAAAGCTTTCTGAATCGCAAAGAATGAGCTTTCATAGAAAATCCAAAGGAGCTTTAGAAAACCTAAAGATTTGTCAAAAGATGATGAAATGCAACTAGATGAGTTTGGAGAGGTGACAAGTTCAAATATTGAAGTAGTAATGAGCTTGAGAGCATGCCAGGAGATGAAAGAGATTTTTTGGCACTTTGGGGGAAAAACAACTACCTTTCTTGGTACATAATATGTAGCACCTTTTTATATAGTTTACAAAAGAAAAAAATCCCTCACTTCCTAAAGTAAAGCTTGCTGTCAAGCCTTGTTGGCTGTCTCATTCTTGATGATCACATCAAGAGAAATGGGTACAGATTCTTAGCCATATTATAACTTTAAAATTCCATTTTCAGAATAAAATATAGAAAATTAGGCTTTCATGAATACATATTTAGACAATTTAGACAAGCCATTTTTATTTTGCAGAAGTTACTTCTAATGCAGCAAGATGTTAAGGTTTAAACATGAAAGGACGCAGGTCTGAACCAAACTGACTCCATGACAGGCTTTAAGTTTCCCCTCTGACCTTGAAGGCCTAAATGTTGGTTTCCCAGAATCATTAGACAATAAAAGGGCACAGATTGCTCAACAGGCGACCACCCTAGTAACACCCAATCAGAAGCAGCCAGCTAAAATGCTTAACATTGCTAAGGGCAGGCCTAGAGATAGAAACAATAGATAATCACTTATTGTTTAAGGCTAGTTACTTACCCCACTGTGGGGGTCCTTAGCCCACCCTGTAATTGGTTATTTTCAAAAAAGCACTAAAGGTCATGATTGGGTCCCGCCAAAAGTAACAAACACTCTGGACAATGTGTATGGTTAGAATGGTTGCAAAGGCTGTTATACAATGGTGATTGGATTACTGTGCCTATGACATAATTTTCTGTAACCTCCCTTTTCCAAACCCCATAAAAACCCTACCCAGCCTTTGTTCAGGGCTCTCAGCACGGATCCACTGCGCTGGTGAAGTCTGAGAGTCCAAGCTTAAGCCCGAATAAACGCCCTTTGCTTTTGCATACGTGTCTCCGACTCCCTGGTGGTCTTGGTTATTGGGGACCTGTAATCTGTGCATAACAAACAGTGTCACTGACATATTTTTTGATGCTGGATCACCCTTGGAAGAATGAAAGCTCGAATCTAGCTTAGTATCTGGTTCATCCTTAATATGAGAATGAGTCCCTGCGAGCCGCCCCCCCTCGCTAGGAGCTGCAGAGGGGGGGATCCTGGAGAGTGACGCCGGGTGTGAAAGCTTATGCTGTAGTTACTTTTGCTATCAAGTTAACAGTGTTGTTATCAGTGCAACTACAATTGTAAATAGACCTTTCAGAATAACAAATAGCAGCTTGGAAGAATAAATAGGTTTTCTTACCATCTATTAAGTAAAACTATGTGTCATTGTTGGCTTAATTTCTTTTACATTCATTACCAAAAAAAAAAAAAAAAAAAAAAAAAAACAAACTTAGTAGAGACAAGTACCTAAGGCATTTTTATGGGATGTGCAGATAACTTGATTGTCCTGGCCTCACTAAATTTCTTTGCTGGGTTGGAACTGTGATTACTTTCTGGGAACTTAGAAAGCATTTTTTAGTAAAGACGTGTTTCTGGTAAAGTGGCTGTGAGAGGTTTACCATGAAATAAATGGACTTGCAGAGAACTCTGGTAGATCACCTGTGACAGACTCAGGTTTTCTGTCCTTTGCACCCTTTCTTTCCTTTCTAGCCTCCCTCTCAGTGAAGAAAGGGTTGTTTTTTGGTTTGTTTTTTTTGACACGGGTACATCAGAGTTGTGCTATGAGGGCTGTGTTATTAACACCAGACAGGCTGGTTTTATATAACAGATTCCATTCCAAGGAATCTGAAAATTTTAAGCCAAATCTCCTGGAGGGCTGTGAGATACCACCAACTGTGATTCCTCATCACCTTCTGGAACAGACCCAGGAACAGTGGTTTTCCCCAGCTCTGACCAGTGCAGAGGGTAGAGGAGTAAAAGAAGGGAGGAAGGGGAAGATCACTGGGAAAAAAGGGACCTAGAGTTGTCTCAGGCTAAAAGAGCATAATAAGAACAGTATTCAAAAAAAAAAAAAAAACTGGCATCATACTCTGGACTCTGAGAAAGCTCACAGTCAGCTACTAGTAAGAGTGCATTTTTTCTGGCAATGAGCTGTACATGCATGCCTCCTCCGACATTACAGAGTGTAACAGAGGGATGCAGACTGTGAAATAAGTTCTCTAAATGTTCAGAAAATAAAATCTATTTTACACACGGCAGTATTCTTTATTACAATGTGGACTTTTGAGGATTATTTAAATTAACAGTAACAGCAAGATGGTTTCAAACTCTTCTTACCTCTAAAAGAGACTGGGCCTCAATTGTCCATTTATTAAGAATAAACTTAAATGGATAAGACAAAACGATGGAAGTAGTAATCAAAGTTAGAAAGCCAAATGAAGTCAGCTATCAGACACTGATCTTCATTGTTCCTGCGTACTGTAGGAGACCTTGTGTAGAGACAGGGACTTTTTATGAAGCATTTCTGTGACTTGAGACTGCTTTTATGCAGACTGCATTATGACTGTATTGTGTATTATGCTGTGTTAGCTGCTCTTTCAGCACGATTCATAAAATCAGGGGAGAGCGGGCTCCTCCGAATTCTAATTTCAATCATATGGAAAGAACAGGGGAAACGATACACAGTGATTCTCTTATTATTTGATCCTCAAACAAGCACAGGTATTTGCTGTCTCCCACTAAGTGGTCAGGCATGCGAAGAACTTGAGCAATATCATTCTTTCATCTCTCTGACCTGGCACAGTCCTCTTGAGTGACACCAAGATGAAAGCACCTCCCTGACCCAGCCGGACGGGCTTCTCCTGCAGGCTGTAGTGATGGCATTTTACACTGTGCTTCTGCCAGAGATATGACATCCTAGACCCTTGTGGATATCTTTTCCTTCAGGTTTTAGGTAAAAGGCCACTTTCTCAAAAACACACTCCTGATTGAGCAGGGTTTCCAGCCACTCATCCCCTCCTCATTATTGTCTCCTATGGCACCCTATTTTTATACTATACTATTTCATACTTCTGGCTCAGCGTAATTAGATATTTACTTGTCCATTTACATACCTGCAAGCACAATAGATATCCTTTGAGAGAGGGAATGTCATTAATGGTGGCTTCGCAAGGCTCTCCTCATGAGGCTCCCCAATGCCAGGATATGAGCTCCAAAGAGCCCCCTCCCTCTCTCCTTCCCCCCTCTGAGCCTGACCACAACTTTACATGAAACTGTGCTGAAAACCTAAATGTCATCATTCTGTCTAGAACTTAGGAAGTAGATAATTCAACAAGCAGCTTTACTGGACAAAGTATATTAACAGACAGCTCACACTAGATTAAAAAAAATACTAATACATGAACATGAAAATGTATACAACATCAAGAAACATCAAATAAATGTTAATAAAAGCATACCTGATTCTCTATTAATACACACACACACACACACACACACACACACACACACAATGTGTTTAAAAAACATAACAACTAATTGTTAATGAATTCTAGTTTGATATCAAACACATACCCTCATCCACTGAAACCTGTCCCTACTCTGGGAAAACACAACATAGAGGGATAAAGGGAGAATAGGATGATTTTAGTACCTTTGACCCACCCCTTCAAATGGCTACTAAAGAGATCATTCAAGGAGTGCTTGGGTGGCTCAGTGGTTGGGTGACCAACTCTTGATTTTAGCTCAGGTCATGATCTCGCAGTTTGTGAAATCAAGCCCCACATCAGGCTCTGTACTAACAGCTCTGAGCCCACTTGGAATTCTCTTTCACTCTCTCTCTCTGCCTGTCCCCGGCTCTTGTGCACTCTCTCTCTCTCAAAATAAATAAATAAACATTTTAAAAAGAGATCATTCCAAAGAAATATAAAAGCAAATGTGCACAAAACATTACTTCAGTATTTTGTATGATTGCAAACATTCAGGAAACATCTAACTGTCCAATACTTAAAGAATGATTATGGTACCAAAAAAAAGGTGATAGAAAGCAGACATCAAAGATTTTGCAAATGAAACAAATATTGAAGTAAAGAATTTATTATAAGCAGGATACAAAATATTATGTGTATCATTCATTCATTCATTCATTAAAAATTACTTATAAACACATTGTTTGCAAGGCTGTATTCTAAGAGCTGAGAATATATCCACAAACAAAATAATCTTCCCTTCAAGCATCTATTCTAATTGATAGGGACAGACAAAAAAAATCACTAAGAAAACTGATGATGCCTTTTCCATCTATGACAATAGCTCAGTACAGTCAACCTCCAAATATATGTCTGTAAAGCAAGTAGAGTAAAATAATTTTATTCCTAAAATAGAATCTTTTAAAATTTCAGTGTTTGTCTTCCAAATTATGCAAATCTAGGTTACTAATGATGCTAAATGTGTCCATTGCAAGAAAGCACAAACTCACAGAAATTCTATTTCTAAAGAACAAGGACAGAATAAAATAATTCTAAGAGCAAGCACACTTGACATCATCTATGAGGTCTTCTCTACCTCTTTACTCTCTATCCCCATTGTAATTTTATCTGGTTTCAATAAAACTACATATTTTCACACAGTTGAAATTCCCAGAAACCATATATAAAGTAGGTCAATCATTTTACTTATTTGACATGTTTACCTGTTTTGGGTCCCTCTCTTTCTTACTAGAAGGTAAGCCCCATGGTGGCCAAGACCTGGGATGTCTCATTGGCCACTATATCCCCAAGCACCTAGTACAGTAACTGGTAAAAACCATAGTGTCATTCTGACTCTTTTTCTCTTCCATCCTACAGCTTATCTCGGCTCTGACTAAAAAGTACCTCCAGAACACAGCCACTTCATACTCCATCCTTGTTGAGAGAATTCTCCATGTTTCTTTTCTTTTCTTTTTTTTTATTTATTTTTTAACATTTCTGCTTACAAGGGAAGGCCCTGACAGCTCTTGTTCTAGACTATATTTCCAAGGAGGTTTGGAATCAAAAAGCCTTGGAAGATAGCGTTCCCTCTGGAACAAAGGACCCATTTGTTTATTGTCCAATATTAATAAAGAGAGCAGAGTTTGGGCAAGTTTGCTTTTAGTCCATTATAAAAGATTGGAATTTCCTAAACTTAGGTCCCTCAGCTGTGACACAAACCCACTGTGTACACAGTGCCCACTTGAGCCACTCTGCATCCCTCCATGAGACATGGGGGACAAAAAGGATGAAACAAATATGAAGCACGGGCTGAATACTATGTCATGAGAGATAAAGTCTCTGATTGATAAATCTTGTATTTTTCGGTCAGCATGCAAGACACTAACCAAACTGATAGCTTGCAAATAAGCAGTAGGATAAAATCTCAGCCCCCCACTCCTACTCTGGCACAGGTGACCATAATCTCTCACTACAGCAGCCTCCAAAGGGTCTCCTGCCTCCACCCTGATCCCCCTAGACTTTTCTGCACGTGGCAGCCAGAATGAGCCTTTGAAAACTCAGTCAAATAAAGCAACTCCTCTGCTTAAAACCCTCCAGTGGTTTCTTGTCTTGACAATGTCCTACAAAGCTCAAAGTCTCTGGCTCCCTACTGTATTCTGTTATCTCATTTTGTTCCACTCTACTCACTGTTCCATAGTTCGAGTCACACTGGTGTCTGTGCTGTAACTCTAGGCATGCTTTCATCTCAAGTCCTTTATACTTACTGTCTCCTCTGCCTGAAATGCTCTTCTGCAGAGTTGGGACCCTTCCTTCAGCTCCTTCAGGCTTTTATTCAATCACTGCTTTCTCAGCCAGGCCTTTCCTGATCATCCTTTTCAAAATTGCAACTCCCAACCCCCATTCTGCCTCCTTAGCTCCTTTATCTGCCTTGTTTCTCTCTAAAGCACTTTTCAGCTTCTAATACATCTCTTGCCATTCATTTGTATTTATATCTCCTCACATTAGAATGTAAGCTCCATGAGGGCAGAGTCTTTGCTGTGTTCATTTCAGTATCCTTAATCTAAAACAATTTCTGGTACACAGTCAGTACTTAATAAATGCTTGTTAAATGACTAAGAATGGACTTCCAGTAAGCCCAGGCTCAATCTCTTATTAACTATACCACTTCGGACAAGTTGCATAGTTTCTCTGAGACATACTTCCTGTCTGTAAAAAGAGAATCATCTTCTTCATATAATTGTTGAGTGGATTGGACAAGGTACACATAAAAAGCACCTACGAGGCATTTAATTAATGACATTTCTCCTTAATAAATCTCAATGAAATTTATATTAAATGTATACATTTTAGTATCACCAAGGAAAACTTGATATATTTTATGTATCACTAAGCATATCTTTTCACCTTTATATCCTC
Source organism: Suricata suricatta (assembly GCF_006229205.1). Taxonomy (NCBI): domain Eukaryota; kingdom Metazoa; phylum Chordata; class Mammalia; order Carnivora; family Herpestidae; genus Suricata; species Suricata suricatta. Next base: position 26,189,143 of record NC_043711.1, on the reverse strand, counting down.
AGCACACAACCCAGTTTCTAGAAAACACTAGTAATTCAATAAGGGTGTATTTGTTTGTTTGCTTTCTCTCATTATAAAAATAATATCACATTAAAAAATTGGAAAACAGAGAAGAAAAATATCACCTATATTCCCTACCTAGTAATATGACTGTCATTACTATTTTATTGTATTTTCTTCTAGAATTTTTTCTGGTGACTACTTTCAATTGAAACTATATTGTGCATTCATTTTTATATCATGTTTTTGTTTACTTATTTTTCATACAAACATTTTTCCATACAGCTATGTTGTCTTTCCAACAATTTTTTTTATTTTGAGAGTTACATCATTTTGTCAAATAAATGTATTACAGTTTATGTGAGCATTTTCTCATTGTTGTATATTTAAATGAACTCCTACTCTTCACTTCGATAAATCTTAAAGGATTAAAAAGAAAGAATCTACTTTTTTCTCTCTCTCTTCTAAACTAAAGCATGTCTGACCCTTTTGGGGAAAAAGGAACTGAATTCCTCTACTCTGCATTTGCAAAAGAACACTTCTGAATAATTCATGGTTACATAAAGATGGAAAAGATATACATCATCTAGCTGATTATTAACATAATACAGCCAAATGAAACATTATCCTAAAAAGTCATTTAATTGCAGCTGTGGAAATGAGACTTTGAACATTTTAGAAAGAAGTCATATTTGAGATGTAAATAAATACATTTCAAAATTATTTTAAGGCATTGCCTAGTGCAAATTCTTTGCTGTAAATGGTGGTTATTGGGTTTTTTCCCATAAAAATGGAAAATCAGTCCTTCCAATTTGCTAAGTTAGTGAACAATCTGGAGAATAATGTAGTAAACTTCTAAAATATCTATAAATAAAAGGTAACATAAAATCACCTTAGATTTTTGTATATTAATGTTAGTTTCTTCACTTTTTAGTTAAGGTTACATGACTCAAATGATGCAATGAAAACTACACTAATTACTTCAATCACTAATAATGCTTGATCGTATAATTTCTAAAAGAAAGGTATGCTTCTTACACCTTTTCCAAAAATGGAAACTAGAAAGAGGTTAGTATTAAAAAAAACCTATTTCACACAGGGCCAAGCAAAGTAAAAAGAAATGGAAGGAATCGCACTGCTAGCATACTCTTTACAGGATACTGAATGCTCCTAGGATTTAAAACCTCAGAAAACCTGAGTTCAAATTTTCTTCCCAGTCCCCTTTGCCTCAGCCTGTCCGTTTCAGTCTGTGCCACTTGCTCTCTTAAGTCTCACCGTATGAATCCATGCCGAATTTCCTTTCTTAGTTTATTCCCTTGTTTTGGTTAAAGAGCATCCTCCAGTTACTTAAGAAGGTAAATGTTTTCAGTACTCTTATATCTGAAAATATCTTCATTCTACCATTTATCCTACTTGATAAATCTCCTAATAGATTAAGAAGCTGGGCACACACTCTTAAAATTCCGAAGGCACTGTTCCACTAATTTTCAGAATCCATTTTTGGATTTGAGGAGGGCCTGAGGGAAGACATCTGGCTGTCAGACTTCTGAGATCACAGTGGGGAGGGGGGAGTGCTGAGAGTCCTGTTGTTCAGTAAACTGACTCACTCAATCCATGTTGCAGTCCGTGCGTTGTTCTTCACTCGCTCTGCTTCATACTGAGGGCAAGCCTCCTCCAGTCCGAGTCTTCTAGAGAATGAGCCTGTTGCTCCTGCCAGGGTCCAACCCTTACAGTCCCTCTCCATCCTAACACATATCTCTCCCCCACTCTCTGTATTACTCCAGAGGCTGTCCAGGGGCCACTGGCATACTTCTAGTATAATCATTCTCATCTGCTTCCTGTCTTCCAAAAACGTATCATCTACTTCTATCTCTGTGCTCTCTGTCCTTGTGAAATAAAAACTGTGTTTTATTCCTTTATTGTCTTTTTCTAAAAAGTGTTCAAGGGAGAAAGCCTATTTATTCTTCAAGCAATGGCATGCTCCTTCCTTTTAAGGCCTTGACTCCACTGGTCTACTGTTTCATTGCTCCCTCTTAAGTTCTTACGGTGCTGGCAACAGATCTCTAGTAGCTTCTTTCTGTTCTTTGTTAACTTCTTCTACAAATACGACACCTATACTTTATATCATACATTTGAGTACTTGATCACAACTACGTTGATTCTGCCGTTATTTCATGTATCTGTAGTCCTCTCGTTGTAGGGACAAAGACTAACATTCTTACGCAGCCCCACCATGCCTGAACAGGGGACTTCAGACTTCAGTGTGCCTAAAGATCATTTAGAGAACTTGTTTAAAATGAAGATTCCAAGACTTCACCTCAGAGAAACTGACTATGACTTCAGCATGGTCCCGGGATCTGGATATCCAACAGGCACACCCACATACTTCGGATGCAGGTAGTTTGAAACCACACTGTAAGATATATTGTCTAAGACATGCCAGAGCACTTGTTCAATAAAATATGAATGATTGGTTCTTCCCTATTCTGTCCTTCTAGCGTTCAGAATTGTGGTTTCCATTACCACGTCAACATGAATATGACATTCATGAATTTATCTGTCTTTTCTATAGGCTTGTTAGTTTTTTCCCTTTAATAGCTTAGTGTTACAAATTTCCTAAGTTTATAGTTAGCCATATAAAGTATAGTTCTATGTTATTCTGTTGCCCTTGATTTATTTCTTATAAGATTCACAGTTATTCGAGTTACAAAATACCTGGATTTGGCGAATGTTCCAGTCAGCCTAGGCTGTCATAACAAAACGCCATAGATTAGGTAGCTTAAACAATAGAACTTTATTTCCTCACAGTTCTGCAGGCTGCAAGTTCCAGATCAGGGTGCAGGCATGGTGGGGTTGTAATGAAACCCTTCTTCCAAGCTTGTTGCCTTCTCACTGTGTGCTCACATGACCGTCCCTCAGTACGTGCATGTAAAGAACATGAGAGAGAGATGGAGAGAGGTCTCTTCATCTTTTCATAAGGCCACCAATCCTATCAGTTTAGTATCCTATCCTTATGACCTCATTTAACCTTAAATACCTACCAGAAACACTTCCACCAGTCTCATCAAAGGTTAGGGCTTCAACATATGAATCCTGCAGGGACACAATTCAGTCCATAACAACAAACACACAATACTCCAGTATAACTACTGCTCCACATAAACATGTAAACCCAGGACTTGGCACAACATGTTGAATGTTACAGGTGTTCAGTAAGCATTTGTTCGATGAGTGAAATAACAAAACATCTAGGAAACAAAGCTACAAAAATAGCTAAGAAAAGAAGAATATGTGATATGCTTTACTTTACACAATGTATGAAAATGTAAAAATACATATGGTGATATATTTGACATATAAACAAATTCCCTAAGACTTCCTTTGAACATATGAGTCTTTTTAAAATTCCATTTATATTTTTTCAGGAAAAAACATTTTAAGCAAATTGAGGTATATGTCTAAATGGATAATAAGTTTAGATGAAGTTTGGGTGGTTTATCTACAAAGGTTTCATAATGATGTTATTTTCAATAGTTCAGAGAAAAAGTGGAGATCCAACCATGGGAAATTAAATACTTCCACTACATTTCACTGGCCAAAAACAAGTTCTGTATAATTCTCCTTTGTATAGGGAAAAGTGAACTGGTCAATGAGTAGTAGTAAATCCTGCCACAGTGACTACAGGAGCTTTTTCAATACAAAATTGTCTGTATTCTCAAGGTATCCGTTGAAATATTTTATTTTTACTGATTTGAGTGTTCGCAACAATTCCTGACCACTGCACAGAAAATGAAAGCAAGAGGTGGCTCAGAGGTCTACAGCTGCTGGTAGATGGGCAGCAATTTCTTTTCCATGCCTCTCTTTGGCATCTGAGTGAATCTAAAGAGACAATTTTGGTCTTTGAGGCTTCAGAATTGATTGAAAGTGAAATAATTAGGGTCTCTTGCTTCCCTGAAAAAGCCAGAACCTGAGAAGTGCCCCCAGGGGAAGAATAGCAGTTAAAGACTCTGAGCTCTAGAGGCAGGAAATGCTGGCTCTTACAAACCTGCTGAAAGCCTTCCTCAACAGTTTTCTCTTCCTCGCCTCCTCAGAGAGCTGAGCAGCGAAGTCAATGAACAGAGACGGAGATCTAATACAGCTGTCTAGCACGCCACTTGCAAGAAAGAGACACTCATCTTCCTGGTGATGGTGTTCTCAGGGCTCACAAAGCCGGAGAACGCTCTCCTTTTCCTCTCGGAAGGAATGGTGAAGTAGGAAAATCAACATTCCCTTCACAATGAGCCTCACCTCTTGGAGAACTTCAGGATGGGAGCTGTAACTTCCATTCTGCTTTAGACTCAGACATTCATTGGCATTGCCTCAGAAACAATCAACAAGTACCTCTAAGTCGAACATCCATGGTTCTATGTGACACTCCCAGATGACATGGAAACAGAACCCGAGTAACATAATTTTTAATTGAATAGTTTCACTTATTGGAGATAAGGGTGGGTTATAGGATAAAAGGAAAGAAAAGTGACCTAAATGTGCTTGTTTGTGACTGTAACAAAGTCTGAAGCCATTTTATTTAGCTTGATTTAGGGAAGGGCATTGACAGTAATCTAGAAGAAGAGATTATTCATAAACTAATCTCACCAGAGGATGACGATGGACAGAGCTTACCCATGTGTGACCAATATTGAATCCTGTTTGCAGCACAAGCCTGGTAGTGTTTCACTATAGTGCACCCTCTCTAACCAATCTCCACTCAAGCAATTTACCAGATTACCAACTATCTACAGCATCACCGTGAACTATCCCAGCTGATACTACAGCACACGACAACCGTATAACCGGTAGGCTACTCTTGTACAGCCATGTACTTTGTCAATTCCCACCAACTGAGTTGTATATTTACCAAGAGTTACGTGTATTTGTCCCCAAACTTGCTAATATTGGTTGTAGTTGTTTTTTTAATTGTAACATTTAATTACATATCATGTAATTTAATGAAATATAAATGTGAGAAGAAAGGGTTGCTGCTTTTACAAAAACCAGGCTAAATGCCTTGGAAAGAATCAAATAAAAGTGTATTGTATGAGAGAGCAATGTAAAATACTAGAGGAAAAAAATAAAAGAAATTTAGAAGAGTTTTGTCTCATTGCTTTGCAAGTGACTTTACTTAGTTTCATAGCAACTGAAAGTGGGCATTCTTATAATTATGTTATGACTTAAGCAAGATACTCCAATAGCTATACCTTACTTAAAGAGAAGTATTTGGCTTTATATTAAAAGATTTTAAAATAATGCATCTTAATAAGCTTTAAGCAAACATAGAATTCTTAAGATACATAATATCTAAGATAAGTAATATTTTTGTTTTATTTAGCTTTTTCAAATTTTTAAGAGAAATGTTCAAATCTATACAAAAAGGACAAATCTAAAGTACTATAAACATCTGTATACCTTCACCAAGTTTCACCAGTTTTAATATCTTGCCACATATTTTATCCTCTCTCTATATATATACATACTTATGTGTATGTTTTACAAACCATTTGAGAGTAAGTTGCAGATAGTGCAAGACTTTACCCCTAAATACTCCAGCCAGAATCTCCGAAGAATACAAAGATTTTCCTATATAACCATAATACCATTCTCATACTTAGAAAATTGGTAGCAATTCAATAATATCATCGAAGATGCTGCCCTTATTTAAATAATCCCAGAAGCCTCCATAATGTCTTCTATAGCACCTTTTCCCACATGCAGAATCCAAATCAAGTTTTACACATTGAACTTGCTTGTTTTGCCTCTTTAGTCTCTTTTAATTTAGAATAGCTTTTTTATTGTCTGTTTTTCATGACATTGATTTTTTTTATGAAGAGTCCAGGCCATCATATTATGAAGCTGTCTAATTATTTTCTCACTATTAGATTTAGTTGTAACTTTTCTTCCCAGAAACATTATATAAGTAATATGTACTTTTTTTTTTTTTTTGAGAGACAGAGAGAGATGAGAGAGACAGCGAAAGCAGGGGAGGGTCAGAGAGAGAGAGGGAGACACAGAATCTGAAGCAGGCTCCAGGCTCTGAGCTAGCTGTCAGCACAGAGCCCAACGCGGGGCTCGAACCCATGAACCGCGAGATCATGACCTGAGCCGAAGCCAGACGCTCAACAGACTGAGCCACCCAGGCTCCCCAGTAACATGTACTTCTTAATGTATCATTATCAGGTTGGATTATTATTGTCATTGGTAGAAGTACTTTTACAGGTTATAATAAATTTGATCACATGCTGAAGGTATATTTCTCCTTTTTGTAATTAGAAGTCGATCTCTATGAAGGTATTTCATAGGATATTTCTCTATGATGGTATTTCATAAGGGAATATTCTATTCCCCAACAACCTTTGATCCAATAGTTATAGTGTCTCTTGATCACCTTTGCCAAACTCAAGGATTACATAGATGCAAAAGATAAATTTCCTAATTCTATAATCCCTTCTGCTTTTATTAGCTGATATTTTTGTGTCCCTTAAAAAAAGAAAGAAAAGCTTTCTCTCAACTTTCTTTTTCTCTATTTCTCTCTTTAAGTACTTCATTAACTTGAAAGTTCTTTTATTCAATGTGTAATAATCCATTACTTTAATAATTTTTTGATTTTTAAATTGTCCAAATTTGGAAAATGGAAGAACCTTCCCATCAGCTTCTGTGTTCTTTTAGAAATGTAATATTAGTCTTTGAAATTCCTTGTTTTTTAGTGCTAGACTTTTTATATTTTCCCTGCACCAAAACTTAATCTGCCATATTATGAGTAAACAATGATATTTAGAAACCATGATCTGGGCACTAGATGTGCTTGTTGCTACTAGGGTGTCTTGCTTCCAGTCTATAATAATTACTTAGTGTTATATATTTGGATAATAATTGAAATAAAATTTTAAGTGTCAAATTTCTATGAATGTATGTTTCTTTCTGTCTGGTTCTCTTTCATTTCCTCTCCACTTTTCCCTATATTTTTGTGTAAGAATCAGGATCCTAATAAAGTCAATATATTGCAATTGATTTAATGTACTTATCTCTCTTTTTTTTCCTTCATATTTATTTGCTCAAGAAATGGGGTTTTATTCCCTTGTGGAGTATCCCACAGTGTAAAATTTTGCTGATTGCACCCCCATGGTATAATTCAAATGTTCCTCTTCTTCTAATATCTCCCATAGAGTGGTTATTAGATCTAGAGGCATTTTGATTTATTGCCAAAGATAGTTCATAAGCAATGTCATGTACTTCCATTAGGAAGTGCATAATACCTGATTAATTTTTTTCCATAGAATGTAAGCAACTAATGATGATCACTGCTAAATCCATTACTTTATTAGGACTGAAAAATAGTGATGCTCTATCCCTTCTTCATTTACTAGCTGGAACACTCTTATAAATATACATTTCCCCCCATCAAATATATAGTTACTCAGGGATACAATTTGGGAAAATAAGAATAAATATTTGCTACCATCTCTTTATTAGCTATTGTTTTGGAATAACACATTGATTACCTAGAATTCTCCATAAATGGCCAATAATTTCTTTTTATCACTATAAACTCATGGATTTAAACCTATTTGATGTGCTTCAAATCACCTTAATTAATTTCCTAGTGATGTTAAAAGTATTCCATATTTTGTTCAAAAAGATTCTGTTCAAGATGGCTCCTACATCCTTCTGTCTCCACAGTTTGCTTTGGCATTTATCTTACTTTTTGATATGACAAGATGTTTCAGGCCTATCTCATAAATTTTCTGCCAAAGATTCTGCAATCTGCCATTTCTTCACCAAGTTTTGGTTTCTTTTAGTGGGGATGAGACACAGAGACCACAAGCAGAATTCTAAAGGTATCCATTGTTCTGAGCCTATCATTGTTTTTTAGATCATTTTAGTGGAAAGGGCCAGAAAATGCTTTAGAAAAAAATAATGGTATAGAGCATGTGTTCATATTGATCTTCCAATTCAAATTCGGGACTACTAGACTTTTATTAATCTCATAAATCTTTTATCTGTATCTTCTTCCTCCTATATAAAATATCCCAGCCTCAACACCCCATTATTTATTATATCCCACTTACTGTATCCCACAATATACCCTGTACAGTCTCAGAAAAATGCCTACATCACCACCAACAATGTTTACCAAAAAGATTATTTTGTCTTTTCTGTTTTTTGTTTTAAATATACTCCACTAGGGATATACAATCAACTTTAATTTAATTACCTACAACATATACATATAATTGAAATAACTCTCTACTTTGTGGTTTTACCACCAACTCCATATATTTAGACATTTGTTTATTTTGCTCCTGGTTTTTAGGATCATTTTTATTTTCATTTTGTTTATAATTATATAAAATATTTACAATGATATAAACTCAAGTCTGTAAATCAAAGTATGATCAGGGAAGTCTAGCTTCTATCTCTGTCTCCATCATATTGTTTACTTTTTCACCCAAACAATAATCAATATTTTTATTTATCCATCTATTAAATATACATACATACACACATATATATACACTACATATATACACACATATACATAAAAATATAAACAGACATGTGTATATTCCTATATCTTCCCTTAAAAAAAAAATAGCAACATACATAGGCACCTGGGGTGTTCAGTTGGTTGAGCAACCAACTTCGGCTAAGGTTGCAGTCTCATGAGTTTGTGAGTTTGAGCCTCACATTGGGCTTGCTGCTGTCAATGCAGAGCGAGCTCTGGATTCTCTGATCCCCTCTCTCTGCCCCTCCCCCACTCTGTTTCTTTCTTTCCCTCTCTCTCTCTCAAAAACAAACATTTAAATAAATAAGTAAATAAGTAAATAAATAAATAAATAAATAAATAAAATAATGACAAACAGTGCACACTTTTTCTTCACCTTGCTTCTCTCATTTACACTACACATGCTGGAGATCCTCTGTAAAAGATAATACTGATTATCTTTTACAGCTGCATGATAATTTACTGTGCAGTGCCTACAAGTGCTCTACTGATGAACACTTGGAAAATTCTTTTGCTACCATCAATAACACTGAAATGAAGAGCTTTTTGCTTATACTTTACATATTTTTACTACTGTACTGCATTTTGTTACTATACCCTCTGAGCTCTAGAAGTTAGATTGCTGGATCGAGGTATATATATCTAATTTTGCTAGATGTTGATAAATGCCCTTCAAATTATTGTATTATTTTGATTTCTATCAGCAATATATAACGACATTCATTTGCTCATAGCTTCACCACTAGCATAGGTTGTTAAACTTTGGGACTTTTACCAATATGATAGATGAGAATTTTGTTTTAGACTGTTTTAATTTGCACTTCTCTTGATGTAAATGAGTAATGAGGTTAAGCATCATTTTCACAGTTAAGGACCATTTGCAGTACTTTTCATGAACTGACCATTCAAATTACTAACCTATTTTTGTATAGTATTGCTGTTCTTTTTCTTTTCCACATCAGATGCTATTTACAGATTAATACTTGGTCTGTGATAAAAGTTGCAATTTAAAAAGAATTGTCCTTTGCCTTTTTACATATGGTAAAAATATTCCTTTTGTTTTGCTTTGCCATGCAAAAGTCTTTTATCAGATTAAACAATCTTCTCCCTTTTGGATTTCATGAGGATTTCACTCATGTGTCTCCTACTACTCATGATTTCTTTTATTTTAATATTTAAAGCTCTAAGCCACTTGAAATTTACCATAATATTCAGGCTCAGGGATGTATTTGATTTCATATACTTCTCACAACCACCCTGTTTATCTCAACACCACTTATTAAAAGTGCACCCTTTAGCATTGCCATGGGCTGTTAGGGTTACTTGTGGATTTTCTACTCCGTTCTATTATTCTGTCTGTCTATTCAGGCACTATGATCACACTGTTTTAATTATGTTTTAATATAAACTAGGCCTATTTTACCCCCATTACTCTCCATTTCCAGTGATTTGACTATTCATTTAAATGAACTTTATAATCAACTTTTCTATCCCCAGGGGAAAAAAGCTTGATAGTTTACTGGGATTCTGTTAAATTTATAAATTAACTTGACATCTTTATGATGTGTCATCTTTCTATCCAAATATTTGATAAAACCTGCCACATGTTTGAGTTAAATATTTATATCTTCAGGACTACTTTTATAGTCTTCTTCATTAAATGTTTTAGGTTTTTCTTCTCAATGTTATGGCTAGATATTTTATTTTAGATATAATAAATGGTATATTCCCTTCTATTACATCTTCTAAATGGTTTCTTTCTCTACATAATAAGGCTATTGTTTTTCAATATTGATTTTGTAACCTACTATTTCACTAAATTCTCATTAACTTGTTTTATTTTCCCACTTATGTGTTGGGCTTTCTAGATATAAAATAATATCATTTGAAATAAAGATTATTTTTCTTCTTCCAAATTCATATGCTTTTAATTATTTTCTCTTGTCTCGGTACATTGGTTAATATCTCAACACAATGTAAAATAATAGTGTGCTTATGGTTGCCAGGTAAAATATACGATGCTCAGTTAAGTTTGAATTTCAGAAAAATAATGACTAATTTTAATATAAATATGTCCCAAATATTGCCTTTTTATCTATAGAAATGTTATTCTGCTCCCTATACTGTTTTTTCTTGTAATAACTATAATTTTTTTGATACTGATATTCAGTTGAAAAGTTTTCCTACACTCTCAGCAAGAAAGGTGGGTCAGAATATTAATGCATAATTAGAAAGTAAAATTTAAGACAATTTTAAAATTTAAAATAATATAATAACCAAACACCAAAAAGCATAAAATATTAAACAGAAACATTAACAAAATATGTATAAGATCTACACATTGAAAACTAAAACCTCCATTGAGGGAAATTACAGAAAATTTGAGTAAATGGAGAGATGTGCCATGTTCACACATTGAGAGACTCAATTTTACTTTAGGTCTCATTCCTCACACTGATCTACAGATTGAAACCGAATCACAATCAAAATCCCAGAAGACTTTTAAAAGAAATTGAAAAACCAATTTAAAAATTTATGTGAGCAGTAACAAAAAGATAGCTAGAAAAATCTCTAAATACATTGATATGAACAACTTCTAAATAATACATGAATCAAAGAAGAATTCTCAAGAGACATTTTAAAATATTTTTAACTAAATGGAAAAGAAAATACAACTTCTCAAAATTTGTGGGATGCAGCAAAAGCAGTGATTAGAATTTTAAAGCATGGAATGCCTATATTAGAAAAGAAGAAAGATCTAAAATTAATATGTTCCCACATTAGGAAACTAGAAAGAGAAGAGTAAATTAAAGAAGAAATTAGAAACTAGAAAGAAAGAGTAAATTAAAGAAGAGCAGAAAAGAAGAAATAATAAAAATTAGGTCATAAATTAAAGTAACTAAAAATAAATCAATAGAGAAAATCAATGAAGCTAAAAGCTAGTTCTTTGGAAAAAAAATCAATAAAATCAATAAATCTTCCACAGACTAATTAAGAAAAAAAGAAGACACAAATCACTAATGTCAGAAATTGGGGGTGTCTGGTGGCTCAGTCAGTTAAGTGTCCAACTTTGGCTCAGGTCATGATCTCCCAGTTCATGAGTTCAAGCCCCACATGGGGCTCTATGCTGACAACTCAGTGCCTGGAGCCTGGTTCAAATTCTGTGTGTGTGTCTCTCTCTCTATCCCTTCTCCCACTTGTATTCTGTCTCTCTCACTCAAAAATAAATAAACATTAAAAAATTTAATAAGATTTTAAAAAAATAAATAAAAAAGGTGACATAATTACAGATCCTATGAACATTAAAATAAGACAGGAGTACTATGAATATGCTATGCACACAAATTTAATAACCCAGATGAAATAGACCAATTCCTTGAAAGACACAACTTGCCAAAAGTCAAACAAGAAGAAATAGATAATCTGAATAAACATATATCTATTAAAGATATTGAGTTATTTGTTAATAACCTTCCCAAACCAAAAGCACAACCTAACTGAGCTCACTGGTGATAACTATCAAACATATAAGGACAAAATTATACAAATTCTCCACAATTTCTTTTTTCAGAGGATAAAATCAGAAAGGAAATGGAGTAATGGAAATTTTTATTCGTTGCTGGGGAGAATGCAAAATGGTATAGCCATTTTGGAAGACAGTTTGGTGATTTCTCACAAAATTAAATACACTTTTAGTATACAATCTAACACTCACACTCTTTGTTATTTACCCAAAGGAGTTGAAAATTTATGTCCACACAAAAACCTGCACACTATATAGCTGCTTTATTCATACTTGTCAAAACCTACAAGCAACTAAGATGTCCTTCAGTGAAGGAATGAATCAACTGTGGAACATTCAGACAATAGCATATTATTTAGTGCTAAAGTGAAAAACCTTGCCATACAAAGCAATGAAAAGATATGGAGAAACCTTAAATGCGTATTACTAAATGAAAGAAGTCAATCTAAAAATGCTACATATTATACGATTCTAATCTGAAAAGGTTACATACTATAAAACTATGTGAAATTCGGAAAAAACAAAACTAGAGGGACAACAGAAAGAGCAGTGGTTACTGGAGTTGGGGGTTAGAGGGAGAGATGAATAGGTAGAGCATAGATTTTTAGAACTGTGAAAATATTCTGTATGATACTAGGGTGATGAATACATGTCATTATACCTTTGTCCAAACACATGGAATGTACATCACCAAGAGTGAACCTTAAGGTAAACTATGGACTTTGTATGTATCAATCTATGTATTATGATGTATCAGTATAAGCTCGCCAAGTATAACAAATGTGCCATCTGCTCTGCAGATGTTGATAATGCGGAAGGCCTAGCACACATCGGGGCAGGGAGAATATAGGAAATGTGTGTACCTTCTGCTCAGTATTGTTGTGAACCTAAAACTGCTCTAAAACAACAAAGTCTTAAAGTTGTAAAAAATTATATGGAAATCCTAAGGTCTCAAATAATGAAAAATATTTTATAAAATCAAATTTGGAGGCTTTACACTATTCAATTTCAAGATTTATTATAAAGTTACAGTAATCAAGACAGCATAATATGGCATAAACATAGGCATATTGAATAATGGCATGAAATAGTCCACAAACTGACCCACACATAGCTGATCTACAGATTGTTGACAAAAGTGCCAACATAATTCAGTGGTGAAATTACAATTCTTTCTATATATGGAGCTAGAACTGGATATCTGTATAGGAAAAAAAGAAAGATGAGCATCAACTCCCACTTCTGACTATACACAAAAACTAAGCCCAAAACAAGCATTCCCCAATTTTGAAAATTGAAACTATAAAGCTTTAAGGAGGAAAAAAGAAAAACTTTGTATTTTTTGGATCAGAAGATATTTCATAAAGTAAACACAAAAATTTGTAATCACAAAAGAAAAAAAAAGATAAATTAGACTCCATAAAAGTAAAACCTTCCAGTCTTCAAAGCACACACTTAAGGAAGTAAAACTATGTACTTCTACAGCTCCACCCCCTCCAATATGCTCTTGGCTTGAGCCCATCCAAAGCAGTGCCACAAGCTGGTGGTGTGCACACAGTCCTGACAGGGGCCAGTGCCACCCCAAAGGGACTCCTACCCTGGGGAGAGGGATAGATGAGCATACTCACCAGACTGATTGTAGCCTCAGCACTGAGCTGGGGTAGACATCTGCTCTGAATACAGGCCCCACCCAACAATGAGAGTTTCTCAGGAGACAAAACAGTTCAGTACTACTGCATCAATGACAAACACCCAGTCTGACTCAACTCAAGTTCAAAGCCATCCCAGATGGGCCCACTAGGAAAAGGACCAAACCCTACGCATAGCAGGCAGAGACTCATTGCAGATGACTGGACTGAAGACAAAGTGGGCCAGCCACAGCGGCAGGTGCACACAGCACACCCGGAAGACACCCTTAAAACACCAGGTATTAGTGAACAGGAAGCACTGCACTGTAGGGCACTACAGGACCTCTTCTTCATAAGGCCACTACTTTCAAGAGCAGGAGACATAGATGACTTTCTTAACACATTTCTATGTATTAAGACTTAAACAAAATGAGGAGACAGAGGAATATGTGCCAGATGAAAGAATAGGACAAAATCACAGCAAGAGACCTAGATGAAATGGAGATAAGTAATATTCCTCAGAGAGAATTTAAAGTAATGGTCATAAAGATACTCACTGGACTTGAGAAAAAAGTGGGATATTCACTGAGACCCTTATCAAGAAGATAGAAAACATAAAAAAGAAGCAATCAGAGATAAAGAAGTCATTAAAAATACACTAAATGGAATAAATAGTAGACTAGAGGAAACAGAACAACAGATCAGTAATCTGGAGAAGGGAGTAATGGAAAACAACCAAGCTGAGCAGGGGAGAAAAATAATAATAATAAAATAATAATAAATAAATAAGTAACTGTAAAATAATAATAAAAATGATAATAGACTTAAGGAACACAGTGATATCATCAAGTGTAATAATTTCATATTATAGGAGAAGAAAGAGAAAAGAAGGAAGAAATTTTACTTAAAAACATTATAGCTAAAATTGTTAAACATTTTTATGTTTATTTTTGAGAGAGAGAGAGAGAGAGAAAGACAGAGTATAAGTAGGGGAGGGTCAGAGAGAAAGGAAGACACAGAATCCAAAGCAGGCTCCAGTCTCTGAGCTGTCAGCACAGAGCTTGACATGGGGCTCAAACCCATGAACCGTGAAATCATGACCTGTGCTGATGAGGGATGGTTAACTGACTGAGTTACCCAGGCACCCCTAAAACTTCTTGAATCTGGGGAAGGAAATAGAAATGCAAATCCAAGAGCCACAGAAAGCCCCCAACAAAATCCATCCAAACAGGTCTACACACCAAGATACATAGAAATGAAAATGACAAAAAGTAGTGATAAAGAGAGAATTTTAAAAGCAGAAAGAAGATACCATATGTTTGCACTCATAGGTCTAACAGGAAATTTTCAGAATGATCTAGCTTCAAGAAAAGCAAGCAGTGAGTAGTGCTTAAGAAAAATTGATTCAGTATCTAATGGATATTTGATACCTGTCACAACACAGCATTTTATATATTGTTAAGTG
>NC_043711.1:26160031-26173888 GCF_006229205.1 Suricata suricatta | reverse complement strand
AAGAGGTAGCTACTTTTTTGCATGGACCTCAAGCATATTGTAGTATAGAGGTGGAATTTAAGGAAAGGTATTAAGCAGCCTGTGTTGTAGCTTATGAACAAGTAATACATTATATCATTTATCTTGAATGTATCATAGATAAGCTGCTATATAACGATTGCCACTTCAGATAGCTGTGAAATTAGGTAATTAACTAGTTGTTACATAACCTTCTAATTTCTGTATAAGTCTAATTACATGAAACAGAAGTTGGTGTTTTGATTTTTTATTTTGCTTTTCTGTTTGGAGTGTAATTGTAACTACTGTAGTGTAAACGATGGAAAATAATTGCATATGTTAAAAAAATATGAAACTTTATAAAGTAAAAAAATAAAATAAAATTTAAAAAACTAAATAAACATTTAAAAAAATCATTCTTAAAAAAATAAAATAAAAATAATTTA
This sequence comes from Suricata suricatta, assembly GCF_006229205.1. Lineage (NCBI taxonomy): Eukaryota > Metazoa > Chordata > Mammalia > Carnivora > Herpestidae > Suricata > Suricata suricatta. The sequence goes on along the minus strand of NC_043711.1, from coordinate 26,173,445 downwards.
AATTAAAAAAAAAGCAGAAAGAGAAAAGAAAACAATTACATATAGGAGAAACCCCATAAGGCTATCAGTGGATTTTTCAGCAGAAACTTTGTAGGTCAGAAGAGAGGGGTGTAATATATTCAAGCTGCTAAACAGAAAAAAAATATCCAGGCAAAAATACTGTACCCAGCAAGCCTACTATTCAGAATAGAAGGAAAGATAAAGCGTTTCCCAGGCAAACAAAAGTTAAAGTAATTCATGACCGCTAAACAAGCCATACAAGAAGGACTCTGAGTGGAAAGGAAAGACAATAAGTAGGGGGATTAAGAAAAGTAGAAAGTACAAAAGCATTATAAGTATGTATATCTATAAAAATCAGTCAAGGGATTCACAAAATAAAAGTATATAAAATATCACACCATATACCTAAAACATGGAGGGAAGAGAAGTAAAGAATGAGTTCAAATTAAGCAACCATCAACTTAATATGCACTGCTATATGCAGAAGATGTTACATACAAACTTAATAAAAACCACAAATAAAAATACCAGTAATATATATGCAAAAAAATAAAGAGAAAGGAATCTAAGTACATCACTAAAGAAAGCCAATAAAATAACCAAAACACATGTAACAAAATGTAAATGGACTAAACACTCCAATCAAAAGACAGGGTGACAGAATGGATAAAAAAGTAAAAGCCATCTATATGCTGCATACAAGGGACTCTTTTCAGACCTAAAGACACATGTAGATTGAAAGTGAAGGGATATCAAGGCATTTATAATGTGAAAAGAAATCCAAGATAGCAATATTTATATCAAACAAAATAGACTTTAAAACAAAGACTGTAATAAGAGAAAGAAAGATACTATATAATCGTAAAGGAAACAATCCTACAAGAAGATCTAACAATTGCACCCAACATGGGAGCAGCTAATCACAAACTAAAAGAAATAATTGATAATAATACAGTAATAGTAGGGACTTTAACACCCCCACTTACGTCAATGGATAGATCATCCAAAATAAATTAACAAGAAAAGAGTGGCTTTGAATGCCACATTGAGTCAGATGGATCTAACATATATTCAAAACATTCCACTCTAAAACAGCAGAATACACATCCTTTTCAAGTGTATATAAAACATTCTCCAGAATAGATCACATATTAGGCCACAAAACAAGTCTCAACAAATTCAAAAAGATTGAAGGCATATCACACATCTTTTCTGACCACGATACTACAAAACTAGAAATAAACCACAAGAAAAAATCTGAAAATAAGACCAATACATAGATGTTAAAAAATATGCTACTAATCAATAAACGGGTGAACCAAGAAATCAAAGAAAAATAAAAAACATATGTGGAGACAAATGGAAATGAACATACAATGGTCCAAAATCTTTGAGACACAGCAAAAGTGGTTCTAAAAGGGAACTTTATAGCAATACAAGCCTACCTCAAAAAGCAAGAAAAATCTCAAATAAACAATCTAATTTTACAACTAAAGAAGCTAGAAAAAGAAGAGCAAGCAAACCCCAAACCAGTAGAAGGAAAGAAACAATATAGATTAGAGCAGAGATAAACAAAATAGAAACTAAAAAACAATAGAGTAGGTCAATGAAACCAGGAATGGTTCTTTGCAAAGATCTACAAAATTGATAAACCTTTAGCCAGAGTCATCAAAAAGAGAAAGAGAAAGAGAAAAGACTCAAACAAAATCAGAAATGAAAGATGAGAAATAACAGCCAGCACCACAGAAATACAAAGGATCATAAGAGAATATTATGAAAAATTATATACCAACAAATTGGACAACCTAGAAGAAATGGCTAAATACTTAGAAACACATAACCTCCCAAAACTGAATCAGGAAGACATAGGAAATTTGAACAGATCAATTACCAGCAAAGAAATTGAATTAGTAGTCAAAAAACTCCCAGCAAACAAATGTCCAGGACCAGACAGCTTGACAGATGAATTCTACCAAACATACAAAGAAGAATACCTTCTTTTCAAACTATACCAATAATAGAAGAAGAAAAAGAAGCTTACAAATTTATTCCATGAGGCCAGCATTACCCAGATATCAAAACCAGATAAAGATACTACCAAAAAAAGAGAACTACAGGCCAATATTTCTGATGAACATAGAAGCAAATATCCTCAACAAAATATTAACAAAATCTAACAATACATTTTAAAAAATAATTTACCATGTCAGAGTGAGATTTATTCCCAGGATGCAAGAGTGGCTCAATGTTCATAAATCAATCAATGTGATAAATCACATCAGTAAGAGAAAGAATAAGACTATATGATCATTCTAGTAGATGCAGAAAAAGCATTTGACAAAGTACATCTATTCATGATAAAAGAAAAAAAAAGAAACCTCAACAAATCTAGGTTTAGATTGGCATCTATATTGGTAAGAAAGAAGGAAAATTTTCACTATTTGCAGGTGACATGATACTACATATGGAAAACCCTAAAGACTCCATTCAAAATCTATTAGAATTGATACATGAATTCAGTAAGGTCACAGGATACAAAATTAATGTATGGGAATATATTGTATTTCTTTTCTTTTAAGTTTATTTATTTATTTTGATAGAGAGAACATGGAGGAGGGGGAGACAGAGAAGGAAAAAGAGAATCTTAGGCAGGCTCTGCACTGTCAGTGCAGAGTCTAGTGCAGGGCTTGAACTCACAAATCTTGAGATCATGACTTGAGCTAAAGTCAGATGCTTAACCAACTGAGACATCCAGACACCCCCAGAAATCCATTATATTTCTAAACACCAATAATGAAGCAGCAGAAAGAAATTAAGAAAACAATCCCATTTACAACTACACCAAAAATAAAATGAAATGCCTAGGGATGTACTTAACCAAGAAGGTGAAAGACCTGTACTCTGAAAACTATAAAATACTGTTGAAAGAAATTGAAGAAAACACAAACAAATGGACAGATATTCCATGTTCATGAAGTGGAAGAACAAATATTATTAAAATGTCTATACTATTCAAGCAATCTACTAAATTAATGCAATCCCTGTCAAAATACCAACAGCATTTTTCCCAGAACAATCCTAAAATTTGTATGGAACCACAAAAGACCTCAAATAGCCAAAGCAATCTTGAAAAACAAAACTGGAAGTATCACAATCCCAGATTTCAAGGTATACTACAAAGCTGTAGTAATCAAAACAATACTGTACTGGCACAAAAACAGACACAATAGAATAGAGAGTCCAGAAACAAACCTACAATTATTTGGTCAATTAATCTTCATAAAAGGAGGTAAGAATATGCAATGCGACAGTCTCTTCAGCAAACAGAATTGGGAAAACTGGACAGCCACATGACGAAAGAGAGAGAGAAAGAGACAGAGAGAGAGAGAGAGGAAGGAAGGAAGGAAGGAAGATGGGGAGAGAGGAAGGAGGGAAGGGAAGGAGGGAGGAAAGGGAGGGAGAAAGAGAGTGAGAAAGAAAGAGAGAGGAGGGAGGAAGGAAGAAAAGAAGAAAATGAGAGAGGGAGGGAGGAAGAAACAAGCAAACAAACAAACTGGACCACTTTGTTACCACACACAAAAATAAACTCAAAATTGATTCAGGACCTAAATGTAGGAACTGAAACCATAAAAATCCTAGAAAAGAGCACAGGCAGTAATTTATCTGACATCAGTCATAGCAACATTTTTCTAGATATGTCTCTTGAGGCAAGGGAAACAAAAGAAAAGTAAACTATTGAGACTACATAAAAAAAAAAAAACAACTATCACACACCATAGGAAATAATCAACAAATCGAAAAGATAACCTAATGGATGGGAGAAGATATTTGCAAATGACATATCTGATAAAGTGTATCTATAATATGTAAAGAACTTATTACAACTCAACACTAAAAAAATAAAATTATTCAACTAAAACATGGGCAGAAGACATGAAGAGACATTTCTCCCAAGAACACGTACAGGTGGCCAAAAGACACATGAACAGATGCTCAACATCACTCATCATCAGGGAAATGCAAAAGTCAAAACCACAATGAGATACCTCATACCTGTCAGAATGGCTAAAATAAAAAGCACAAGAAACAACAGGTGTTGGCAAGGATATGGAGGAAAAAGGATCAGTCTTGCACTGTTGGTGGGAATGCAAACTGGTGCAGCTACTGTGAAAAACAGCATGAGGTTTTCTCAAAAATTTAAAACAGAATGACGGTAATACCCAGCAATTCTACAACTACTGGATATTTACCCAAAGAATACAAAACACTAATTAGAAGAGATATTTGCACCCCTATGTTTATTGCAGCGTTATTTACCATAGCCAAACTACGGAAGCAGCCCAACTGTCATAAATGGATGAGTGGATATAGAAAATGTGTATACACACACACACACACACACACACACACACACCAAAATGTTACTCAGCATAAAAAAAAGAATGAAATCTTGCCATTTGCAACAACATGGATGGATTTAGAAAGTATAATGCTAAGTGAAATAACTCAGAGAAAGACAAATATCTTAACAATTTCACTCATATGTAGAACTTAAGAAACAAAACAAATGGACAAAGAACAAAAGAGACAAGCCAAGAAACAGATTCTTTTTTTTAAAGTTTTCATTTAAATTTCAGTTAACATACAGCATAGTATTAGTGTCAGGTGTACAATTTAGCGATTCAACACTTACATACAACACCGAATACTCATCACAAGTCCACTGCTTAATCCCCATCACCTATTACACCCATCCCCCCCCCCACCTCCCCTCTGGTAACCATCAATTTGTTCTTTGTACTTAAGAGTCTGTTTCCTGGTTTTTCTCTCTCTTTTTCCCCCCTGTGATTGTTTGTTTTGTTTCTTAAATTCCACATATGAGTGAAATCACATAGCATTGGTCTTTCTCTGACTGACTCATTTCCCTTAACATAACACTCTCAAGCTCCATTCACATTGTTAACTATAGAGAACAAACAGAGGCTGACCAGAGGGGAGGTGGGTGGAGCCATGGGTGAAATAGGTGAAGAGGATTAAGAGGACACTTATCAGGATGAGCACTGAGTAATGTATAGGATTGCTGAGTCACTATATTGTACACCAGAAACTAATTAATGTAACACCGTACGTTAACTATACTGGAATTAAAAAAAAAAAGATTTGGGAGGCAAAATTAAAAAAATTGAACAAGGGGGGGGGAATGAAACAAGGGTGCCTTGGTAGCTCAGTCAATTAAGCGGCTGACGTCAACTCAGGTCATGATCTTGTGGTTTGTGGGTTCAAGGCCCGTGTTGGGCTCTGTGCTGACAGCTTAGAGCCTGGACGCTGCTTCAGATTCTGTGTCTCCCTCTCTCCTTATTCCTCCCCTGCTCATACTCTGTCTCTCTCTCAAAAGTAAATAAACATTAAAAAAATGAGATTGATAGCCATAGACTAAGAGAAAATTTTCAAACTAAAATAAAAAATATCCAAAATATGTGGATATATCTTATTTCAAAATAAAAAAAATAATATGATAAAACTCTTGTATCAAGAATATATAAGGAATACTTAAAACTAAATAATAAGAAGACTAGCAACCAATAAAAATAAAGATACCTGCTATATTGATTCCAAATTGGTCCCATGACCAGCTATTAGCCTAGCAGGACTTCTGACTGCTTGATATTTTCTAAAGGACCAAGTATCCAATTTCAGGAATATTGCTGGATTTATTTCATTCAAGCTTTCACAAAGTGTGAAACAAATGAAAAAACAAAGATCAGGGACTTCTGCAAGTTCACAGACCATGTTGTAAGACCTGTTTTGATCCCGCTCCACTAATAGTGCCTGCCCTCTGAATGTCTACATAAAAGACAGGAGAGTGAGAAAAGAGAAAGGAATAAAAGTAAACTACATGGCTCCATGTCCAAAAAAGTTGTAAAAATGTAAATACCAAATATTAATTTAACCACAGTTTTGATAGAACAATGTTAGTATGACAAATTGAAAAGAAACTCTTCTGGAAACTATGATGTTAGACAGAAATTGAGAACTGACTCATAAATTACATATTGTAAAACGTGCACTGATTCACAGAACTGTACCAAGCCAAACTATGTTATTCATTATAGACTCAACAGTTAGCACCAGTTTTTTCAGACTCCTATACATAAGACCACAAATAAACTGATACAAGGGAAACTGCACATAGTCTCATGTTTTCTAAAACCACTCATGTTCCATCTGCTCCTTAATTTACAAAGTCTGACCATCCCTGCTAAGACCACAGCAAATTTTATAACATCCCTTTATTACTCCCATTGAAACTCACCTTTGCTCTGCATGATGTAGGGTCTCCTTTGTTGCAGAAAATAATAAAATTAACTTGATTTCAGGGGTGTTCCTAATGGTCTCTGGTTTATATTGAAAGCAGAATGGGAAGACAAGAAGATACAGTGTGTGGTGCTGGATCCTTATCTTCCATAGTTGCAAGTGAACAGACAATGCATAAAATTTATAAATCAAGAAGCAACAATAAAAACATGTTATTTAGACAGAAGGAGGAGCATCTCAGTAGCTCAGTTGGCTGAGTGTCTGACTCTTGATTTCGGCTTAGGACATGTTTCCAGGGGGTTGTGGGATTGAGCCCCACATCAAGCTCCGTGTGAACATGGAGCCTACTTGAGATTCTCCCTCTCTCTCTCCTTCTCTCCCTCTGCCCCTCTTCCTTGCATGGGCGTTCCCTCTCTCTCTCTCTCTCTCTCTCTCTCTCTCTCTCTCTCTCTCTCTCTCTCTCTCTCTCTCTCTCTCCCTTTCTCTCTCCTCTCTCTCTCTCTCCCTCCCTCTCTATCTCTCTCAAATAAATAAGCAAACCAATAAATAAAATAAAATTGAAATTTAGACATATGGAGATAGATATCAAAATAATCAGCTAAGGAAACTAAAGGTAGTTGCCCCCAGTAATGAGTTAGATGCTTATTTTGTTTAACTTCTTGAAGAGCCTGGGTGGCTCAGTCAGTTAAGTGGCCAACTCGCGATTTCAGCTCAGGTCATGACCTCATGCATTGTGGGATCGAGCCCCACAAAGGATTCCCACACTGATGGCGTGGAGCCTGCTTGGGATCCACTCTCTCTCCTCTCTCTCTGCTTCTGCCTCCCACTCATGCTCTCTCTCTCTCTCTCTCTGTTTCAAAATAACTAAATAAACACTTTAAAGAATCTTGAAGTACCATTTCATCTTTAAGCGTATATTACTTTGGTAATAATGAAATAATGTTGAAAATAATAAATTAGACATATATTTCAAGACAAAATAAGAAAACAAAGCCATTTATATTCACTCAAGAAATATTTCTTTCTTGAACACCACTATGTACCAGACACAAGTCTAGGTACTGAGTATCAGTAGAGAAAAAAAAGACAAAAAACCTCCCTGCCCTAAAATAGTTCAGACAGATGAGGAAACTAGGCCCTGCTTACCTCTCAAAAGGTACAACAGTTCTAGAGCACATGGCTGGCAAAAGGTTAGGCCAGAATTTGAAATAGGGTCATCTGATTCTAGACCCTACTGATTTTAATTTTAATTATAGACAGTTTGGGACAGGCACAGAAAATTTCCAAAATGAATCTAGGGCATCTTACCAGGATGTAAGAAAGTACTCAAAAAAAAAAAAAACAAAAAAAAAAAGACTCCAATAAGTAGCGTATGTCAAAAGAACACAGTAGCCAATTAAAAGAGATCACAATGGCCAAAGCTAAAATAATTTGAGCAACAAAATAAAGAAGTATTGGATTATAGCCCAAAGTATAAACTAAATATCAATGAGTCCATACTGACTTAAATGATAAATATATATATGTACATGCATACATACATATATAAAGATATATGAGAAACAAACAAATCTCCCATGTAGCATTCCAAATAATTTATACAGCTACTCTACTATCCAGAAGGAGCTGCACAATCCCCCCTCCCTAAGTATGGGTGGTGCATAGTGACTTCTTTCCAAAGAGCACAGTATGGACAGGGGACTGAAAAGAGTAACATTACAATGCAGAACCTGGACAAATGCTACCTCAGTCAGGTGTCAAGATCAACATCAATAGTGATGTCATGTTGATAGTATCTTCCTTTGATAGGAATGCGATGAAATGGCACTTTACCTTTGCTGTCTCCCCCTACCAAAAACTCATAATTCTAGGCTAATCATGAGAAAAACATCAAAATATCCCAAGTGAAGGACATTCTACAAAATATATGACCAGTACTCATTAAAACTCTCAAGATCATTAAAAACAAGGAAAATCTAAGAAACTTTTCCAGTCCAGAGGAACTTAAGGAGACATGACAACTAAACGCAATGTAGTATTCTGGATGAGATTCTGAAACTAAGAAAGGACATTAGGTAAAAACTAAGGAAATCTGAATAAAGTCTGAGTTTAGTTATGAATAGTATTCAACATTAGTTTACTAATTGTAACACATATATCCTACTTTTTTGCAAGATGTTAATAACAGGGGAAACTGGTTACAGGGTACTATCTTTGCCATTTTTCTGTAAATCTAAAACTGTTTCTTAAAATAAGGTTTATTTTTAAAAGATTTGAACAAGTGAAAAATATCTGGACAGCTTGGTAATTTGGCAATTATGATATTCTGTTCTTCAAAAATAACAACATAGACCCTAGTTGGCTAAGTCTCCTTATCATGTGCTCTATGAAATAAGATGTTTAAAGCCAAGGTTATAAGTTCCAAGTGAATATTCTAGAAACCGTGTATTAAAATAACATATACCTTAATATCAAAAGTAGTTTTCTCCAGGGCATGCTCACAGATGACCTTTTTGTTGTTGCTTTCTGTGTTTTCCAAGTTATCTGCAATAAGCATGTATTACACATAAAATTTCAGAAAGGAGCATAAGAAAGGTGCTTTTAGTAAAATTTGGCAATTAAATAACTGCAGAGGGCACCTTGGGGGAAAGAAAAAAAAGAACATTATTCTACAAATACTAGATACCAGTCCCTGGGCTGGGCACTTACATATTATTTCATTTAGGTGTGTAAAATAAAGATGTCCTTGAATTGAATCACATTTGGAGAGTATTTTATGTTTATGAAGCCATTATAAGTTTTATACAGAAATGCAAAGGCATGCTTTTTAGAATTCTGGTCATGCATTTTTTGTTCCTATGTTGAAAGCACAATTAGTTACCCACCACCTAACATGTCATCTACATTTTTTTCTTGTCACATATTTTTATTTGATCCACTTCTGAAGAAAAGCCAATATACCATGTCATGCCTATATATGAATCTCTTAAATTAATTTTATGCTTCATTGTGAAATAATTGATTTGTGATTCACAGGACATCAATTAACTCATAAGCCTTTAATAGTAAGTAAATAATGAAGTTTAGAAAATGATGGCATGGAATTGAGTCTAAAAGGACTCTTTTCCACACTTTTGGTTTTGCTTTTTATATTATATCAAATAAAGATGGACAAAATTTTAATCACATTGACCACAGATGTTGAGATCACAAATTTTATATATACATCAATATTTTTACATAGGGCCCATTTTCTGTGAAAGCCTACTTCAAAATCAAAACTACAATCAATAACCAACGTATATTGTTCTTGAAAGTGATTGCATAAAATGGATGCTTGGTAAGTCTATAAATTTGTATATGGTTTTCTCTAAAGATTTCCAACAAATATAGAAAGAAACTGTTTTTTCCCCTGACACCTTTTTCTAAAGGCAATGTCTAAATTCTAGCAAGTGACAATACTGTAATTATTGAATGCTTGCTTAGCATTTTATCATAAAGTCTTATTTAACCCCTATAATAACTTGTGGTATAGGTACTATTATCCCCAATTTACAGAAATCTGTGTGAAGTAGAGAGTTATGTCTCAAATCTGTGTTATATCCAATTCTAAAGCCCTAAGTCTTAATCAGCCTGCTCTACTGTTTCTTAGCATTGGTGCCTCTATTTGAGACTGAGTTGGCTTCGGCTCCCCCACTTCCTCTGCTCCCCCTGGGAAGTTGATCTTACCCTAGTTCTAGGCCACCTTATCCAAACCACCCTCATCTCTCACCCAGACTACTACAGAAGCCTCCTTTCTATGAATCCATGGTCTCCCTAGTCTTCATCTGTGTCCTTTTCCTCCATCCCTACCCCCAGTCTCAATCCATTCTCTACACCGTAATTACAATGATTTTTCTCAAACTGTGAGGCCTACAAGCCATTACCTGTTTGCTGTGTAAATTTCCACTTGCATCTTGGGCAAAGCTATCCCTCACTCTCTGCTGCCACTCTAGTCTTCTTTACATACGAATATGTACCACAGTCCCTCCTGCCACAGGACTATTGCATATGTTGTTCCTTCCCCCTGGCTTTGCCTAGTTAACTCTGACTCACCTTTCACATAACAACTCCTAATAATACCATCAGGAAGCATTCCTTGACCTCCATATCAAGACATAACTCCTCCTGTTATACCCTCCAACAATATGCATCTCTGTTTCATTACATGCTATCATTACAATATTATGTTTGTTTTTGTGATTACTTGATTAATGTCTGATCTAAGTCACTATGCCCTACTATGTACCAGATTGTAAGCTCAGTAAAGACAAAGACTCTGTTTGCTTTTGCTCCCTGTGTTATGATTTTACACACAGTAAACTTTCACAAAAGCCTAGAAATGACCAATTATTCCCACTCTATAGGAAGAATGTCCTCTGCTCCTCCATAAGGTCTAAGGCAGGAGTAAAAATAAGGCAAAGAGGAGAGAGAACTATAAATGGTAGTGGCTACATAATAAATCTCCCGGGATCCATGGACAAGAATTTCAACAGCTATTATAAATTCAAGGTATTAGTTTCATATGCATATTGCCAGCCTTCAATTAGCCCCTTAACTATAACTTCATATATATATATATACACACACACACACACACACACACACACACACACACACATATAACATCTTCACTGGAATTTCTAAGAGGCATTTCAAGTTTAACATGCCCCAAACCGAACTATTATGATTTCTCCTCTAAATCCATTCCTCCCTAGTTTTCCCCACCTCAATAAATGGCATCACATCCCCAGGACATAAACCTAAGAATCATGCCTGATTTGCCTTTTCCTCATATACCCTAAACTTAAATTCATATTCGCCCTCTGTTCAAAACCCTCCAATGGCTCCTATCATACTTAAATAAAATCCAAAATCTTAATTTGACCTTAACACTTTTCATAATGTGACCCTTCATCACCTTGTTGACCTCATTTCCTCTTTTGTCCCTTTCCTCATAGCAGCTCAACATCATTGGCTTCTTTGTCAATGATCTTGGAAGATGCACTTGGGCACTTCAGTATCTTTGTACTTGCTTCCCTGTGCCTAAAATGGACTCACCCCAGGTATTTGCTCAGTTCATAGTCCCTACTGCCTTCAGGGCACTGGTCACGTGTTTCCCTCGGGGAAAGTTCTTCCCTCATCACCATATCTACATAGCCCTCGTTGGTGCTCTAAGCTCTGTATCTCCTCCCCTTTTATAAATAGCACTTATCACTACTGTATTAAATTATATATTTATTTACGTATTTATTCCTCTATGCCTCCACTGCTATATTTAAACCCCTCAAGGGTTATCTATCCTGTTAAGCATCTAGGAGCAGAATAATTGTCCCATGAATGAATGAAAATTATTGTCAAAGCCCAACTCTTTTGCATTATTTAACAGTTTGAATTTCTTATGTCTACTAGACTTGGGATAGGAAATAAATGAACTATTTAATAACTAATGTTAAAAAAAAAGATACCAATGCAAAATGTAATCTTTTAATGATTAGCTAAGAATGACTACAAATCTGTACAAAAGAGTTATAAAAAATTAATTAAAGCTTATTGTTGTGGTTTCTGAATTGGTTTAGGGAACTTTGGGATCAGATGAATTATTTCCTTTATTGTTTCTCTTTAGTTTTCCTATCCAAAGTCTGTCATTAACAGCTACTCATGACAATCTTATGGCAATAATACTGTGTGTCAATGCAAAGATTATATAATGTGTAAGAAAATAGACAGTAATGTTAAAAGCAGTAAATCTGTTAGGACTCACCCTGTGATTACTCAGTAAGTAAAAGCATAAGAGATATGGACAGAAGCTCACTAGTAATTTTTTCTTTATGTTACACATTAGCACCAAAGAATTACAAATTACAAATTTCTGATTCAAGGAAAAAAGAAAGATGACAGGCATATTAGCACTATATTTCCTATTTTAGATGATGGATACTTCACCCTAAAATTTCCAGCATGCTAGAGAAAAGCTGAGAGAGCTCAAAAGGACCCACAACTATTTATTTCAACAGGTCAGGAAAGCTAAGAATCAGTCTGTACACTCTTCTTCCTGGTACTTAGTTCCACCCTCCCACACTATTCAATGTGTCATGGAGCCCTATCTACTAATATGTCTCAAAGTCATCTGTTTAAGATTTTAGGTAGCCGGTGCCCTAATCCTCGTACTCGGGTTATAAAATAGTTCATTGCAGCATGTGGGTGGCTGAGTTGGTTAAACGTCCAACTTGTGATTTTCGTTCAGTCATGATCTCACACGTTCATGAGATTGAGTTCCGCATCCAGCTCTACACTGACAATGAGGAGCCTGCTTGAGATTCTCTCTCTCCCTCTCTCTGCCTTTCCCCTGCTTGCTCGTGTGTGCACAAGCATGCATGTGCACATGTGTTATCTCTCTCAAAATAAATAAATAAAAGATAACTGCACAAGATGAGAAGAAACAGCCAAATGTTGGCATGAGGAATCTGTGCTACATTATGTGCATTTTTCCAGCATCAATGAACACTGAAATGGGATCCCCCAAAATGCCAAAGAACCATCCCCTATGGAGACTCCTAAAAACAATCTATCAGCCCAGAGCTGCACTATACAATATGGTAGCCACTAGCCAAATGTGGCTATGAGTTATTGAAGTGTGAGTAAAGTCCTAAATTTTTATATTGACTACATGTTAAATAATAATTTGGATATATTAGGTTAAATAAAATATATTGTTAAACTTAATTTCACCTCTTTCTTTTTAATTGACTACTATGAAATTAAAATATATGCATCTCACATTACATTTCTGGTGGTTTATGGTGGTTTATGAATTTCAGGACAATACTGCCTGAATATAGGCATGACAGAGTGAGACAAGCTGTAGACATGGATCTGAATACGGCAAAAAGTCCCGAGGAATTTTCTTCTGCTAGTAGTGTGTTTTTGTCTGCCATTTGGCTGTGCCTATGCTATTTCACCACACACCCAAACATTTGTTCAATACAAGGCCCCACTTGGCCAAAGTGAACTTCAAAGCTCCTCCGTAAAAACAGTGTGGAGGTTCCTCAAAAAACTA
>NC_043711.1:26121803-26159931 GCF_006229205.1 Suricata suricatta | reverse complement strand
AAAGAGCCTAAATGTCCATCACCTGATGAGTGGATCAAGAAGATGTGGTATATATATATATATATATATATATATATATATACACACAATGGAGTACTACATGGCAATGAGAAAGAATGAAATATGGCCATTTGTAGGAAAGTGGATGGACCTCAAGGGTGTCATGCTAAGCGAAATAAGTCAGGTGGAGAAGGACAGATACCATATGTTTGCACTCATAGGTCTAACAGGAGAACAGGAGAAACCTGGTGGAGGACCAGGGGGAGGGGAAGAGGGAAAGAGAGTTGGGAAGAGAGGGACGCAAAACTTGAGAGACTATTAAATACTGAAAATGAACTGAGGTTTGAAGGGGAAGGGGGAGGGGGGGAAAGAGGTGGTGGTGATGGAGGAGGGCACTTGTGAGGAAGAGCACTGGTTGTTGTATGGAAACCAACTTGACAATAAACTATTTTTTTAAAAAAGCTCCTCCTTATGCTTTTATTTAATTGTTACCTTAAAGTTTAACATAAAGTTTGCAAAGTTCAGCTTTCCCACTTTACTGAATTCTAAGTGGTCAGTTTCTTGATAGAGGGTTTGGGACAAACTGTGGCATTGTGTGTCATTTCTACCCAAGGCTAACTAGGAACTGAATATTGCAAGCAGCAGTTCTGTTTAGAAATTTAGATTCAGAGTTTTATGGATTCTCTATATACCTCTGAACGCTTCACCCCTCAGAGTTTTCTTTTTGTTACTATGGCAGTTTGCCCATGTCCTTTTCACACGCTGTCTTCCTCTTAAGACCCTGAAGCAAGTGAATACATGGATTTATCTTGGTGTCCCAAACCTCTAGTGTAGCATAGTTCCTGATACAAAGTAAGCACTCAATAAATCTTTTCTAGAATGTGTTGAGTAAATGTACTTTCCCTTCCTCTGATCACTCCTTGACTCTAACTTCAGCACTGACTATAGATTCATTTTATAGGCATGTACTTAATGAACCATTGCCCAGAGATTGTTTTAGGACCATTTTATGAGTATGTGTTTTAAGTGACTAAGTCAAAGATAGAATATTGAACCTCTTTAAAATGCTTAGGGCTATGCCTTAAGCATTTCACATGTTCAATATACACTACCAAATTATAGTCATTAGATCAAATACTATTCCCACAAAAAGGCAAAGGACCAGACCATGATTTCTTAGCACACTCCACTTCTTGGGTCCATAGGCTATGCTTGGGTATACAATTAGTATTCATACAACTTAGCCAGTGTCCCTCTAACATGTAAGCTACAGTTGAGGATAAGCTGCAACTACTGAAATATGAAGTTCAGGTGATTCCTTTTGAACATAAACTTTTCATAACATAAAGATGATTGAACAACTACATCAAGAATGTGTACTGAATAATTTATCTTAGGCAATTAGGTCTAGGTTAGTAGAGCCACAAAGTAGTCGTGGGTACATACAAGACTAATACATACAAACTTCATGTTTGACCAGCTGCAGCCAAGACCTTGCTTCTGCACAAGGACATTGAGAGGCACAGCAGCATGCCTGCTGGCTGCCAGAAATCAACATGAGGAGACAGATAACCATGGCACCTGGCAGCCTGAGAAATTCACTGTTTCAGCAAAAGCATTAAGCAGTCTAACCAGATGAAGAACAATGTAGCAAATATCTATAGTTCTAGACATTTTTGCTAATAGAAGCCCAGTCCAAGTATACTCTTAGGCTGAGTCCAACATCTGAATGAAATCTGAACATTAACCACTCAGGTATAAGTAAATTGGAAATTCGGTTTTGGGGATTTCAGTAGAATGATTCTCATCAAGAAGTCATAACTTCAAGGCAGAAGAGATTTTTGCTTTATAGCAGGCTTTTCTTCTACACCAGTAGCCCAGGCAGAAATACTAGATCACAAAATTGTTTTTAATGGTAAAAGTGTGTGTGTGTGTGTGTGTGTGTGTGTGTGTGTGTGTGTGTGTGTTATGTGTGTATGTACTCCTCCAAGTTTTGTTAACCTAAACAACCAACATTTATACATATAAATGGCTGACCTGGCGCACATGCCGGCCATTACTACTTTTATGCTTGGTGGCTATCAACTACTTTAGCAATGATCTAGAGAAAACGTATATGGAGAAATTACAATCCCATTTCAGTAACTGATAGTGGATACTAGGCTTTGTGGCAGTCACAACGTCTAGCCATTCCATTTTTCCAAACACAAAGGAATAAACAATTGATGTGGATTCAACTAGGGCATGAACACTATCTTTGCTGACATATTCTTTTCTTGCTAAGAACTGCAACTTGCCATTTTGCAAACAATGTAACAAAGAGATCTCATAAAACTCATAAAAAGCTATTTAACCCATTATGTCTATGAGATGCTATGGAAGAAAAAAAATGACAGGTAATAGGGAAGGGGCAGGAAAGAAAATATTGGATTTTCTAGAGCAATGATAATATATAGAAAAATTCTAAGGGGAATTATAAATTAATTTCAGCTATATTATGAATTAGGATATTGGATTGTCTAAGAACCCAACTACTATTTGTAATGATGTTTCCAGGGAGAATGTTGCTAAAATGACTTTCTGAAATGAAATCTGCTTTATGTCACTTTTTGCCTAGAAAAATATTTAAATGAAGAGTAGTAAAATGTAGTTATGGTTGATAAAAAAAAATCTAAAGAATTCATTTATTCTCTCCTGCTTATTGGAGTTACAGAAAAGTAAACAAAGCACTTGTATCTAACTTTAATAGGAGGTAGGGTGCCATAAAATACAAAGGAGGGGCCTAGAGGTAGAGAGGTGGTCAAAGAAGGGTTGGAGGGGGATGATTTGAGAGACCTGAAAGAATATAAAGGGCAGATAAGAGAATTCTTTGCAGAATAAAAAAAAATTAAAAACAAAAATTACTTCTGGAAGCAAGAAAAATAATAAAGTCAAGGAAGATTCCCAGATTTCTCGTTTTAGCTCCAGAGAAACAGTGGTACCATTCCCCAAAAGAGGGAACAAAGAGAGGTCCAGCATGAGGAAGAAAAGGTAGAGTTTAGTTTTGGATGTGAATACAAAGTTACCTAAGGAACATATAATTGGTGGTATCTAGGAATCAGGTAGATATTGAAACTCAGGCCTATGAGCCTTCTGGGCTGGAGGCACAGATTTTTAAGCCATGGGGATAATAGTAATTAAGGGCTTTGGAGAGAACAAATCCCCCTCTCCAAGAGTGTACTTCTGTGAGAAAGAGTAACCTCAAAGGATAGGTAACAAAAGAGGAATGGCCAGAATGATAGGAGGAAAAAATAAAAGATGCCACTGAAGCAAAATAAAAAGAGGGATTTTGAGGAGGAAAGAGTGATCAACTAGAATGACCAACTAATATGAGGACTGGTAAGAATCTGTTGGATTGAGTTATATGGGGCCATTGGCATTTGGTAAGAACAGAAGAGTGGAATGGTGCAGGAGGACAATAGCTGAATTGCGGGAAACTAAGAAGTAGAATCAGGTAAGTAGACAATTCGCAAGGAGTATGCTTATCCAGAGGCAAATAAAGATACGGATGTATGGGCTTAAAGGAGAGAAGGCTTTATTTCATTTTGTTTTGTTTACATAGTCAAGTAAAGGAGCCAACAAGAGAAAGGAAGAATTTGACGATATAAGAGAGGAAAAAAACAATCAAGAAACTGAGTTATAAGGGAGAGAAAGAGCCCATATGGAAGGGATTAGCTGTTAACAGATGTATATCCTTCATGGGAGGAACAAGAGGGAAGGAGAGAAATATAAAAGAATAGGTAGGATAAGTTTATTGCCTGGAGTTGGGGGTGTTCTCTCTGATGATTTCTACTCTTTTTGCAGGAAGAAATGAGCCAATCAGCTGTGAAGAGGTGGGAGTAAAAAGCTGTAGAGTGACAGCTTTGAGCAGAGTGGGGAATGGGAGAGACAGCAGATTCTACACACACGGAAAGCTTGCCAAACTCAACCAAAAGCATAACAAGGTTCTGTGTGTTTTGTCAGCAACTGGTTGAAGTGCTGGCTCATGAGCTGTGAACTCTACAATTTATGAACTGGGGGAAAAAAGAGAAATGAAGAGATCTGAGGCTTCTCTGAGAAGAAAGAATAATTATTACGGAGAGAGACTGAGAGGTGGAAAATTAGATGTTTAAAATTAATATTGCTAAAGTAGAGCAATTCCAGGTAATAGCAAGAAGCAGGGCGTGGGCCCTGTTATGGTTGAAGTTTATTGGAGATAAAGATCATGGGAGTTGATAAAGTCACATAAATGAGACGCTAACAGTTGTTGGATTAAGTTGTTCACATAGGCATGGAAGTCCCTCAGAATAATGGTATAAGTTGCAACAAAAAACAATGAACAGATCGTCTTTAATTAATAAATAGAAAAGCTGTGATGAATACCAAAATTGAAGTGCTTAAAAAATAAAAAAACAATTAAAGATAGAGGAAGGACATACAAAACAACCTAAAAAATTTCCAATGGCCAAAGCTTTTTGAGCAATACAACAATAGGTTTGGATTATATCACAAAAATAAAATAAATATCTGAGTTTATACTGATATAAATAAGTGATTAAATAAATAGAGGGGAAGTGACAATTTTTCCATACAGAATAATTCTAAATAATAAATGTAGAAGAAATAGGAAAATAGAAAATTACCACAGCAGTATTTGCTTTAGGCAAGAACCACAGATGAATGCTAAAAGTAGCATTAAGGAGAAAAAGGATATTCACATAGCCTTGAACTATCTTCCCCAATAAATTTATTAATTACTATGGTGATTTTAACATATGTCTAAACATTTTTCAATATTTCTCCCTCTAGGAAGTGGAACTTAATTCTCCTCCCCTTACAAGTGAGCTTATAGATTTAGTGACTTACTTCTACCCAAGAGTCTGAAAAGGAGGGAAAAAATAATACCTTTCCAGTGGAGAAACATGGAAGACACTACCTTAACTAAGGGATCGAGGTTTATATAACCAGTCCTGACATCATGCACCCCCTAATTTGATGTGATGGGAAGGGTGCTTCACTTCTGTAGCAGTCTTCCTCCAAATCCTCACCCCAGTCTAATCATGAGAAAACATGTCACGATGAGGGACAAATTGAGGGACATTCTACAAAACATCTGGTCAGTAATCTTCAAAAGTGTCAAAGTCATGAAAAACAATGAAAGGCTGTAAAATAAGGAAAGATAGATTGGAGGAGCCTTAAGGGCCATGACAACCAAGTGCAACATGGTACTGGACTGGATCCTGAAACAGAGGACACTGGTGTACAAACTGGGGAAATCCAACTAAAGCCTGTCATTTAGTTGATAATGTTGGATCAGTGCTAATTTCCTTGTTTTGACAAGAGGCTAACGTTAAGGGAAGGTGGCTGAAGGGTATATGGGAATTCGGAATACTTCTTTAAAACTCTTTTGTAAATATGAATTCATTCAAAATAAAAAACTTAAGAGAAAAGCTTTAATGAAGAAGAATGGGTAGCTGGGAGACCACTATATTATCCAATAAAAGATAGAGCATATAATGAGTGTGGAAGATGGATGGCATGAGGCTCAATGGAGGAGGAAGTTTTACAGAAAGATGAAGAAGGAATGTTTTGAGACATCATTAATGGAGTGAAAAATAGAGGCCAGCTTATCAACTCTGTATTAGAGCACATTTATTTGACTAGATGCTATTGCTATGTCTGGAGGTCAAATAAGAATTGAAAAGTATTCACTGCATTTGGTAATTATTTGGTCCAAGTATTATGTGGACCACTGGTCCTGATGAGAAAGGCCATCATCCTTGAAATCTATCAATATCAATCAGCTCCCTTCCATTATCCATGGCAAATCCATGTTATTCCCTATCTCAAAGTTTGGAGCCCCCTTGAACAAAGTTTTATAAGTGATCTGAGGAATGCCAAAAGTCGTAAGTGGTTCTGCATAGTAGTGATGACTGGCATATCTGGAATGTAGTGAATGATCAAGTTCCCTGCTCATATTTCCAGCTTTCCTTCCCTTTGACTGCCTCCTACCAAGGGGAGAGTTTTTCAACAAAATGTTCTAAACACTACAGCAAGCTAGCAAACAATTTAACAAGGAAAGGAACTTTTAAAAATCAAAACTAAAGTTTGTTTAGTGCCTTTCAAGAGTTCAAACTAGTAATTGATATTTTTACATAAATAATTTCATTTAGGAATAATTCAGAAAATGTGAATAAGAACATGTAAAATGAAACACTGATAAATATTATTCACTGTACTTACTAGCTGGAAAAATTAATGTATACTACTCTAAATTTAAGATTTAGGAAAAACATGGGTCAAATGGGTGGGAAGGAAAAAGTTTTAAGGTACTGACAGGCGGACTCTTCCACAATAGCTTTAGTTATCTTTTAATCCAACCTACAGTTTATTGATCGTGTTTAAATACCAGCCTACAGTCCCAGCAAAGTTACAGCTGCAAAAAGAGCAATGCAACAAAGGAGACTCGCCAAGGCCCTCAGAGCAAACACTGCCCATCACAACCAGCAGAACAACTCAAGTCTGCATTAATACTCATCACAAAATTCCAGAAACAAAAAAATAAAACTCCCAAATTTTCAAAGGGTTCCACTTGATAGATCAGTCTAACAAATACAACTAGAATTAAAATATAGTGATGATAAGTGAAAGATAGATGACAGATTAGGTAGACAGATACAGATAGACAGATAGACAGGTAGATGAAATAATAATAAATGTCTTCTAGGAACCAGATCTGAAAACTCAGTTAATAATGTCCAATAGGTTAAAAAATGAAAAAAGACATTTTCTAAGACTAGATGTCTGAATGCTTTTATAAACAATAAACAACTGCAATAAAACAACATTATCATTTTTTCAGCACTTGACTTCTGAGAAGCTTAAAGTACTTTATGTGTAATGTCAGTCCCACTCCCAGAGAACTAAGTGGGAATCAGCATCATGAATAAATAAACTGATCCACTCAAAAGAACACAGCAAAAATGACGGGGCCAAATCAAATCCTAGAAGAGTGTTTTCTGCAGCACAGAAGACTTACAGTGGAAACCTGGAAAGGCACACAGAGACTGTCCTAAAAGACATTTAAAAAAAAAAAAAAAACTTTTTTTCAGTAGTAAAAAAAACCACAAGCTAGAAACAAGAGAAAATGAAGAATTTGAACAGATGAGGAACTTGTAGGCTTATTTTAGGTGGTTCCTAACTAGTAACAGGTACTCTGATAACTATTATGTTTCGGTTTCCCCAGTAATTTTCTTTACGTGAAATGAATATTGTGTTCTCACACAACTCAAAATTTAAGCCAAATTTAATACATAGACGGGGTCATATAATTTTCTGGGTTAGGAACATATAATATCTACCTTGTAAATGAATTATATCAATAAAAAGATTCAGATACTTTTATTTAGTTTTTACACTGCAGTAACTATAATTTGAAAAACCTTTTTTAAAAAAGTTGAAATATACATATAGAGAAGTACACATATCTTTTTTATTGTTTTTAATAGACTTTATTTTTAGAGCAGTTTTATTTCCACAGAAATACTGAGAAGAAGGTACAGAGATTTCCCGTATTCTCCCTGCCCTCCCCGCAACATGGATAGGCCTCCTTACCATTAACATCTCCCTCAAGACTGGTACATCTGTTACAACCAATGAACCTACACTGACTCATTATTATCACCCAAAGCCCATAGTTCACATAAACTCTTAGTGAATGAACATTCCATGGATTTGGACAAATGTATAATGACATATATCCATCATTATAGTATCCTACGGAGTATTTTTATTGCCCTAGAAATATTCTGTACTGACTCTCCCTCCCCATAACTCTGGAAACAACTGATCTTTTTACTGTCTCCATAGTTTGCCTTTTTTAAAATGTCATATGGGGCGCCTGGGTGGCTCAGCCAGTTAAGCGTCCGGCTTCGACTCAGGTCATGATGGCACGTTTGTGTGTTTGAGCCCCGCGTCAGGCTCTGTGCTGACGGCTCGGAGCCTGGAGCCTGCTTCAGATTCTGTGTCTCCCTCTCTCTCTGCCCCTCCCCGCTCATGCTCTGCCTCTCTCTGTCTCAAAAATAAATAAAAACACTAAAAAAAATTAAAAAAAATAAATTAAATGTCATATAGTTGGAATCATATAGTATGCAGCCTTTTCAGATTGGATTCTCTCACTTAGTAATATGCATTTATGATTCCTCCATATCTTTCCACGGCTTTGTAACTTATTTTTAGCACTGAATAATATCCCATTATCTCGACGTAACACACTTTATTTATCCATTCAGCTACTGAAGGACATCTTGGTTACTTCTAAGTTTTGACAATTATGAATAAGGTTCCTATAAACATGCGTTTGTCGGTTTTTACATGGACATGTTTCCAACCTCTCTGGAAAAATACCATGGAGTATGAGTACTGGATGATATGGTAAGAGTATATTTAGTTTTGTGATAAATTATCAAACTGTCTTCCAAAGTAGCTATCCCATTTTGTATTCCCACCAGTAATGAATGAGAATTCCTGTTGCTCCATATCCTCTCCAGCATTTGGTATTGTCAGTGTTCTGGATATTGACCATCTGATAGGTGGTGTGTAGTGGTATCTCATTGTTGTTTTAATCTGCATTTTTCTGAGGGCATATGATGTGGGCCATGTTTTCATATGCCTATCTGCTATTTGTATATCTTCTTTGATGAGGTCTTTGTCAAGGTCTTTGGCTCATTTGTTAATCAGGTTGTTTGTTTTCTTACTGTTGAGTTTTAAAAATTATGGGTAACAGTCCTTTAGCAGATGACTCTTTTGTAAGTAATTTCTTCCAGTCCATGTCCCGTTTTCTTATTCTCTACTGTCTTTTGCAGAGAAGACTTTTAAATTTTTATTGAAGTCCAGCTTTATCAAGTCTAAAAAGAACAAGGCCACAGAAGGTTTCTTCTATGTTGTCTTCTAGGAGTCTTATATTCAGGAATGTGATCTATTTTGAGTTAATTTTTTGGGAAGCGTCTAAGGTCTGTGTCTGGATTTATTTTTTTGCATGTCATTATCTTCATTGTTAAAAAGGATATCTTCGCTCTGTTTTACTGTGTTTGCTTCTTTGTCAAGATAAGTTGACTATATTTATGTGGTCACATGTCTGAAGTATAAAGAGTAGCAAATTTTCATAAACTGAATATACCAAAATTAACATGTTTTTAATGTTATGAGAATATCTAACTAAAGAAATACTCCTCAGTCTTCCAAATACATGTTCAAATATTATCAAAAACATTTGCTGGCAAGGGTGTCTGGGTGGCTCAGTCAGTTAAGCAACCAACTTCGACTCAGATCATGATCTCATGGTTTGCGTTAAAGCCCCAAATTGGGCTCTCTGCTGTCAGTGCAGAGCCCATTTGAAAACTCCGTCCCCATCTCTCTCTCTCTGCACCTCAGCACCTGTGTGCATGCACGCCCCCTCTCTCTCCCAAAAGTAAATAAAAACATAAAGAAAACTTGCTGGCCTTTTTAGAAATATGTAAATTTTTATCTCCTGAATTTCTTCTTTCACTTATCAATTTTAAGAAGTCAGACCCAAAGTAAGAAAATAAGATTATTTCATAATCTGAAAATTTGACACTGAACATATTTCTCACCCTACTTCATTAGGTACCCCACTCAATTCTAGGTTGAGACCTGCTAATATACAAATGAGGTGAGATAGTTTTATTTCACGTTTCATGTCCTTTAAAGTTGCCTCAGATGCTAATGATGATTCCAACCATGTGGACTCTGAGTTCTGTTTACAAGGAAGAACTATGAAGGAATGATGATCCTTAGGTTTCTTCCATACTCCTTGTAGCTGCCAGAGAGACAGGATTGGCCAAGCTTGGGACTCGGGTAGAGTCCAATGAGGATTAGTTCAAGAGTAGCTGCTGAATTTAAAGGGCAGAGTCTTGAGATCTAGGGAATCTGAGAGGGATTTATTTGGTGTTTATTCCACCCCAGACTAGATAAAGCAAAATGAGAATTGCTCATATTACTGAAAAATCCAAGGGTATATCTGACTTTATAGGCTTGGCTGGACCCAGGGGCTCAAAACCATCCAAATCTAGCTCTTGCCCCACAGAGATCTTGTAATGCCCAAGATTTTAATATCACCCCAAAACCAGAAACCACCAGGGAGACCGAGGCATGCATGTAAAAGCAAAGGGCAGTTTTATTACGGCTTAGGCTCGCCGGGCCTAAGTTCGGTCTCACAGCCTTCACCAACGCAGTGGATCCGTGCTGAGAGCCCCAAACAAGCGCTGAGTAGGGTTTTTATGGGGTTTGGGAAGGGGGAGTTACAAGAAATTGTGACATCCAATCATCATTGTATAACAGCATTGGCAGTAACTCTAACCATACACATTGTCCAGGGTGTTCGTTACTTTTGGCAGGACCCAATTACAACATTTAGGGTATCTTTGAAATTAACCAATTACAGAGCGAGTTCAGGGTCTTGTTTGGGGACTATCGGGTTAACTTTAACATTAGGTCACAGGGTCCTATCTAAAGTTCCCATCTGCAGGTCTCACCCTTAGGAATGTGGGGAGAGGTAGCTGGGCTTTCCTGATTGGATACCGCAAAGTGGTCTGCTTTTGCCCTGGGTAATGTATAAGGCCTAATGGCTCCAAAGCAACTGATCTTAGGCCTTCTAGTTTAGAGGGGAAACAAAGCCTGTCATGGCATCTGTTTGGTTCAGACTCATGTTCTTACAATCTCAAGTGACTTCCTAGAGGTCCCAAAGATACAACTCTCCTCATTCGTGTCCAGTAGAGAAAAGAGTTCTTGCTCCAGCATTCCCACCCAACCAAGGATTTACTGTATCTCATTGGCTCCAATCTAATCATCTGGCCTTCTCTAAACAAATCACTGTACGCAGGAAATACAATATGCTAATTGGCTTAATCCAAGTATGGCACTGGAACAGTACTATCCCATGGGCTGAAAGAAAAATAGGGATATAGTTATCAGGAGAAGACAAAAGAGGTAGTGTGAAGCTACCTTCCAAGAAGGTACTCTGACAACCTTCATCAGTAACTCCATCAAGCATTAAGAGTCAGAGAAGCTGATTAATCAGTAACAACTTCCACACCAAACAGCTACCCCCACCTCAATCTCAGTATCTTCTCACTAAGGCAGGGAGACTTTCTCAACACTGCCCAAAAAACATCTTTAGGTAAAAGGAAGAAAAGAAAGCTTGAGCTGTTTGCAGTGTTTTAGTTGGATAGATTAATTAATCTGTGAAGAGCTGGACATGATTAAAACATAAAGCACTAACTCCTGTGATTTCAAAAAAGGCACCCATGGAACTCAGAGCTGTGATCTTGGAAGAATTTGGTTACTCACCGAAAAGCTCTGAAATGCTTTAGTTGGGGACCTAAATATAAATAAAAAGAGAACTCATACAGAGGTAAAGACTCAAGAAAAGTAATACAACACAGCACATTCAGTAACATTGTTTATATTAAAATAAATCTGCTGGCTAACGCTGCCTGAGCTGGTGCGGAGTCCTAATGAGCTAGGCAGCCAAAAGGACCCATCCTGAGAACTCAACAATTGCTAGAGTCGCAAAAGCTCAGCAGGGATTTTCTTTTAAGGGCAAATAGAAAACAGTGAGGCCAGGGGCTAATCATATGGTTGCATACAATGCTAACTTTTTCCTAACTCATGTTCAGAAAGCACTAAGCAAGTTTTCAACAATGCACGCTAAATGTGCAGTGTTACAAGTTAATGGGTAATCACAACAACATGCATATAGTCACACAGTGATAGCCTAAATAGCAATGGGGTTAAATTTCCTTCACTGTGGAACTCTCTGAAATTCCTTATCTATCAGATTAGCAGAGGTGGTATTCTTTTATTATGTGTGTTCAATGAATAGATGCATGCATGCATGCATGAAGTGAACTAAACAGTGATTGAACTTAAGTTTTCCCATGGGGTTAATTTCCTGTTATGAATTTGTATGTGCAAGAGTTGGAATGTTTGTTCATTCTTACAAAACAGATTTTTCCCTATAAGCTCATTTCAGATTGTGCTACCATGCTGTTTTTTAGTATGGCCATATGCCTGTATCAGAGCTATTCTAGCCTTCATAGGGTCTTTGGACAAGTTAGAGGTATCTCTTTAGGAAAGACGCAGTTCCTTGGACATGTGACTGGTGAAAAAAGGGAGCTCTTGTATAAAGATAAAAGGTACCCCATTCTTTGGAAGACTTGGGAAGGTGATGGGGGACTGGACCAGATTTCTATTCTCACTCCCTCATGGTTGTTAAAGCATAAGTGGCACAACTTTAATTCTGCCTAATGCAGAATGATCATAAGTGAAGAAGCAAAAATCATAATTTTCCTGCTTTTCTGTTTTATAGACTCATTTCACTGAGGCCAGATTCTACTAATAAATGATGTAATCAGGGCACCTTGGGTGGCTCAGTTGGTTAAGCGTCTGACTTCATCTCAGGTCACGATCTCATGATTTGTGAGTTCGAGCCCCGAGCTGGGCTCTGTGCTGACAGCTCAAAGCCTGGTGGCTCCTTCAGATTCTGTGTCTCTTTCTCTCTCTGCCCTTCCCCTACTCATGCTCTGTCTCTCAAAAATAAATAAATGTTAAGAAAAAAAATTTTTTTAATAAATGATATAATCAATAGTTGTAAAAAGTACCTTATAGAATGTACTTAAATGTTAAAAACTTCAAATTTCCCTCAAATTGTTTTCAGCCTATTCTTTCCTATCAAATATGATTTTTCCTGAAGTCCAGGTGAAATAAATTAAGAGTCATACACATACAATACATATTGTATATAGACATATATATGGTCACAAGGACTTCCTATTCTAATCTTATGGAAATTTTTCAAAGTAAAATATTATTGCTACCTGGTGGTTATTTGTTTGACTTCTTCTTTTGCATCAGTGAAGGTTATTTTTCTTTCTTTACCCTATGACTTTCCAGTGGCTATTGTGATCAACTAAAGTCCCCCATTCTAATTCTAAGAGACGGGATATACTCAGAGCAAGAAAAATGGGGAAACAGTGATGGAGAATGGTAATGGAATCTATTTTATCCTGAAGCAATAAGAAAATGAATTCAATTTGCACAAAAGGATTCTGATTTGCAGGCAAAGGAGTAAAAAGGTCCTTCTGTTTACTTTTCATTAGGAAAGTATACCTGCCACATTCTTTCCTGGCTGTCTTATAGCCATGAAATGAGTTTGCTTCCCCAGCTGTTAAGCTCTGCAAACTGAGGCTAGTTCTGCGTGTCTTTTTAATTTTATTTTAATTCCAGTAGAGTTAACATATAGTGTTATGCTAGCTTCAGGTGTACAATATAGTGATTCAACAATTCCTTACATCACCCAGTGCTCATCACAAGTGCCCTCCTTACACCCCATCACCTACTTCACCCACCCCCTCACCCACTGCCCCTCTGGTAGCCACCAGTTTGTTCTCAATAGTTATGAGCCTCTTCTTTGACTGTCTCTTTTTTTCCCAAGCTCACTTTTGTTTCTTACATTCCATTTATAAGTGAAATTATGTGGTATTTGTCTTTCTCTGACTTATTTCACTTAGCATTCTATCCTCTAGCTCCATTTATGTTGTTACAAATAGCAAGATTTCATTCTTTTTATGGCTGAATAATATTCCATTTTTTATACATAACCACATGTTCTTTATCCATTTATCTATCAATGGATACTTGGGAGAGTTCCATAATTTGGCTATTGTAAAAAATGCTACAAATAAACATAGGAGTGCATGTATTCCTCTGAATTAGTGTTTTTGTAGTTTTTAGGTAAATACCCAGAAGTGCAGTTACTGGATCAGAGAGTAGTTCTATTTTAACTTTTTGAGGAACCTCTATACTGTTTCCACAGTAGCTGCACCAGTTTGCATTCCCACCACCAGGGCAAGAACGTTCCTTTTTCTTCACATCTTTGCCAACACTTCTTGTTTCTTGTCAGTTCTGCATGTTGAATTGGAAGGAAGTAGACTGTGCACCAGCAGATCAGTTTTAAGTGTCAGTTTTTTAACAAGTGACCTTATTCTTGGTGAACAACTGGGTGAATGTCCTTAGTGGTAAGATGGGGGGGTTGAGCTAAATAAGTGATTATACTAATTATAGCAACTATCATTTATTGAGAGCCTACTATGTACCTAGCACTAGGATGAGTATTTGCTGATATTATTTCATCTAGCTCTTAGAAGTCCAGTAAATTGAGTGATTTTACAGGAGAGAATCTGAGGCTTCGATGTGTTAAAATAACTTATCAGGGTCCTAGAACTATAGCATCAGAGTCAGGATAGGAAGGGAGGTCTCACTCAAAAGTCCATTAGGCATATTTACAGACTAAGTGGAAAGCAATCTATGATGTGAATCTCAGACAAAATTTACCTGCAAGTTTTCTTTTCTTGACATACCTAAGTGTATTAACTCCAGAACTATACAATGAGTTTCCAAACATGTTAGTGAAAAAGAAACATGACTGCTCTCTTAATGAGCATGCTAATGGTGGCAAATCCATTGTCTTGTCATATCAGCATGCATTTACATGCTTAATAGTACAGCTACAGATTTCATTTTATACAACTCATATTCTTCTTAAGAACTGATATGATGCAAAGAAAATGTCACAGGCTGTGACGCCAATTCCAAAAAAAAAAATTTCACTCATATGTGGAATTTAAGAAACAAAAGAATTCCAAAAATATTTCTGAAAAATGGTATCATCATAAAACAACTCATCAGTTTCTGAAGTGGCTACTCTAACAGAGATAGTTTTTAAGTGGGTAGGTGCAGACATGTTTGTTTAAATCTATCACATGACTTCAAAGACACACAGGTATATGGTGAATGCTTATTTATTCACTCATTTGCTCAACAGAAGGTATGGAGTACTTATTGTTCTGGGCACCAGCCATACAACTGCAAGCAAGATGGAAACTGTCTCTATCCTCATGGGACATGGATAAAGAGCCAGAAAATGAAAAAGCAGATAAATATAAAAATAACTTCAGGTTGGAATTGGTGCTATAAAGGAGACAGGATGCCCTCCTAGAGAAAAATAACTGGAGGGGGTAGTTCATCTTATCTGGGGACAGGCTTTTTTGAAATTTGAAGGATGAGAAGAAACCAAACATGAAAAAAAACAGGATGGCAAAGGCCTTGAGGCAGGAAAAGTTGGCAAGTTCGAAAAACTCTTGTGTTGGTGCAAAAAAAAAAAAAAAAAACTATGGATAACCATCCACATCTAACATCACACTTAATGGTAAAACACTGAAAACATTTCCCTGTACGATCAGGAGGAAGACAATAATGTCAGCTCTCACCACTTTTATCCAACACATGTTCTTAGGCAAGAAAAAGAATAAAAGGCATCCAGATTGAAAAGAAAGAAATAAAACCATCTCTGTTTGCAGATGACATGATCATGTACATAGAAAATCCTAAGGAGTCCACAAAAAGACTATTAGAGCTAATATATGGATACAGAAAAGTTGCAATATATAAGATCAACATACAAAAATCAGTTTATTTCTACCCACTTACAATGAACGATTTGAAAACCAATGAATAAAGTTAATAAAACATTCATTTACAAAGCATCAAAAGAAAATATTTAGGAATAAATTTACCAAACAAGTCTAAAACTTATACACTAAAATCTACAAAATATCATCTAAAGAAATTAAAGAAGATCTAAGTAAATGAAAAGATATCCCATATTGGAATACATTATATTATTGGAAGATGTAGTATTATTAAGATCGAAATCGACCCCAGATTGATGAACAAATTCAAAACAATTCCTACTAAAATCTTAGATGTCTTTTTTGCATAAATTGACAAGTTGATCTTATAGTTTATGTGGAAATGCAACAAAACTAGAATATCCAAAACAACCTTACAAAAAGAAGAATAAAGTAGGAAGACTCATACCTTCTCAATTTCAAAACTTACTACAAAGCCACAATAATCCAGAGAATGTGGTACTGACATAATAATAGACTTATAGATTAATAAAATAGATTTGAGAGTCCAGCAATAAACCTACATATCTATGATCAACTGATTTTTGACAATGGTGCCAAGGCCACCAAGTAGGTAAAGAATAGCTTTTTCAAAAATGGTGCTGGGATAACTAGATTACCACATGGAAAAGAGCGAAGTTAGATCCTTTCCTCATACTATATACAAATATTAACTAAATATGAATCAAAGACCTAACTGTAAGAGCTTAAAAATGAAACTCTTAGATGAAAATATAGGTTTAAACCTTCATGATCTTGGATTGAGCAATAGTTTCTTAGATATGATACCAAAGACACAAGCCACAAAAGAAAAAATAAATTGGTCTTCAGCAAAATTATAAACATTTGTTATTCAAAGGACACAAGAAGGGAAAAAGACATTCCATAGAATGGGAAAAAATATTCACAAATCATTTATCTAATTAGAAACTTCTATTTAGAATATATAAATAACTCTTACAACTCATTAAGAAAAAGGCAACTCAATTTTTTTTAAATGGACAGAAGTTCTGAAATGCTATTTCTCCTAAGAGAAAAAGATCCAGTAAGCAGACACCATTTCCCATTAGGTTGGCTACACTAAAAAGGACAAATGGTAACAAGTATTGGCAAGAATGTGGAGAAATTGGAACCCTCATCCACAGTTTATAGGAATATAAAATGGCACAGTTGCATTGGAAAACAATCTGTCAGTTTCTCAAGATTACAGTAGTCCCCCCTTGTTCACAGCTTTGCTGTCCACAGTTTCACTTATCTATGGTCAGCTGTAGTCGAGAAACAGATGACTCTCCTTCTGACAAAGCATCAGAAGGTCAACAGTAGCTTAACGTTACATCACAAAGCTGATGTCATTCACTTCACTTCATCTTACCACATAGGCATTTATCATTTCACATCATCACAAGAAGAAAGGTGAGAATAGTGTAAGATATTTTGAGTGACCAGTCACATAACTTATAGTATGTTGTTATAATTGTTCTATTTTATTATTAGTTGTTAGTGCTAATCTTTTATTGTGTCTAATTTATAAATTATGCTTTATCATAAGTAAGTATGTAAAGGGAAAAACATATTATATATAAGGTTCACCACTATCTGTGGTTTCAGGTGTCTGCCAGAAGTCTTGGAACATATTCCCCATGGATAATGGGGGACTCCTGCAACTACAGAGTTACCATAGGACCCAGCAACTCTACTCCTAAGTATATATCAAAGGGAAACAAAAACATATGTCCACTTAGAAACTTGGACATGGATGTTCATAGGACCCAGGGAAATAAAAACATATGCCCACTTAGAAACTTGGGCATGAATGTTCACAGCAGCACTATTCATAATAGCTAAAAAATGGAGACAACGCAAATATCCATCAACTGATGAATATATACATAACATGTGATACATCTACACAATAGAGCATTATTCTAAAATTTAAAAACTGTAGTAGTGATACACAGTACAACATGGATTCTCTTTGAAAACATCCTAAGTGAAAGAAACCAGTCATAAAAATCATTATTTTATTTCACTTAAATAAAATAGCCACAATAGGCAAATCTTTAGAGATAAAAAGTTGATTAGTGATTGCTTACGGCTAAGAGTGTCAGGGATAAATTGAAGATGACTGCTATAGACTACAGGGCTTCCTTCTGGAGTGATGAAAAATGTTCTAAAATTAATTGTAGTGAAGGTTGTACAAATCTCTGGCTATCTTGAAATCTATTGAATTTACATCTTAGGAGGGTTAATTGTGTGGCATGTAAATTATAATTCTATATTCCTGTAGCCAGACAAAATGCTGAGAGATGTGGGCTCAATCTCAAAAAGTGTGAGATCATGACCTGAGCCAAAATTAAGAGTCTATAATTTAAACAACTGAGCCATCCAGGCTCCCCAAAAATAAACATTTTGAAGCTATACCTAAAGGACAATATTATAAAGAAATTACTATTTAAATAAATTATATCTTTACAAAGAATTTTGTGTTAAGAAATGTTCCTTTGTTTCTTTACATGTAAAGAAAGTAAACTGTCTCAATGAAGTCAGTATCAGTTTCTAAGCCTGATTATTGGATAAACTGATTATCCATGGAAAGTTCATATATGGTTATAAGCAAAATTTTACTATTGAATTTATACGAAAATGAATGAATCAGTTATCTACCAACTACAGCAACAGCAAATTTATCCGGCAACGTTAAGAAATGAATTATGCCATGCAAACAAATTTTACAAATAAATTCCTGTTGTAATCAATTCATAGAGAACTTTTATCTTAAACCACCTCTCACGGAAATCTCTCTAAATCTGCCTAAGGTGTTATAAACTTCACTATCACAGCAAATAGTAAACTTAATTTAAAAGTAGTTGATGAATTAGTTGGGACACCTGGGTGGTTCAGTCAGTTAACGGTCTGACTTCAGCACAGGTCATGATCTCACAATTCGTACGTTTGAGCCCTGCTCTGGGCTCTGTGCTGACAGCTCAGAGCCTGGAGCCTCCTTCAGATTCTGTGTCTCCCTCTCTCACTTCCCTCCCCCATGCACACTCTGTCTCTGTGTCTCAGAAATGAATAAATGTTAAAAAAAATATTTCTTTAAAGCAGTTGATGAATTAGGATCATTATGTTTTAAATTTCATATAATGATGCTAGTGAAGTGTTTCCCTTGACAACAAGCCTGGTGGACATTATTGCCGCACTAGGTACACTGTAGAAGTGGTCTCATTTCCTTTTAAAAAGCCTCAGGGAAAATACTTTGGTGCCCAGTTATTTCAAAACTCTTCATCCTGTTTTACTCCTTAAGCATAGTCCCCTCCCTCAGGTTCACTGCAAAAATATTCTGTCTATAAAAAGGGCATCTCCCTTGCACTGGGTTCTCCCTCAGATCACACAGGGCTTTGAATTGCAAGCAACAGAGACCAACTTTGGCCGATTAATGAGATGCAGGTCATTAAAGGGATTTCGGGAAGCTCACAGACTGCTACGAGTAATAGTGACTAGGAGGAGGAAGACTAAAGACTACGATTCTAAAATAAAGGACTAAAACTACTCGGTGAAACTGACAGAATGAGAGACTACCACAGCCACTGCCACTCCTGTCCTACCAACGTCATTCCCATACTCCGAGATTTCCATACTTTCCTGCCAGAGCAAGGCTTTTTATATTTTGATATCAAAGTATCAAGCATATGGTAAATATTCAATACATGTTTATTCACTCAACAATTTGTATAGAACACCTATTATGTTTCTTGAACTAAAAATCCTTTAATATCCTTATGTGTATGAGGTGATTCTACATATTTCTCAATATATATACTACATGTTTAAGCACAAAGTACTATATTGACACAAATGGTGTGGAACTCTCATGTTCCTTATGGACTAAAGAACTGAATTTGACACCAAGTAATCCAGCCTGAAATCAATGTACATCTGGATTGCATACATTAGCTATAGCCTAAAATTAACTGCTTAAAGGAGTACAGAAAAAAAATATATAAATTACTATAAGGGCCCACTTTAAACTAGTAAGGTAATTATTGCTAAGTACCTTATACCTAGTATGCATGAGAAGCTGAATTCAGATTGAAAGAGTTGGTGCATAGCATACGTGATGCTTGTTAATGCTAAACTCAGTTAACTGTTCTGGGTAAAAATAAATGTACAAGTGTAGATATCATTCATTTCTTTTCACTTTGAACTTGAGCTGTTTATTTCTAAGTATTATTATTTTACAAACAATGGAGACCTATGATCTTCGTACATATCAATGACTCAGATCCAAGTGAGAATCCTAAATGGACTCAGGTATGAGCCACCTGGAGGCCTATTAGAGAATGAATGCCTAAGTGAGTAACCTAGAAACAGGATCTCAGTCAGATCAAATTAGCTGCTGCTACAGCAGAATAAAAGGCAATTCATTACTCTGTCTCCATTAATACTCTTGTCCTCTGCCTATGGGTTTCTGGCCAAATTCCTGACCTCGCTATAAAATGTAGGGGAATTCATTCACTCAACTTACTCACTCAACTCACTCACTAACTCATTCACTTATTTATTTGTTTGTTTTTCCTCAGATTCTAATATGACTCAACACAGCAAAACCTGAAAGGTTTATCATACTTTCAGACTCAAGTGAAACAAAACCATAAGGTTGAATAACATGAAACTAATGTTTTTATAGATCCAAAATGGCCAATTATCAGTAATTTCATATGGTTCAATCTAGCATTTACTCTTCAGATCCATAGGACTTGAGCACTGCTAGTATTTCATAAAATTCATGCTTGACACTGGGCCATGGAAGTGTACTTTTAATAATATGAAAAATTAAGGCCAGGAAAGTTAAAGTACCTGGCTAGGTTAAAGTAAGACAAAAACTCAAGTCTTTGATAGCCCATTCCATGAGCTTTCCATGCTACGAGCTTTACAGTAGAATTCTTAATGCTTTGCTTGACCAACATTGTTATTTAAATTTTGAGTAACCTATCACATTTTTTGAAGAATAATTGACAAAATATTATATTAGCTTCAGGTGTACAACATACTGATTTGATATTTATATACATTACAAAATGGTCATCATAAGTCTAGTTACCATCTGTCGCCATACAAAGTTGCTACAATCTCATGGACTATATTCCCTAGGCTGTATATTACATCCCCACATCTTATTTATACTATAGCTGGAAGATGGTACCTCTTAGTCCCATTCGCCTATTTTGTCCACCTCCCTCATCGCAGCCCCTCTGGCAATCATCACACATATACACAAACACACAAACACACACCACATCTTCTTTATCCATTCATCTATCAATGGACATTTAGGTTGCTTCCATATCATGGCTATTGGAAATGATGCTGCAATAAACATAGTGATGAATATATTTTTTGGGATTGATGTTTCACCTTTCTTTGGATAAATACAAGTGGAAGTTCTGGGTCATATTTTAGTTTTGTTTTTAATTTTGGGGGGAAATTCCATATTGTTTTACAGAGTGGCTGCTCCAACTTTAATTCCCACCAGCAGTGCATGAGGGTTCCCTTTTCTCTAAATCTTCGTTAACACTTACTATTTCTTCTCTTTTTCAAACTAGCCATTCTGACAGTTGTTAAGTAAGAGCTCATGATGGTTTTAATTTGCATTTCCCTGATAGCTAATTATGTTGAGCTCCTTTTCATCTGCCTGTTGGCCATTGATGCCTTCTTTGAAAATGCCTGTGTGTCTTCTGCCCATTTTTTAATGTTTTCATTTATTTTTGAGACAGAGAGAAACAGAGCATGAGAGGGGGAGGGGCAGAGAGAGAGGAAGACAGAATCCGAAGCAGGCTCCAGGCTCTGAGCTGTCAGCACAGAGCCCAACATGAAGCTTGAACCTACGAAGGTGACATCATGACCTGAGCCAAAGTCGGAGGCTCAACCAACTGAGCCACCAGGTGCCCCTTCTGCCCATTTTTAAGTTAGATATTTTTATATTGGGTTTTATGAGTTCTTTATATATTTTGGATGTTAACCCCGATCAGATATATCATCTTTGGGTATCTTCTCCCATTCACTAGGTTGCCTTTTCATTCTGTTAGTTTCCCTCGATGCAAAAGCATTTTTAATTTGATGTAATTCCATTTGTTTTATTTTTGCTTTTGTTGTCCTTGGACACAGATTCAAAATAATGTCACTAAGACCCATGTCAAAGAGCTACTGCCTATGTTTTCTTGCAGGAGTTTTATGATTTTCAGTTTTATAGTTAAGTCTTCAATCCATTTTGAGTTTATTTTTGTATATGGTAAATTTTTAAAAAAGGTCCAGTTTTATTCTTTTGCATCTAGCTTCCCAGTTTTCCCAACACCATATGGAAATCTTTATCGCCCCTTCAATTCTGAATGATAACCTTACAGGGTAGACCACCCTTGACTGTAAGTTTTTTTTCCTTTCAGCACTTTGAATATACCATGCCACTCCCTTTTGATCTGCAAAGTTTCTGTTGAAAAATCAGCTGACAGTTTCACAGTGGTTCCCTTATAGGTAACTAAGAGCTTTTCTCTTGCTGCTTTGAAGATTCTTTATCTTTAATTTTTGATATTTTCATTGTAATGTGTCTTGGTATGGATCAATATGAGTCTTGAGACTCTGTTATTCCTGGGATCTGGATATCTGTTTTTAGATTAGGAAAGTTTTCAGCTATTATTTCTTCAAGTAAGTTTCCTGCCCCTTTGTCTCTCTCTTGTCCTTCCAGGACCCCTATTAGTATGACTGATGTTGTCCCAGAGGTCCCTTAAACTATCCTCATTGTTAAAAAAGCTTTTTCTTTTTGCATTAGAGTTTGGGTGCTTTCCACTACCTTGCTTTCCATATCACTGATGTGTTTTGTGTCATTAAATCTGCTATTTATTCCCTATACTGTATATTTCATTTCTGTTCTCTTATTCTTCAGTTCTGATTGATACTTTCTTATATTTCCTATCTCTGTTATAGTTCTCCCTGTGTCCATCCATTCTCCCAAGTTTGGTAAGCATATCTATGACCATTACTTTTGACTTATTATTGGGTAGATTACTCTTTTAGTTATTTTTCTGAGGATTTGTCATGTTCTTTCATTTGGAACATACTCATCTGTCTCATTTTACCTACTCTCTGTGTTTGTTTCTGTTTTAGGTAGTTATCTCAGTCTTTTATGTTTTGTAGTTTTCCCAGTCTTGAAGGAATGACCTTATGTAGGTGATGTCCTGTGGGGCCCAGAAACACAATTGCTCCTGGCTACCAGAGTCAGGTGCTTCAGGGTCGTTCCCTGTGTAGGCTGTCTTCACTCTTCTGTTGTGGCAGAGCTGTGACTGCTGTGGGCGTGCTGGTGGGTAGGGCTGGCCCTCACTGAGACTGGCTGTGTGTCTTGGCCATGACTGCCATGGATGCACGGGTAGGCAGGGTCACTATTGTCAGCTGCAAGGCCTGGCAAGACATATGTTTGGGCAGACTCTCAGTGGGGCACACCCCCTGACATAGTATAGAAGGAAGATTCCAAAATGGTGCTCAGCAGGGCAGAATGAACTGGAAAATGTGGCTGCCACCAGTGTCTCAGTCCCCAGAGGCCTGGCTGCCAGCCTGCTGGCATGCCAAGGTTAGTAAGTAGGTTTCCTTTACCACCAGTCTTCAGGCTTTTTATTCTGGTGTTTTTGTGCTGGTTTCTAGGTTGAGTGAGTCTGCATACTGCACCTTTAAGAGAGGGTTTTCTGGACATATTCTCTGTTGCTTTTCTTTTCTTTTTTTTTTTTTTAAGTTTATTTACTTAGTGGTGGGGGGGAGAGAGAGAGAGAGAGAGAGAGAGAGAGAGAGAGAGAGAGAGAGAGAGAAGCCTATGCAGGTTCCATGCTGTCAGTGCAGAGCCCAAAGCAGGGCTCTATCTCATGAACTGTGAGATCATGACCTAAGCCAAAACCAAAAGTTACATGTTCAACTGACTGAGCCACCAAGGTGCACCTCTCTGTTGCTTTTCAAAGCCAGATGTTTCAGGAAGTCCTTTCTCTCATGAAGGACCTAAGGGTTGGGGTGTCTGATATGCAACTCAAATCTCTCACACAGGGAAAAGTGTGCACTTTTGAGATCCTTCCAGACCAGAGAGCACCATGCCTGTGGTGCACTCTTTTCCTGTAGTGAGACCATGTCTCTGCTTCTTCTGCCCATCTTGGTGCTCTCCCTTTTGGAGACTCTGTTGATGCAGTTTTCAGGCCTCCTTTGGTGAGAATTATCCCAAATGTAGTTGTGTGTGGTGTTGTATCCAGGGGAGGAGGTGAGCTCAGGATCTTCCTACACTTGTCGTGAATCCAAGCTCCCCAGCAAATACTTAAAATGTGAGCTATCACATCAAAACCTGGACTGTCAGCTTCTCTCTAAAAATGGAGACATTTGAAGGTGTCTGGGTGGCTCAATTAGTATAGCATCCAACTCCTGACTTCAGCTCAGGTCATGATCTCACGGTTAGTGAGATTGAGCCCTATGTCAGCCTCTCTGCTGATTGCACGGAGCCTCTTGGGAATATCTCTATCTGCCCCCACGCTCCCTCAGATAAATTAATAAACCTTTAAAAAAAGAAATTATGGATTTAAATACCCTCTATATGCAGTAACCCTCGGATACATGTATCCAATCATATGACCTCTCCTTTGAGCTCCAGATTAAATATATTAACTGCCTACTTGATATTCTACTAGGATGATGAATAGGATCACAAATTTGACCTTTTCAAAACAGGAAAAACTGTTTTCTAGTTTTTTCCTTCCCAAATTTGTTTCTCCTCTAATCATCCCCATCTTAGTAAATGAGACTACCATCTTCCCAGTTCTTAGCATCAAATACTTAAAAGTCCTCTCTGATTTATCTAATTTCCCCATCCCTTTAACCCATTTAGAAGTACTATTAACTCTAGCTTTTAAAGAAAAATATCAAATCTACTCATCCTTTTTCATTTTTATTGCTATTATCATGGTCCAAGATACTATCATCTCTTTTCCTGACTATTACAAAAGCCTTTCAATTCATCTTTTTGTTTTAACTTCGCATTCTATCTTCCTCTCCATTCCAGTTTCCAGTGAGCAGCCTAACTGACCTATCTGAAATATAAATCAGATGTTACTGCCCTGCTTAAAAACTTTACAGTGCCCTTCTGTTGCAATTAGACCAAAATGCATGCTATTT
This sequence comes from Suricata suricatta, assembly GCF_006229205.1. Classification (NCBI taxonomy): domain Eukaryota; kingdom Metazoa; phylum Chordata; class Mammalia; order Carnivora; family Herpestidae; genus Suricata; species Suricata suricatta. Next base: position 26,135,173 of record NC_043711.1, on the reverse strand, counting down.
ATTAGGACCTACAAAACATGACTCCTGCATCGTCACATTCCAACTACACTGGCTTCTATATTCTCAGAACCAGTCCAGACACAATTACTCCTAGAGGTCTTTTACAGTCTTGTGGCCTAAAATGCTCTTTTCACAAATCCTCACATGACTGACTATTTTTTCTCATCATTCAGATCTTGGCTCACCTCTTACATACCAGAGACTACCACCTAACAGCCTACTTCAGGCTCGTTAGTCACTCTTGAATGACCTCCTATCTTGTGAAATTACTGTTCCTTTGTTTATGTTTTTCCTTTACTCATGTGGAGTTCTCTGGTATAATCCCAGCACCTAGCCAAGCACTAGGTCAGAATAGGTACTTAATAGATATTTGCTGCATAAAGCATAGGTCCGTGAATGAGTAAATAAGACCAACTATGTCTCAAACAAAGGAACTAAATAGGAGTATTAACTATTATAAATTACTGAATAAACCACCCAAATTAATATTCTCACCAGAAATATAATGCTTTGTTTTTAAAATGATTATCCCCACAAGGTATTTTAGAGCACAATCTTTCAATTCAGAAATTCAGAGAAAAACAAATCTTCACTGTGAACCAGTATCTGGGTCCTGGAAAATAACTTTAGAGAAAATTCTGAGTAAACAACAACTATATGAAACTATATGAATTATAAAGTAATTGACAAAATGAAGACCTAAAAAGACAGAAAATGGTAGCACCTAGTGGAATTTTTGTAGCTTTTTTTCGTGACTTTCATTTTCAGTATCCTCAGCATCAGATGGTCTGCATATTTGTGGCTCTTAAATGACAGACGTTCTGTCTGTCCACCTGGCCACCAAAGACAGAAATTAAAGCACCAAAAGAGAAATTATTTGAAATCATTTTCGTTTCATCTCATTGTTGTAAGAAAAATTACTTTAAATCATTTTGGTTTCATATCGTTGTGATTCTTTTAAATTGGCAGCAAAACCCAAGATACCATTTTTAATTGTTCTGTCTTTACCCTCTTGCTGTGTTCTGGCACATTACAATATGATTATTTAAAATAAAAAAAAGTTTTACTACGATGAAAAGTATATATCATAAAATTCACCCTTCTCAAGTAAACAATTAAGTAATTTTTAGCAAGTTTACTGAGTGGTACAATCTTCACCATTAATCATTTTTAGAACAATTTGATTCCCCCAATAAGATCCCTCAGATCCATTTACACTAAATCCAAATTCCTACTCACAGACCCAAGAAATCACTTATCTACTTTCTATCTCTGTAAATTTGTCTTTTCTAGACATATCCTCTAAATAGGATCATACAATATGTGTTCACAATCACACAATATGTGTTCCTTTCACTTTGTACTGTTTATCTATAATGTAGACTCTGCAAGTAGTATGTTATTTTTATTGCTAAAATAATATTCAATTATATGCAAAAGGGAAGGAAATGAATATCTGTGACCAAGAAGGTGGAGTATGGTGAATTATATTCTACTGTTGTTCAAAATATTTTGTGCTTCTTCATGACATCAGGCTTTGCACATGATTTCGTTTGGCCAATAAAATATGAGAAGCCAGATATGCCACTTCCGAGTTGAAGCTTCAAGACCCATTGTATGATTCCAAAACATTCTTCGTTTTCCTTTACCATGAGACTGGCAATGTTCCAGGTAGAGGATGCTGCCTCAGCACAGGTTCCAGAATGAAGACAATATCAAAATGATGTACAACTGACCAATGCAAGATGTGTTGAAAGACCAAGAAATAAACCTTTCTTGTTTCAAGCTTCTGAGATTTGGGGATTGTTTTTTTATGGCAGCATAACATCATCAGTTGATGAAAATGATGACTATTTTACGATTATTTCAGAACTTTTGATTCTTTAACTACTTCTAAGAAGGCCATAATATATAAAGGAAAAGTTTGTTTTCTTAGACTTAATTTCAAGTTCTAAAAAATTAGAAAAAAATACTTCTTGTAAGTAAGACAAGGCCTAGGGGTGCCTGGCAGGTCAGCGGGTTAAGTGTCCAACTCTTGATTTTGGCTCAGGTCATGATCTCATGAATGTGAGACAGAGCCCTGCAATGGCTCTCACAATAGAGCAGGCTGGGCATAGAGCCTACTTAAGGCTCTCTCTCTTTCCCTCTACCCCTATCCCTCCCCTACTCACACACACGCATGCACGCACACATGCACAGGTGCATGTGTTCTCTCTCTCTCAAAAAATAAAAGAGGAAGACAAGGCCATGGACAACTTTTATCTGCTAATCTAAATCCACATAAATTTGTATCATCTCCTACTTAAAAAATCTGTAAGGCTCTAACATCTGAATAAATGATGCTATTATCTCAATATTCAACTAGAAAACTTGCAGTTTCCAATACACTCAAACATTTAAAATTTGTATTATAACACACAAGACTTGTATACTACACTTATGCATATTTACATAAGTTTTCTCAAGTTAAAATGATTTGTTACAGATAAAGAACCAAAATGCACCCAGGCGGTTTCTTACATGGTTACATGGAAATGATTCTTAATTTCATGCATTGAATATTTTTTTATACACCACAAATCTTCTAAATTAGAGCCATTCGGTTCTCAGCATGTTGCAGCTAAGTTCAACTATTTGAAGTGAAAAGAGGAGACAAGTTACCTACAACAGTCTATATTTTGATTGAAGATGGCAACATAAGGAAGTGATTTGTTTGAGCAGTAACAGCATATTTATTGGTATCCTCCAACCTGAAATAAAAATTAAAATGTATAAATTTCATTTATGAAAATACCTGGATGTTCTTACCTATTAAAATTTTTACTTAAGATTACATGTTACAGTTTTAAAGAAAATCATAATTCCAACAGTGATTCTACTATCTATAAACAGGACTGCTTTCCAGCAAATTTAAGAACAATTTCCTAAACAAGTAAGTAACCAGAAAACAAAGCTGCTAAAGTCCCTGTGCAGACTTATATTTTTCTATTTACTGTTTATATTTTAGCTTAAAGGAATTAGAAAAAAATATTATCATGAAAAATACAAGGATTGGAAAAATCCCAAACAAGCCAACCAAGGAGATAAGCAAATGGGACAAAGAAGTGGGGAGAGAAAACTGAAAAGCTAAAACAATTCAATAGTATTAAGTAATTTAATTCTAATTCCATATCAGGAGCGTGCCAGATTCCCTAAGCAATATTACACAGAGATTAAACTTTTGTTCTGTAGAAATGAGTTGTATTTTCAATAGAATCATTTTATTATCTAAATATAACTATAACTAAGTTAAATTTAGCTAAGTCCATTATCCATGATTATCCATTTGAAAGATTATCTTTAGCAACTTGTCAGGCCAAGAGAGGAAGTGTAGGATTGGGAAGAGACCGAAAACAGCAGCGAAGGACAATACCTATGCTGTGTATTTCCTACCATGCACCCAAGAAAACAAAGCATGGCATCACTCAGACTTCTTCAGATCTGAATGATGGAGTATCTTTTAAATAATCCTGATTTGTAATTTTAGATATACAAAATAAAGCTAATTGATGGCAGCAGTAGTTAAAAATAGATTATGATTTTGTTCTGAGTAAGTGTATTTCAGCACTCTGAGTATTATGTGTAAATGGTAAATCTTTTTACAATCTCATCCCCATGCTCACATCCACATTTACAAATTTCATCCACTCTATAAGAGATTTTACATCCTCAAAGAAAAACTAATTTGTGCCTCTCATGGTATTTTTCAGAACAGAATTTTTCAGAATTTTAGCATGGGCTTACTCTTTATTATATTACGTTGAGCAAGTTGTTTACCCTCTCTAGGCTATGCTGCCTATTTGTAAAATAGCGTTTAAATTAAAACTACCTCTTAGGTTGGTTGTGAGGATTACAAGAAAGAACACACATAAAGTACTTAGAATAGGACCTGACACACATTAAGTTCTCACTTAATTTTACCTCTTTTGATTATAGAGAAGAACAGAGGAAAAACTACACTGTTGATGGTTACACTCCATAGTGAGCACAGTGCCTGGCACGTAGCAGCTCTCAACTACCTACTTTTGAATGAATAAGTAAGTTGTCCTTGAGAATTAGAAGGAAATGTAGCAAAGAAGTTTCATGCTGGAAGTGAGCAGTAAGTTTATAAAACCAAGGGTATTCAAACAGTGTGGGGACTAGGGAGAAAAGGAACAGTATTCTAGGGTCAGTGCGTTAAAGTAACTTGGTTCTCCTGGGGATTATACTAGGGGTTTTATATAGGACAACAGGTCATGGTAATAAATATAACCAGGCTCCAAATCTCTGCTTAAATTTGGTTAACTAATATAATTTTTACATTAAGGAAAAGTAACAAATTAACACAATCATTAGTGTTGTTGTGTGATAAATATAGCTAGTGTATACTTCAGATGTATTTGAAGACCATTTTAAAAATGCTTTTACAAAAAGTCTGTAAAACGTCCTAGTCTTTTCAAGAAAGGTTGTCATAACCAAATTATCAGTGAAGCAACTTTTATCTTGTGTGTTTGCTTTGAACATCACTCTGTTTTTTCAAGGACTTTTCAATTGATGAAAATATATTTAAGGACTATGATATTGTATTATGTGTACATATGCAAGTCTATGAACAGAAAGAAACATCTTTTCTATTAACTTATCACAAACAAGATATTAGATGTCAGAAGACCATGTAAGATGAGCATCTTGGATTCCTTTCTACGGTCTTTCACCCTCTTATCTATCATCTTTTTTGTGGCCTTTCCTACCCCTCTGAACTCCCTGAAGCTCCATTCTAGAAGAGTAGCTTTAGTAGAATGAGTAGCTCATTCTAAATTCTACCAGCACCTCCATCTTGGTGGTAATGGCAGGTTCTTTCACTGGACAGAAGGGAGGTGGAAGTCCTTCAGATTGGCCTTTCTAGGAAGACAAACCTTTCTCTTAATATTATCAAGTATATACTCATAGATTAATTTCAATGAATATGATATGTTGGGGGCCGCCGAGTTTTGGCTGCCTCAGGCAAGGAGATATCGCTCTCCAGGGAGCAACCAAAAAACAAGATTTACATCTGGAGGCTAGGAGAGTGCATTTCCTGGTCCAGATTTTGGAGACAGTCCTACTGAGCCAGACAAAAAAAGCCAAAATGAACAAAGATCAAACCGCATTTTGGATTATGCAGCGCTAAGCCTTGCAGACGCAAGTCTGGGCGCTTCTTTTTGATGCTGTGTCCGGAGTTTCAGTTTCGGTTTCTCCTTTCTCTAATATTCATTTGACTCTGTTACCTGGCAACCGACCTGGGTCAGTTCCCCACCCCAAACCCTATATAAGAGTATTATTTTCTTAATAAAGGGGGCTTGATCAGAAACCGTGTGTTGTGTCCTTACTCTCTGTGCTCCCCCTTCCTGCCCTTTCTCTCCCTCTCTCAGGAAAAAACCCGCAAGGATTTTCTGCCCTGCTGGCCAGGGCGGGACCGACAATGATAAACAACATATTGGACTCCTATGGGATGGAGAAGGAAATCCCATTATGCAGCACATATTTTTGTTAGTGAAATACAAGCTAGTAAGTGGGCACCTGAGTAGAGTTGGAACCCATATGCTCTTGGTCAGTGGAATTAGACAACATCCCTCTCCTCACATGTCAATGTGGATTAGGATTAGATGTTTGTGGGTACTGGGAAGGAAAAAAAATTATATATATATACTTTTACATCCTGTAATTTGCACTAAGGCCAAAGCCTTCCAGGAGAAAATATTTAAACTCTATCCACTATTGAGGTTGAGTTATACCTAATTGACAGAGAATCGGGAGCCCTAATGAAAGTTAGATTCTAGGAGGGGCTATGCCAGAAGAGGATCCAGCATAAGAAAAGAATATACAATGAGTAGATCAGTAACAACACACAAAATGATAGCAGGATATTGGGAATAGATATGACAAATAGCCACACTGTCCCAACTCAACAACCCTAGTGGAATTAGCATGGGGATGGGGGGAAGGGAGAGAGGATAAATTTTTTAAATGAGAGCACTTTGGGATTCAGTCAACTTCATGTGGAGCCCTTTTGACACCTATACCTTTACTTACCTTGAGAAAACATCTTTACCTGATAAACAAATAATGATCTATACAAAAAAATCAGCTGATCATCAACAGTAATGGTGACAAACAGTGTGAGTGGTACTCAGGAAAAGTATAGGTGACTCTACTGAAATAGTTCTACTTGCATCTTAACTTCAAAGCTAGGGCTTAATTAGCTTATTTGCTTCATAAGAATAAAAACACAGAGTTCTATTTTACTGGTGTTAATTCCCATAGCCAAAGAACATCAGGAACATACCACTAATTGAAGAAGTTGGGTTCACTATCCACTGCAACAGGGAGAAAACATGCCCATTGGGGAACCATGGGCATCTCAGTCGGAAGGTGTTAGTATTCATTTTAGAATTTGGGCTTATGCTAACTGATGTGGGAGAGATTAGGGAAACAAGGGTTTATTTGGGATTGGATCCTGTTAGGACGCTGGGGTAACTCAGCAATTGGAAGTATTAATAAATCTTCTCTTATAACAGACGGAATCAAGTGAAGCTTAGCTATAATTGGCAAAGAAAGAGCAGTAACTCATATTAGCCAGGATAGGTAAATGTTTACTTATCTCTGTGGTTTAGACAATGTTCATGTTTTTGTCTGTGTTCAGACATGGTAGTGGAGTGGCCTTGTGTTTGTGTTGACCCATCACAGTCACAGAGCAGTCTTGTTCGATGTTGGTATTATGTGAAATTATCCATGCACAATAACCCACCAAGGCCTAGCTGTGAGTGGTGGGCCAGCTACCAGATGTCTCCTTCTTACTGGTGACAACATTAGCTAAAGAAGTTACAGCCTAATTTCAACAGCTTCAAACAGAGCAAATATTCAGGGGGCAATAATGACAAATAAGTGGAATCCTTCATAAAAATGTTAGGTCCAAGGAAAAATGCAGCCAAGCAATTACTTCCAAAGTGATTCCAAGATACTTGGTACTCCACTGAAGATCCTAGAAAATAGGTGATCTTCCAATAAAATATTGGATTTCCAGTGCCTATGCAGGTAAGGTCTTGGAGAATATAAAAGTTAATGTGAAACCTGGAATAATTAAATGGGTAGTGACATCCATGATATATGGATTACACATAGGTACATTGAATCACTTAAAGAATATGAAAGAAACTTTTATATTAAATCCTTCATTTACCCAGAATAAAAATATTTATTATTATTATTTATTGTTGCCTGTTTCTACAAAATCACCATATGTGTGATAACATTATAGTAGACATTTGCTTTTGGCTACCCAACATCTATCTTCCCCTTTCTTTATAAGAGGATACAGATTTTCCTTTAGAAACAATCCCTCCACATTCCCAGTCTGAATTTGGGTGGGACTCTATTCCCAGTCAATCAACGTATCTCATCTCCTTAGTTGCAGTGACTACTTTAAAAATAGACACAATCTTCAAAAGGAGCCAAAGGAGACATGACAACTAAGTGTAACGTATCCTGGATGTGATCCAAGAATAGAAAAAGGATATTAGGTTTAAAAAAATGTAAGTAAACCTTTAAGATATGGTCTTTAGTTAATAATATTTATCAATAGAGGGGGCCAAGATGGTGGAACAGTATGGATTCTTTTTTTTAAATCTCTCATCCCTGAAATGCAATCAGATCAACACCAAACTGTCTTGCACAGCTAGAAAACTGATTTGAGGATTAACACAACAATCTGTGCAACCTGAATCACAGAACTTGGCAGGTACATAGCATGGAGAAGTGAACTAGGGGAGAGAAGCTGCAGAGGGCAGGGAGCTGTTTTTGCTTACAGAGAGAGGACGGAAATGGGGAGAGAGTATGGAAAAAGCACCCCCCCTCTGAAAGCAGCTGGAAAGAAAGAGGAAGAGTGGAAACAGCTGCAAGGGATGGAACAAAAGAGAAAGGGGAAAGGAGAAAGGAGAGGGTTCAAATTCCATTAAGACTCTATAAACAGGGGGAGTCCAGAGTCTGAAACTCTGCAGCTCTATACCAAGTGGTGCTCTGGTAGGAAGGGAGAATCCCCAGGAGCAGACATCGAGGTCCAAGGGGTAATCGGGCCACATGGGGAGAGGCAGTTCCCTTGCTGGGAGGACATTCTGTAGAGGCTGTGCAGCCTCCCCACAGGCAAAGATCCCAGCAGAGCCCACAGAACAACCACATTCACTGTTGCTGGAACAGCAGTAAGAGTGAGGCCTAGCACCAGAAGTATGTTGTGATTTACCATAACCCCTGAAACTCTGCTGTTACATGATTGTGTGAACTTTTTCTGGAGCAGGCAGGTACCTGGCCATTGCTTGGCAAGATCCTCCACTGAGGGTGTGAGCAGGTCAAAGTCACAGTTCCTCAGAAGTGAGGGATTGGGAAATACAACCCCATCTGAGATAAAAACTCAGGAAAGAGGTGCCACCTGGAAGCCTAATGGCTTGGTCATGGAGAGTGTAGAACAGGGGAGTAGATGAAAGCCAAAGATAAAGGAGGGGTGCTTGACTGCCAGTCAGGGAGAGGACAGAGCTCTGATACTAGAGACTGGGTAGCTGTGTGACTCCATTTTCTCCCCTCCTGTGCATGCACATATACGCCTACACACAGCACAATGATCCACCCTAAACTAAGCAGCCTCATCTAATGGAGAACAGAGCTGTAACACTATGCCCCGCCCAGCTGGGCCAACTGTGCTCTTGAGGAACACAAGTCTGTCTACTTAGTTTAAGGACTATAGTTCATAGTCTGACTTCTAGGGGAAACTGGGTATAATTTCAATCATATTTCATTATGTTTGCTACTCATATATTCATTTTTTTCTTTTCCTTTTCTTAAATACATAAAAAGAAAAAAATTATTTTTATTTCCATTTTTATAAAATATTTTTAATTTTTTCTAATATAGTTTTTATTTTTTAATTCTATTTTACTTTCATTCATTTCATTTTATTCTATTTTATTGTATTCATTTTTTCAAATTTTCAAATGTTTTCCTTTTTTCTTTTATCTTTATCTTTTTTCTCTATTCAATCAAGCTTCTTTCAACAACCAGATCAAAACACACCTAAAATCTAGCATCCTTTATTTCATTTTTTTGCATTGTTTTAAATTTTTAAATTTTTATTGTTTTTTTTTTTTTACTTTATTAATTCCTTTTCTTGCTTCAAGATGAAAACACAAAGGAATTCACCCCAAAAGAAAGAACAGAAAGAAATGAGAGCCAGGGACCTAACACAGATACAAGAAAGATGTCTGAACCAGAATTTAAAATCACAATAATAAGAATACTAGCGGGGTTGAAAATAGATTAGAATCCCTTTCTGATGAGATAAAAGAAGTAAAAGCTAGTCAGGATGAAATAAAAAACGCTATAACTGAGCTGCAATCTCAAATGAATGCACAGTGGCAAAGTCAGCTAAGGCAGAGCAGCTAATCCATGATATAGAGGACAAAGTTATGGAGAACAATGAAGCAGAAAAAAGAGGGAGACTAAGGCAAAAGAGCACAATATAAGAATTAGAGAACTCAGTGACTCATTAAAAAGGAGTAACATCAGAGTCATACGGGTCCCAGAAGATGAAGACAGAGAAAAGGGGATAGAAGGTTTATGTGAGCAAATCATAGCAGAAAAATTTCCTAAGCTGGGGAAAGACACAGATATCAAAATCCAGGAAGCACAGATGACTCACACAAGATTCAACAAAAACCAACCATCAACAAGGCATGTCATAGTCAAATTCACAAAATACTCAGGCAAAGAAAGAATCATGAAAGTAGCAAGGGCAAAAAAGTCCTTAACCTACAAGGGAAGACAGATTAGGTTTGCAGCAGACCTATCCACAGAAACTTTGCAGGCCAGAAAGGAGTGGCAGGACATATTCAGTGTGCTGAATTAGAAAAATATGCAGCCAAGAATTCTTTATCCAGCATGGCTGTCATTCAAAATAGGACAATAAAAAGGTTCACAGACAAAAATAAATTAAAGGAGTTCATGACCACTAAACCAGAGCTTCAAGAAATCTTAAGGAGGACTCTCTGAGGGGAGAAAAGACAGAAAACAAAAATAAAAACAAACAATGACCAAAGCACCAAAGACTAGTAAGAACCAGAGAACACCACCAGAAACTCCAAAGCTACAGGCAACATAATGACAATAAATTCATATCTTTCAGTACCCGCTCTAAATGTCAATGGACTAAATGCTCCAAAAAAAAAAGACCTAGGGTAAGAGAATGGATAAGAAAACATATCTATCTATATGCTGTTGACAAGAGATCCATTTAAAACCTAAAAATGCCTTCAGATTGAAAGTAAGAGAATGGAGAACCATCTATTAGGCTAATGGTCCCCAAAAGAAAGCCAGAGTAGCCATACTTATATCACAATCTAGATTTTAAAATAAAGACTGAAACAATAGATGAAGACAGGCATTATATCATAGTTAAGGGGCCTATCCACTAAGAAGGTCTAACAATTGTAAACATTATGCTCCAAATATGAAGCACCCAAATATACAAATCAATTAATCACAAACATAAAGAAACTCATTGATAATAATACCATAACCGTAGGGGACTTCAACACCCCACTTACAGCAATGGACAGATCAGCTAAACAGAAAATCAACAAGGAAAACATGGCTTTGAATTACACATTGGACTGGATGGACTTAACAGATATATTCAGAACTTTAATTCTTAAGCAGCAGAATACATATTCTTCTCCAATTCACATGGAACGCTTTCCAGAATAGATCACATACTGGGACACAAATCAGCCCTCAACAAGTACAAAAATATCGAGATCATACTGTGCGTATTTTCAGAACATAACACTGAAACTTGAAATCAACCACAAGAAAAAATTGGGAAAGATAATACGTTTAACTAAAGAATGAATGGGCTAACCAAGAAGTTAAGGAGGAAGTTAAAAAGCACATGCAAGCCAATAAAAATGATAACACCACAGCCCAAAACCTCTGGGATGCAGCAAAGGCGGTCATAAAAGGGAAGTATATAGCAATCCTGGTCTTCCTAAAGAAGGAGGAAAGGTCTCAGATACATAACCTAACGTTACACCTTAAAAAGCTGGAAAAAAGAACAGCAAATGAAACGCCAAGCCAGCAGAAGACAGGAAATAATAAAGATTAGAGCAGATTCTATCAGTGCTATCAAAACCAAAAACAAAACACAACACAACACAACAAAACAAAACAAAATAAAATTCAGTAAAACAGATCAATGAAACCAGAAGCTGGTTATTTGAATTAACAGCATTGATAAACCCCTAGCCAATTTGATCAAAAAGAAAAAGGAAAGGACCAAATAAATAAAATCAAGAATGAAAGAGGAGAGATCACAACCAACACAGGAGAAATACAAACAATAATAAGAGAATATTATGAGCAGTTATACACCAATAAAATGGACAATCTGGACAAAATGGACAAATTCCTAGAAACATATAAATTACAAAAACTTAAACAGGTAGAAACAGAAATTTTGAACAGACCCATAACCAGTAAAGAAATTGAATTAGTAATAAAAAATCTCCCAAAAACCAAGAGTCCAGGGCCAGATGGCTTTTCAGGTGAATTCTAGCAAACATTTAAAAAAAGAATTAACACCTATTCTTTAGAAGCTGTTCCAAAAAAAATCGAAATGGAAGGAAAACGTCCAAACTCATTCTATGAAGCAAGCATTATCTTGATTCCAAAACCAGACAAAGACCCCACTAAAAAGGAGAACTACAGACAAATTTCCCTGATGAACATGGATGCAAAATTCCTCAACAAGATACTAGCCAAGCAGATCCAACAACACATTAAAAGACTCAATCACCACAACCAAGTAGGATTTATATCTGGAATGCAGAAAACAAACAATGTGATATATCATTTCAAAAAAAGAAAGCTCAAGAACCACATAATCCTTTCAATAGATGCAGAGAAAGCATTTGACAAAATACAGCATCTTTTCTTGATAAAAAAAAAAACCTCAAAAAATTAGGGATAGAAGGATCATATCTTAAGATCATAAAAGCCATATATGAAAGACTCACCACTAATATCATTCTCAATGGGGAAAAACTGAAAGGTTTCCCCCCTTGGTCAGGAACATGACAGGGATGTCCACTCTCACCACTGTTATTCAACATAGTATTAGAAGTCTTAGCCTCAGCAATCAGACAACATAAAGGAATAAAAGGCATCCAAATTGGCAAGGGGGGAGTCAAACTTTCACTCTTTGCGGATGATTCAATACTCTATATGGAAAACTCAAAAGATTCCACCCAAAAACTCCTAGAACTGGTCCATAAGTTCAGCAAAGTCACAGGATATAAAATAAATGCACACAAATCGGTTGCTTTCCTATACACCAATTAGGAAGCAACAGCAAGACAAAGGAAGGAATAGATCCCATTTACAATTGCACCAAAAAACACAAAATACCTATGAGTAATGTTACCCTAACCTAAGAGGTAAAAAATCTATACACTGAAAACTATAGAAAGCTTAGGACAGGAATTGAAGACAACACACACAAGAAAGGAAAAATATTCCATGCTCCTGGATTGGAAGGACAAATATTGTTCAAATGTCGATACTACCCAAAGTAATCTACGTATTCAATGCAATCCCTATCAAAATAACACTAGCTTTCTTCACAGAGCTGGAACCAACAATCATAAAATCTATATGGAACCAGAAAAGACTCTGACTAGGCAAAGCAATCCTGAAGCTGTATGACAAAGCTGTAATCATTAAGACAGTATGGTATGGGCACAAAAACAGACACTCAGATCAATGGAACAGGATAAAGAACCCAGAAATGGACACACAAACGTATGGCCAACTAACCTTTCACAAAGCAGGAAAGAATATCCCATGGAATAAAGACAATCTCTTCAGCAAATGGTTCTGAGAAAACTGGAACAGTGACATGCAGCAAAATGAACCTGGACCACTTTCTTACACCAGACTCAGAAACAAACTCAAAATGGATGAAAGACCTGAACGCAAGACAGGAAGCCATCAAAATCATTTCTTGAGGAGAAAGTAGGCAAAAACCTCTTTGACCTTGGCTGCAGCAACTTCTTACTCAACACTTCTCTGGAGGCAAGGGAAACAAAAGCAAAAATGAACTATTGGGACCTCATCAAAATAAAAAGCTTCTGTGCAGTGAAGGAAACAGTCAGCAAAACTAAAAGGCAACCAACAGAATGGGAAAAGACATTTGTATACAACATATCAGATAAGGGGTTAGTATTCAAAATCTATAATGAAATTATCAAACTCAATGCCCAAAAAAACCCAAA
>NC_043711.1:26080335-26121703 GCF_006229205.1 Suricata suricatta | reverse complement strand
AAGACATTTGTATACAACATATCAGATAAGGGGTTAGTATTCAAAATCTATAATGAAATTATCAAACTCAATGCCCAAAAAAACCCAAATAATCCAGTGAAGAAATGGGCAAAAGACATGAATAGACACTTCTCCAAAGAAGACATCCAGATGGCTAACAGACACATGAAAAAATGCTCAACATCATTCATCCTCAGGGAAATACAAATCAAAACCTCAAGGAGATACCACCTCACACCTGTCAAAATGGCTAACATTAACAACGCAGGCAACAACAGATGTTGGCAAGGATGCGGAGAAAGAGGATCTCTTTTGCACTGGTGGTGGGAATGCAAACCATGCAGCCACTCTGGAAAACAGTATGGATTTTCCTCAAAAAATTAAAAATAGAAGTACCCTAAGACCCAGAAATTGCTCTACTAGGTATTTATGCAAGGAATACAGGTGTGCTGTTTCAAAGGGGCACATGCACCCCAATGTTTATAGCAGTGACACTGACAATAGCTAAAGTATGGAAAGAGCCCAAATGTCCATCGATGGATGAATGGATAAAGAAGATATGATATATACATATGTGTATATACACATATACACACACATATATATACACACATACACACACACACACACATATATATATATATACATATATATATATACATATATATACATACCATGGAGTATTACTCAGCAATCAAAATGAATGAAATCTTGCCATTTGCAACTATGTGGATGGAATTGAGTGTATTAGGCTAAGCAAAATTGGTCAGTTAAAGAAAGACAAAAATCATATGACTTCTCTCATATGAGGAATTTAAGATCAAAAACAGATGAGCATAAGGGAAGTGAAGAGAAGCAAAAATAATATTAAAATGGGGGACACAAAACTCGGAGACGTAAATATAGATAACAAACAGAGGGTTGCTGGAGGGTTGTGGTAGGGGGAATGGGCTAACGGATAAGGGGCGTGGAAGACATGTGGGACAAGCACTGTGTGTTATACATAGGGGACAAATCTCTGGAATCTACTCCTGAAATCATTGTTGCACTATATGCTAACTAACATGGTTGTAAATTTAAAAATTAATAATTAATTTAAAATAGTGTAAGATGTAATTTGGGAAAATGAATGTGGGGTACATGGGAGTTCTCTGTACTATATATTCAATTTTCCTATAGTTTTTCTAAAGAATAAAATTTATATAGGAGTGCTAGGTGGCTCAGTGTGTTGAGCACCCGACTTCAGCTCAGATCATGGTCTTACAGTTTGTGAGTTTGAGCCCCACATTCAGCTCTCTGCTGTCAGCACAGAGTCCCCTTCAGATCCTCCATCTCCCTTTCTTTCTGCCCCTCCCATGTTTACATGTATGTTCTCTCTTTCTCCATTTCAAAAAATACTTTTTAAAATAATAATATAAAATAAAATAAAATAAATAAAATAAAATCTATTTTTAAAAAATGGATACAACCCAGTCTTAAGCCAGTGAGGATGTATATTTATCTGACCACTGTGATTGGTAGAGATAGGCATTTGATCTCAGTCAATTCATATGAATGTGGATGTAAGGACTTTGGTTCAAAATGCTCTACTTAGAAATAAAGATATGAGATTGAGAAATCTGCAGCCATTTTGTGAGCTAGCCTAGGGATTAAGCTAACCAAGAGAAAAGAAGATAGAGAAAGAACTTGGCAATGCTTTTGGAGCTCTGGGTATAGCTGGATCTACTCTGGGCAGCTAAGTTACATGAACCAATAATCAACTACTTATTGTGTGTGCCAGTTTCAGTTTAGTATTCAATCACTCTAAACACGAAGAGTGCTGAAAGAAAAAAATGTGCAAATTAGCAACTTCTGATTTGCAAAATGTACTCAAATAAAGCAAAATTTCTATTATACAAGATAGTAATATAATAGCAAAATAATAACATGGTCACCAAATCAGTTCAAACATCTTCAAAATCCAAAATGTTGGATACCATAATCTGTTTTTTGCTTAGGTTTTAACATTACGATCTGGTTCATAAGTAAAACCATCTTCATGAAAGGGTACTGATGCAATTTTATCTTCAATGCTAACTGACTAAATTCTTTTAAAAGTAAATCATAATCTTTTTTATAAAGCAGCAAAATAGACTCTCTTAAGGTTTTTTGATATAGTATGGAAAAGAAGAGTTTACAGAGAATTTATAATAACAAATAAACTATATCCTCCATCCTTCGATATTCAGATTAGCTTCTTGCATAATTTTGACCCTTTGTAAGTTTAGCACTAAGCTCTTTATTTTTGCCTTCAATTGTAAATTCCCCTATAGTTTTACAGAACTATGGTAGAACATTCATTTAAAGATCACCACATACACATTTCTATTCATAATACTTGAACAAAAAAAGCCATTAGCAGTCTATATAACAGGTCATTAATACTCAATTAAATCACATTAATTCAAGGTACTCACACACAAAAATTATTTTGCTTTTGTTCCTACTGGTGGAAAGGTACATTATCATTGTAGCCTTCAAAAGAGCCTGCATACTAAAATTTTATTCCAGAATATAAAATTAAATTTCAAATAATCCAGGAAAATGTAATAAGAGGCTACACCCTAGCTTATCTATGAATTATACATTGCCTTTCATTAAAATAGATCATACACTTCTCCTCCTGCTCTGCATAATCCTCCCATCTGGGCTCTAAGTCTCATACTTCTTTTTCAGGGGTCTCCATGTGATTATCTCTCTCCTCTGAATCTTCAAAATCCAAGTCTCTCCCAATGGGAACAAATAATAATTAAAAACTCTGTAAACTGCCTAGCACTAGCTATTAAAGTTTCTCTACTGCCTTTCACAACCAAACTTCTTGGCATTGTCGTCAGCTGCCTGTCACCACTTTCTTACTTGCCAATCACTCCTCAGTCTACTGGAGTCTGGGTTCTATGTGAAAGACTCTAACAAAAGTAATCTTGCAGAGGTCACTGCTGATCCCCATGTTACTTTTCAAGTCTTACCTTATTTGACATCTCACAGCCATAGGCATTTGCTGACCTATCCCTTTCTTGAAAGACCTTCACATCATTGGCACAAGAGTCACCAAATATACATGGTCTTTCTCCTACGTTTTTGACAGCTCCCTTTTGATCCTTTATCCAACTTTCACAGGTCATTTCTGCCCCAACTTTCTTTTCTTCTTACTCTAGAATCTCTCTGGTTTTTCTACTCCACTATCTCAGAGTTTTTAATTACCATCTGTATCTTGATTAACTCCTGATTCTGTATCTCTAGCCCTAGTCTCCACCCTAGACTTTAGAACCATATACCCAACCATCTATTCAATAGCTCAAATTACCTGTCCCACAGGTACCTCAAATTTAGTCCATCTGAATTTAACTCATAATCTGCTCTTCCTCATGAATGACCACACCATTCACCCAGTTATCTGAGCAATAAACTGACAGGATTCTTAAATCTCCCCTTTTCCTTATCTCTCATACCCAGTCAACTACCAAGAAGGGCTTTTGTCTTAACAGCAGTAAGAAATCACTAAAGGGCATTTAAGCAGTGGAGGGACAAGATCATAGTTGTAGATTAGAAAAAGTACCACATAACAGAGAATGGAGTGGAGTTAATCACAGATCAGAAAGTATTTTGACCTAACTGTGGTAGAAAACATGGGGAAATGATACTTATAATGAATGTTATGTGCCAAATACAAAAACAAACACATTAAGACTTTTATCTTTAAAGCAAGTGTTAAACTAAACCTACTAGAAATGACAAATATTTCTTCCTGCTACACCATTCCTTCAGAAAATCTGCTTCCTTAACAGGCCTGTTTACACCCTATACCCACTTTGCCCTGTCCTCAGCTGATTGGCTCACCTGTGGATATGTGACTTTAGAAAAACCTATGACAGACTGGGTTAAGCCACTTAAGACCTTTTCTACTAGTTGCACGAAATGCAGACAGCCACTGGTTCTTACATTAGTTTATGCTGTTGAAACAACTGTGTTCACATTCAATGAGGAATTTTTGACTACTATATACCCAAATAAAAATCGCAGAGAGCACACAGTATCGGCAAAAGTGAAACAATCTAAAAAATTAATATCTTTTAATCAAACAACTAACATTTTAGAAATCCTACAGAAATAGTTTTTAAAATTAGGACAAAGATTTGAAAGGGGACAATAATGTTCACTACTGAGTTATTTACAAAAACAAAAATTTTAAATAGTTAAAAGTTGGAATAACTATATTATGAACAATAAAAGACTGCTTAAGGGTGTACATAAAACATTTACAATGTTTATTTCGTATCATGAAATTATAGTGATTTTTCTCTTCTTTTGCACTTTTCAAGTTTTCTGTACTAAGCATATACACCTTTTCTAATTAGAAACAAAAAAATCAATAGAAAAATCTACTCACCACTTTAATTAAGCAAATAAGTTTACATCACAATAATGACACAAATATATTATTTATCTCCAAAAGGGATGCATTATATCACTTATGTAGTGATTTTATCCTAAGTATTTAGTTTAGTCATGAGAAAACAATTAGACAAACCCATATTGAAAGATATTCTACAAAACACTGGTGTGAACTATCCAAAATACCAATATCTTGAAAGACCCCAATTGTTCTAAATTAAAGGAGACTAAAATTACAATTAAATTTGAAGTATGATCCATGATCGACCCTATGTGGAAAAAAACATTAGGGGACCTGAAGAAATGTGAACATAGACTGTATATCAAAATATATTATTGTTCAATATTAAATTTCTTGACTGTGATAATGATACTGAGGTATAATATATATGTAGTGTAATGGTATAAAATGGTGTGTAGGAGATTATCCTCATTCTTTAAATTTTAATGTTTTTTATTTATTTTTGAGAGACAGAGAGACAGCACAAGCAGGGGAGGGTCAGAGAGAGAGGGAGACACAGAACCAGAAGCAGGCTCCAGGCTCTGAGCCGTCAGCACAGAGCCTGACATAAGGCTCGAACCCACGAACTGTGAGATCATGACCTGAGCCGAAGCCGGACGCTTAACCAATTGAGCCACCCAGGCGCCCCAGATTATCCTCATTCTTAGGAGACACACGCTATTATGCCATGTATTTAGCAGTAAAGCCTTCTAACTCTGAATACTGCGAAAAGAAACATGCTGGGCACACACACACACACACACACACACACACACATCTAATTATTAATACCAGTGTCTCTCAAGCTGTTTCTAAGGAGCCTTTTTTAATAATTTTTTTTCCTAATTAATTCCCTTCCCCCCATAATATTTTTAAATTATGGTTAAAAAACATAAAATTTGCCATTTTAAACATTTTTAAGTGTATAGTTCAGTATTATTAAGTATACTCACTGTGGTGCAATCAGTCGCCAGATATTTTTTACCTTGTGAGACTTACACTCTACAAAAATTAAACAACAACTTCTCACTTCTCCCTTCTCCACCAATTCCCTGGCAACCATCATTTTACTTTCTGATTCTATGATTTTTTTCTGCTCTATACACTTTATAGGTGGAATCATATAGTGTATTTTTATGTGTATGTATGTGTCATTTGCTTAGTTCACTTAGCAGAATGTCCTTAAGGCTCATTCATGTTGTGGTAAGTTCATTACTTTTTAAGGTTGAATAATAGTCCATTGATTGTATACATTACAAATTATTTATCCATTCATCCATGCATGGATACTTGGGTTGCTTCCACTTTTTAATGTTGCAAATGATGCTGTTAAGAACATGTGTATACAAATACCTCTTCAAGACCTGCTTTCATTTTCTTTGGATACATACTCAGAAGTGAATCATATGATAATTCTATATTAATTTTTTGAAGAACTGACATACTGCTTTCCATAGCTGCTGCACCATTTTACATTGCCACCAATACTACACAAGTTCTAATTTTTCCATATCATCATCAGCACTTACAATTTACATGTTTTTGATATGAGCCATCCTAATGGGTGTGAGGTGATAATTTAAGATTCTGAATTGCAATTCTTTGATGATTAGTGATGTTGAACAACTTTTCATGTGGTTATTCGCTGTTTCTATATCTTTTCAAGATCTTTCCACATTTTTTAATCAAGTGACTTTGTTGTTGAGTAGAGTTGTAGAAGTACTTTGTATATTCTAAATATACACATTATCAGATATATGATTTGCAAATATTTCTTCTCATTTCACAGGCTGCTTTTTCACTATCTTGAATGTGTCCTTTGATGCACATTAAACTTTAAATTTTGATGTTGTCTCATTTATCCTTTTTTAACTTTTGTTGCCTGTACTTTTATGTCATATCCAAGAAACCAATGTGAAATCCAGTGACAGGAAGCTCTTCCTCTATGTTTTCTTCTAAAACATAGTTTTATAGTTTTTAAGTTTTATGTTTGGGTCTTTGAACCATTTTAGGGTGGGGTTTCTTTTATGTAACATATGGGTCCAACCTCAATTTTTTTTCCATGCACATATCCAGTTTTCTATAGCTTTCTTATCATGACTCAACACTAACTGGCTTTAGATTATGAATAGTTATATATATATATATATGTATATATATATATATATATGTATATGTATGTATATATGTAAACTTCCTACTGAGATCTAACAACTTTTTCTGACAACAGAAGAGCATTTATATATTTAAGGACAAACCAGTATTAACTATCAGCTCACTTCAGTCAAACTTTCACTTCTCTCAGATGATATGACACTCTCTATATGAAAAACTCAAAAGATTCCACCCAAAAACTCCTAGAACTGGTCCATAAGTTCAGCAAAGTTACAGGATATAAAATAAATGCACACAAATCGGTTGCTTTCCTATACACCAATTAGGAAGCAACAGCAAGACAAAGGAAGGAACAGATCCCATTTACAATTGCACCAAAAAACACAAAATACCCATGGGTAACCCTAATCAAAGAGGTGAAAAATATATACACTGAAAACTATAGAAAGCTTAGGACAGGAATTGAAGACAACACACACAAGAAAGGAAAAATATTCCATGCTCCTGGATTGGAAGGACAAATATTGTTCAAATGTCGATACTACCCAAAGTAATCTACGTATTCAATGCAATCCCTATCAAAATAACACTAGCTTTCTTCACAGAGCTGGAACCAACAATCATAAAATCTATATGGAACCAGAAAAGACTCTGACTAGGCAAAGCAATCCTGAAGCTGTATGACAAAGCTGTAATCATTAAGACAGTATGGTATGGGCACAAAAACAGACACTCAGATCAATGGAACAGGATAAAGAACCCAGAAATGGACACACAAACGTATGGCCAACTAACCTTTCACAAAGCAGGAAAGAATATCCCATGGAATAAAGACAATCTCTTCAGCAAATGGTTCTGAGAAAACTGGAACAGTGACATGCAGCAAAATGAACCTGGACCACTTTCTTACACCAGACTCAGAAACAAACCCAAAATGGATGAAAGACCTCAACGCAAGATAGGAAGCCATCAAAATCATTTCTTGAGGAGAAAGCAGGCAAAAACCTCTTTGACCTTGGCTGCAGCAACTTCTTACTCAACACGTCTCTGGAAACAAGGGAAACAAAAGCAAAAATGAACTATTGGGACCTCATCAAAATAAAAAGCTTCTGTGCAGTGAAGGAAACAGTCAGCAAAACTAAAAGGCAACCAACAGAATGGGAGAAGACATTTGTATACAACATATCAGATAAGGGGTTAGTATTCAAAATCTATAATGAAATTATCAAACTCAATGCCCAAAAAAACCCAAATAATCCAGTGAAGAAATGGGCAAAAGACATGAATAGACACTTCTCCAAAGAAGACATCCAGATGGCTAACAGACACATGAAAAAATGCTCAACATCACTCATCCTCAGGGAAATACAAATCAAAACCTCAAGGAGATACCACCTCACACCTGTCAAAATGGCTAACATTAACAACTCAGGCCGTAACGGATGTTGGCAAAGATGCACTGCTGGTGAGAATGCAAACTGGTGCAGCCACTCTGGAAAACAGTATGGAGGTTCCCTAAAAAATTAAAAATAGAAGTACCCTAAGACCCAGCAATTGCACTACTATGTATTTATGCAAGGAATACAGGTGTGCTGTTTCGAAGGGACACCTGTACCTCAATGTTTATAACAGCACTATCAACAATAGCCAAAATATGGAAAGGGCCCAAATGTCCCTCAATGGATGAACAAAGAAGATGTAGTGTGTATATGTATATATATACACATACATACATACATACCGTGGAGTATTACTTGGCAATCAAAAAAGAATAGAATCTTGCCATTTGCAACTTTGTGGATGTATTATGCTAAGTAAAATTAGAGAAAGAAAAATATCATATGACTTCACTCATATGAGGAATTTAAGACACAAAACAGATGAACACAAGAGAAGGGAAACAAAAATAAAATAAAAATGGGGGGACAAAACATAAGAGACTCTTAAATATGGAAAACAAACAGAAGGTTGCTGGAGGGGTTGTGGGATGGGGGATGGGCTAAATGGGTGAAAAGAACTAAGGAATCTACTCTTGAAATTATTGTTGCACAATATGCTAACTTGGATATAAATTTAAAAATATATTATTTAACAAAAGAAAAATGAAAAAATATCAGCTCACTGCATTTCATCTTTTCAAAAATGTATTTCTCAAATATATTTATTTTTCTAAACTTAAGTACTCACTCTGTAAAACTATTTTAGAGTTATATTAGAGAAGTATTTATACTTACATACTCAACTACTGGAATAGTTTTTATTTCCCCTGAGAAAATCATCAGGTAGTAGCTCGTTTGGGAAATTTCAAGTTAATACATGAATATTTAAGTAATTGGTCATTTAACGGTATAGGCAGGAAAGTGTCACATTATAACTCCATAGATCAGAGAAAGAAAACAAAAACCTATCAACAGTAAAATCCTCAAAATATTTCCCTACACCCCCCTTACTAAAAAAAAAACATCACCACTGTCAAGTCAAAAGTCAAATGGATGACTCACATATCACTAATTTTTCTCAACTTACTTGAAAATATAGTCAGTTTTTAAATTATTCTATCAACTTGGCATTATTGTCATGCATAAAGTTATTCCATAATGTGGACATATAATAAAATAACCCTCCAAGTAGTAAATATTTCTAGATTATTGTGCAGAAAAGCAAATTTTGATCATCAAACCAGTATCTTTTCCTTCCCATTATGCCAAATAATTTGATTATAAACTGCAAACAAAATATAAGCTACAACTATATTATAGTAAATACTGTGTACTCTTAGTTCAAAAGAATAATATTTCTTGTTGAACTGATAATCATAGCATCTAACTTAGAACTACAAGTTATATAAAGATTCCATATAAAGATTCCACTACCTTCAAAAAAGTCTTTTCCATTTTAAATATCATCCAATATCCTTTAATAACATTAATACACCTACAAATTACTTTCTTTGTAGAACAAAGACAAGCA
Organism: Suricata suricatta; assembly: GCF_006229205.1. NCBI lineage: Eukaryota > Metazoa > Chordata > Mammalia > Carnivora > Herpestidae > Suricata > Suricata suricatta. Next base: position 26,112,186 of record NC_043711.1, on the reverse strand, counting down.
CTTTAAAGCTTATAAAGTGACTAATTCTTAATGTTAAATTAAGTTAAGCAATTTAGCGCAATTACTAAATGTACTGACTTCTTTAAAAATTGTAGCAATTAGAGAAAATGTTTCACTGTCTTTTATAATGTACATAACTTGGCTTACGCAAAGTTGTTTGTGTAGACTGTTTTGTTGTTGTTATCATTTGTTTTTGTTTTTTGTTTTGTTTTTGTTTTTGGTGTCAGTGCTGAATTTTGGTAGTCATTCTTTTTTTTTTTAATGTTTTTTATTTATTTTTTTGAGAGACAGAGAGAGATAGCGTGAGCAGGGGAGAGTTAGAGAGAGAGGAGACACAGAATCTGAAGACAGGTTCCAGGCTCTGAGCTGTCAGCACAGAGCATGACACAGGGCTCGAACCCATGAACCATGAAATCATGACCCGAGCTGAAGTTGGACACTTAATCGACTGAGCCACCCAGGCACCCCAGGTAGTCATTCTTGAAGTCATAGCCAAATCCAAGAGTTTAGTCATGGGCTTGCATTCATCCACATCAAACAAGAACATCTGATATAACAAAACTGGGTCTCTTCCTCGCTTTCATTTTGAGTTCATATTGTTAAAGTAGTACACATTCTAATTTTGCTTTATAGACACCACTGTCAGGGGCGCCTAGGTGACTCAGTTGGTTAAGCGTCCAGCTTCGGCTCAGGTCATGATTCATCCACATCAAACAAGAACATCTGATATAACAAAACTGGGTCTCTTCCTCGCTTTCATTTTGAGTTCATATTGTTAAAGTAGTACACATTCTAATTTTGCTTTATAGACACCACTGTCAGGGGCGCCTAGGTGACTCAGTTGGTTAAGCGTCCAGCTTCGGCTCAGGTCATGATCTCACAGTTCCTCGGTTCAAGCCCCACATTGGGCTCTGTGCTGACAGCTAGCTCAGAGCATGGAGGCTGCTTCGGATTCTGTGTCTCCCTCTCTCTCTGACCCTCCCCTGCTCACGCTGTCTCTCAAAATTAAAAATAAAAAAACATTAAAAAAATTTAGACACCACTGTCAGTGGTAAGGGTAGATTTCACCATAGACAAAAAACAACTTTATTCTGACTCAGGCAGCCTTCAGAAATGCCCATTGCCTGGAGAGGCCCTATCCCTTACTTGCTAATCAAAGTCTAATTATAAATCTCCTGAACTTGTTGGAATTAGGAGGGTCAGGAAATGACCCAATGGCCCAAAACTGGGCAGTGGACAACTACTTTCTCTCAAGGAGATAGGGAGATTGAAGTAAATGATATTGGTTCCTTCTAGCTTTAAATTGAATAAACAGATGATTTAAAAAAAAAAAAACCTGAGTAAAGAGACTTACTGATGCACTATGATTAATCACCTCACTTTGTAACTAGCTTTCCCATCAATAAATTGAGATTATTAATTCACTCATTTACTTTAACGTATTTTCAACTGCTTTCTTCTTGTTTTCTCAACACAAAAGCCTATGGCTGTCTTTTAAGATTATATTCATCCTTCATCTCCTCCCTCCTTCATTCACTCATCCAGAGGGATTACTATTTTGTTATACCAGGTACAAGGTAGAACTAGTATACTAGCCCCTAGGATTGCAAGGGGAAACAAAACAGGCATGGTCCCTGCTCTCTTGAAATTGACAGTCTATAAACACAATAAAATTTCAGTTATTTCAGTAATACTAAGTACTAAGATGTTTTGAGAACCTATTAATAGGGGGAATCTGATCAAGTCAGGGAAATCAGAGAAGGTGTCCCTGAGAAAGGAACCCTTGATCTAAACTCTGTGTTCAGAGAAGTAGACCTTAAGCAAAGAAACACGGGAATAAATGTAATCCATTCAAGAGAACATATCAGCACCCTACACTGGAAGCACACATGTTGAACATGAAGAACTAAAAGAAAATTCAATGTGACTGAAATGAAGGGGGTTGCATATTGTATATCGAACTCGAATGAAAGACAGGTTTTAAGTCACAAAAGGGTTAGAAGCAAGAGACTGACATGACTGGATTTGCATGTTATAATGATGACTCTGCAACGTGCAGTGGGTTTTCAAGGGAGGCCAACATGGTGTGTGAATTAAGAGACTATCACAGTAGCTCAAGGAAGAGCAAATCATAGGTAAATCAGAGTATAGACCTCAATGGAGGGAAGGTAGATAGATAAACAAATAGGTTTAAGTGATGGATTGGTATGGGAGTATATTAGTTATCTACTGCTATGTAAAAAAATTACCCTTAAATTTAGTGTACAATAAATACCTTATAATTTCTGTGGGTCAAGTATTAGGGCATGACTTAGCTGGAGGCCTCTGACTCTGGCTTAGTCAGAAGGCTATAATGAAAGCATTAACGAGAGATGCATTTACCTCAGTGCTTGGCCAGGGAAGGATTCGCTTCTAAACCTAACTCATGTGACAGCTGAGAGGCCTCAAGTCTTCACTGACTTTTGGCTAGGGACACCAGTTTCCTGCAACATGGATCTCTCCAGGGGGTACTCACAATATAGAAATGTGACTTCTTTGTGTAATGACAGAAATAGGGAGAAGAACTAGAGGAAGAGAATAAAAGCAGCCAAGCAAGAGGGAAATCATAATCTTTTTGTAACCTACTCTTGGAAATGATCTATCAGCACCATACTGCACTCATTAGAGTGAGTCACTAGGTCCAGTACACTTATAAGGGGAGATTAGACAAAGGACAACATACCAGAAGATGTGGATCAGTGGAGGCTACTTTGGAGGCTGCTACACCACAGGAAGAGAGGATCCAGGAGGCACTGTGGTATTAGTGACAGTGTGAAGGATGGAAAAGGCCCAGTCCTGGAGAAGTTTTATTTTGGACATGGTGAATTTAAAAGGGCAAGGTGCTTTAAATGCAATCAATATATATATACTTATATAACACCTATTATGTGCTAGGCACTACTCTAAGAGATAAGATATGGTGAACATAGAAAACATAGAAAAAATCCTTGCCCTCATCAAATTTACCTTCTAATGATTAAAAACAAATGATAAACATACAAACAAACAGATTCAGATAGTGATAAGGACAGAAAGAAAATAACACAGGACAAAGTTGTGAGTTCTTCTTCAGCTCTGGTGTTACAACATGCTTTTCAGTGACCCAAGTAGATTGTTAAAAGCCTTAAGATGTCTCCTGGATTCCCCTGTACTCCCACTGACTTTTTGCTTCTCTTAAGGCATTTATATAAAACTGCTTTGTATTAGAGTGCAAGTCACCCTTTGTGTTACCTCCTCTCAACCCCCAAAATGCCTACATCTACCCCTTGGGAGATGTGAATGCTTCCTTATTTGGAAAACGGGTCTTGCAGGTGTGACTAAGTTAAGGATCATGCAATAAAGAGATAACTCTGAATTAGCCAAGGGAGTCCTAAATGCCGTCACAATAGTCCTTGTAAGAGACACTGACAGAAGATAGGCACACAGAAAAAGAAGAGGCAGTCAGTGTGACTATGGAGGCAGAGACTGGAAAGATGCAGTCAAGGAATGCTAAAATCCACAAGAAGGTAGAAGAGCAGGAGCAGATTCTCCTCTAAAGCTCCCAGAGGGAGTGCTGCCCTACTGACACCTTCAATTTGTCCTTCTGTCCTTCAAGAGAATACATTCCTTTTGTTTTAAGCACCTAGTTTTTGGTAACTTGTTATAATGGTCACAGGAAACTAATCCACCCTTCCAATGTTATTGCCTACCACCAGATTGGTGGGATTTATCACAAGTTGTAATTATTTATTTATTCACTTGCTTATTGTGTCTCATCTCCATGAATGTGTAAGCTCCATGAAGATGAAGCCTTCCTGCATACCTAGTTCTTGGCAGAGTGTCTAGCATATATTACATCGCTAGGAATTATATGATAAGTGAGTGAATAAATGTCCCCAGTAGATAACAAGTCTTATAAGAGGCCATGTCTCTTGGCCATAATTCACAATGCCTCCAGCACAGAGTCTAACCAAAGACTTATTGAACAATGTTTGAGCTCTAGAAATTAGGGATTCTGGATTCTAGATATTATACTGCAATTTAGTTATGTGGCAGCCTCACTTCTGCCTGTGTACACACCTAACATTAGACTTAGTGAGTTGAAGTAAGTGTGTTCCTTATCAGTTTTCTTAGCCCTGATAAGGTGCAGGTCCAGACAGTATTCATTTTCTTATGCTGTACATGACCCACAGTGATTGGCATATTGTAGGGCACACAAAGAGTTAAGACATTTGGGTGAATTAGAGTTAACTAGAAAGTAACACCATGTCCTTGAGTAAATTCTTAATCAATGCTGAAATGATATATTCTCAACTGAAAGGACACTAATCCTTAACCTCACATGATCGTAGACCTGTGAACCACCTAGCCTGTCGTGGGGGCTGTACCAGCGGTTCACTGATAACACCATACCCGACCTAACTCAGCCGTGAGCACAGCATTAGACAAGAGCACCAAACCAACACCATCACTTATTGGCCATGTGATCTTGGACAAGCTATTTTACCTTTCTGAGCCAAAGACTGATCATAATACCTACCTTATAAGAGTGGCTCTAACCTAGAAACTAAATGAAATAACCGAACAGTTAAACTTAGTAAAGTGTGTGGCTCAACAACGTATGTAATTATTTTGAGCAAAAACCTTTGGCTTTTTTTAACATCTGTAGTGTGTTTGAGTAAATACTCCTACTTCCTTGGGCCTTCCGAAACAATGAACGGGGATAGCAGACCCTTTACTGCCTCAATGAGACCAACTTTGGGAACCTTCGAACCAAAGGCAGTGTGAGGGTTCCAGGATTCCATGCCTCTTTCTTTAAGCACTCTACCAGTTAATGGTGTTACAAAGAAAAGAGACCGACGCAAAAAAAAAAAAAAAAAAAAAAAAAAAAAAAAAAAAAAAAAAAAAAAAAAAAAAAAAAAAAAAAAAAAAAAAAAAAAAAAAAAAAAAGACGCAACAGGTTTTTCTAGAAGAATCCAGCACCTGAGGTAGCTCTTAAACTAGGCTCATTTTAGGCTTTTTCGGCCATACAGGTCACGACCTTGGGCAGCGTCTGTCACAGGTAGGGCGGTCCACCAACTCCACGAGCGTCCCTAGGTTGCCAGGGCAGCCTCGACGTCACCGCGTAGTCTCATTTGCCGGTAGGCGAGAAGCCCACACAGCTCAACGCGCAGGCGCCTCGTGGGAGCCAATGGGTGCGGCCCGATGGCGGCCGCCGCTAGACCCCTCCCCTTCCCGATCGAATTCGGGGGCGGGGCGACGGCGGCGGCGGCGACGGCGGGAGCGCGCTCGTCCATCCCGGGCGAGCGGGCCGTTTTCGGTGGCTCAGTGGCTGGGCGCCCCGTTTCGTAGGTTACGCGCACAATCACTCCCCAGGGGGCCGTCCGGAGCCTGCCTTGGCAGCTGCGCCTTCTCCCGCCCGGGCACCCCGGAGGCAGGGGTCGCGATGGTGCGGGGCAGGGGCTCGACGTAGAGCTGACCGGGGGCTGAGAAGAGTTGGGGCCACGCAGGAAACCCTTCCCTTCCCTGCCGTCGGGCTTTCGGGCTCCGGCCCGCCGATTTCCAGCCATCAGGGTCACGCCACTCCCGGGACGCCCTGAACTCCGTGCCCCCCAAGCCCCGAGCCCCTGCGGGAATGTTCAAAAATGAGTACCAGGTAACCCGAAACGGCTCTCCAACCTGTCTATAGCCTTCTCTAGGGTGAGGTAGTTCGTATTCGGAGTGAGGACAAAGCTACCACCCCATTCCCCCTTAACTCGATGTTTTTCTGGGTGAGAAGGAAGTACTGATGAGTGTGGTATTTACTCCAAAAGAAAAACGAAGAAGGCAGCCACGGTTTGCGCATGTGATTTGGCTTTTGTTGAATCTCCAGCTCAAGTTCTTTCAAGGTGTATGGATTGCCTGTGACTCTGATTAAAATGCAGATCTTAATCCCCCAACCGGACCTCCTGAATCGGAATCATAAGGGCAGGGCCCATAAATCTTAAATTTTACCAAGTGCCTCTCACTATTGATGCACACTGGCATCTCAAGCTATTTAGAAGAGAGTGAATGAGTGAATGCATGAGTGGGTTAAACCAGAAAAGAAAAATAACGAATTTCGGCTACGAACTATTTTCTTTTTCCCTAAAACTGGAGTCTATGATTTCTTAAACACTGAGGTACTTGGGAAAATGTGGGTTTTCTGAACCCTCACCGCAGATCTAATGAATGAGAATGTCTGTAGGTAGAGCTAAGTTAATGGACCTTTGTAAAAACTTCCCGAAATTGACTCTGATGTAGGTAGTCCAAAGATCACACTGGGGGAACTGCTTCTGGGTGTTCCTCGGTCACCTTGAGTATTCTACTGTCTCCAAAACATGGACTATACTCTGGTTTCTCTTCAGCTCGCATAAATCTTTCGCCTTTTACAAAACATGGCCTGCACTCCTAACCCCTCCCTGCATTTTTTTTACCCTAATCTCCTGCCCTTCCCTTAACCACTTCTATCAGATTACATTCTCTGTGTACAATCTGTTTACCATCCTAATCTTGCTGTTGCAATGAAAGATTCTGTCCCTAGCTGGAACAGCCTTCCACTGATTACTTTTTTGTTGCTTCTCCCTTTTCACCAAATGCTACTTATGTCTCCCCAGGGTGTCCTTCAGGTAGTCTGCTGTGCTCTTTTTCTACTCCTTTTGATATCATTGAATGTGTTAGAAGAACAATTTTAAGAGAGTTGCTCTCATATAATACAGGTAAAATATATTGCTATAAAAAGCATATGCCCACTGTGGGAAACTTGGAAAGTCAGAGAAAGCAGAAAGGAGGAAGGGAGGGATATTTTGTCAGGTACAAGGAGTTTTCTCTTTAAAAAGAAAAAAAAAACTGCCTCAGATTTAAAATTTTTATTAAGATATGACCTAATCCCAGAAGTTATAGTATTTTATAGTAATTATTTCCTACACACAGTTTGCACATAATAATGCCTAAGGAAGAAATTAAGTGTCTTGGAGTGATTGTTTAAAACGCAGAAGCCAAAATATCTTTATATTATAGAGAATAATTAAAAGCTGGAAATTCTTTACAAAAATCAGACGGATTTGCTCATGTGCTGCTTATAATTAAAACAGACTATAAAAGAAAAGCATATTTAGTCTTCATTTCAGATTCTCAATTTCTTGCAATTAACTTTTCCTCAGAGATAATCTTAATTCTTTTCTTTGATAATTAAAGCTTATGGAGATTCAGTTATGTGTTCAGTATTTTTACATAAGCACGGCCCTCCATATTCTCAAGTTTACAATAAGAAACACATAGCATGTCTCTAGAAATGATTCTCAGTTTTTCTTGTACAGATTTGATAGGTTTCCAAATTAAATATTTAAAAAGATCTAGGAATGCTCAGAATAAGAATCATCTCCCAACCGTCACTCTTTCTCAGGCTTTTTTATTGCCCAGTGCCAATATATTCAATTTCCCTATTTTTTAGGTAATTATTGCTGACACTATTGAGCCCTTGCTATGTACAAGGTATTGTGCAGGATGGTCTATTTACTATCTGATGTAATCCAGTAACCCATTTAACAGATGGTTAATCAAGAAGTTAAATAACTGTCAAGGTCAGACAGTTAGCCATCGTCAAAGCTAGTGTTGGAGCTCTGGTCAATATGACTGGAAAGCTTGGAGCCACAGATTATTTATCAGAATTTGTTAGCCTGGCTCTGGAGTTGAGTTTAAAGCCTTTAGTCAGAGATGACTAGAATGTTTTGTAAACATAATTTATACGTGGCAAATAAATGAACCCCACACTGAGAGATTGTAGAGTTTATATAACATAACTTAATGTCTATCGTGCTTTGAAAAAAAATTCCTTAAACCATTTCTCCAAGGTGGCCCAAATCAGAATGGTTGTGGCTTAAGTACAATCAGGGTATAATGGAGGCGTTTTAACAGGGGTATCCTCCCAGATCTACTCAACAGATGGCTATAGACTGTGTGGTGGGTCCTATTTCTCCTTAGCACTGCCTTCACTATAATTGAAACGTGTCGTTTTTGCTTTTTAGGGAGGTGCATTTGTTGAAATCTTTAGTGCTCAGGGCAAAAATCCTGGAGCAAAATGGAAGATCCTTGGCAGTCCATCTGTGATTTGGAAAGTAAGTGCTAGAAGTTAGAGCCATCTAAATCCTGGAATGAAATTGAGAATGAAGGTTATAACAAAAGGGACTTGATAAGGTTTCAGAACTGTATTTACTGGTTCATTCAAAACCCTTTCATGACACTGTTGGCTGTAGCTCTCCCAGAAACCACTCCCCAGTCCTTTAAAAAGACTTTGGCACGTGGCTTAAAACCCTTCTCTGTAAGCCAAGTCCTCTTGTTGTTCCAGGTGACGTCAGTGTGTGTGAGGAAAATCTCTCCAAACCTGGAGCTTCTCAGTTTCTTGATTACTTCATCACTGATGACCTCTTCCCGCTCTGTGTCAGCCAGCCCCTGTGGCCACTGTCACACCCTGGGCCTTATCACTGTAAACTGCAGGGCCTCTGCAGTCAGTAAGACATTGAGACAGGCCCCTCTGCCCCGAGCTTTAGTTCTCAAGGCTGTTTGCTCGGTTACTCTCCTTGGATTTGTTCTTCAATCTAATTGAGACCTTTAGGCCATTGGCCTTTCTACTTCCCCTGTGCTTAATTTGATTTAGGCGTGTACGTTCTCTGTTTTCACTTCCTTCTCTCTCGAGCCCGGAATCCACAGTCCATAATTTCAGTCACTTTGCAGGCAAAACCTCGAATGCCCTTGCTCTTTGTTCTCTCATAGTGCTTGCCTAGGGAAGGCCGGCCATTTCAGAATCCCCAGTCATTTATCTCTTCTGAGCTGGTTTCGGGGCTCCTCAGTAACTTTGGAGAAAATATCTGTAGCCTCTTAGATTAATACTACTATAAATTCAACTTGAAAAACCTAGAAAATTTTCTTTTTATGTTCTCTTAGTCTTTAAAATGATTATTATCCTTATTTTTAATGTTTATTTATTTTTGAGAGAGAGACAGAGTACAGGCAGAGGAGGGGCAGAGAGAGAGGGAGACACAGAATCCGAAGCAGGCTCCAGGCTCTGAGCTGACAGCAGAGAGCCCAAAGCAGGGCTCAAACCCACAGACCCTGAGATTTTAACCTGAGCTGAAGTCAGATGCTCAACCAACTGAGCCACTCAGGTGCCCCTGAAATGATTATTTCTCCATTATCTTCAGGTTTTCAACCACCAGTTTTCTCTGCCCCCTACCTACTTCCGAACCTACAACCAGGACAGGCCCTCTTCAATGACTCACCAGAAGACCTCACACCCCATTTCACAGGGAAAACTGATGTTATCAGATAGAAACTACCTCAACTTGCTGCCACCAGATCTAAAAACCTATATCCATCTCTGTCCTTTCCTCTTTCTCTCCTCTTGTATACAACTGAGAGAAAAATGGCTTTCTTTGGACCTTGTTCTATGGATAACTTGTTAAAGCTACTGTTAACTGAGTGCTTACTGTTTGCCATGTTCAGCGTTAAGCACATTATATGGATCTGTAGAGTAGCCATGTGAAATAGGTACTTTATGCCAATTCTCTGGATGTTAAAACTGAGGCCAGGGAGAGGATAAGTGACTTGCTTAAAATCTACAGCTCTTAACAGTGAATGAGAGTTACAAGATGCTTTGAGGGTATAGAGCAGGGAGTGTAGGAAAGTCTTCCCCAAGGAAATGACATTGGATCTCTAAGAGCTAACTACACACTGTGTGAGGCTGGTAGAGAGAAGCGTGTTTCAGGCAAAGGGAAAAGAACATACAAATTCCTTGTGCTGGAGAGAGCTTAGAATTTTTAAGAGATTGCAAGAATGCCACTAAGGCTAGGATGAAAAAAAAGAAAGAGACAGAAAGATTGAGGTTTGAAAAACCAGGCAGTGACCAGACCATGTGGGGGTTTATGGACCATGTTGATGATTTGGGTAAGCTGTTGAAAGGTTTTAAGTATATACACAGCTTGTGTATAGATGGAATAAATAATACACTCAGTCTGTGTGTGTTCATTTCAAATGCATGAGAGATGCTGTTGTGATGGATACAATACAGATTTATTTGAATATTATTTAATTCTTAGCGACCGTTAGTTACGATGCTTTTCATAGCACATACAGAAAGGAAGATTGGGAGGATCTGTGAAACATGATGGGTCTTTATACTCCGATTTGGAATTTGCTTCAAGATAAAAAAAAATAACTTTCTGTTACCACTTTTAACTCATGTAAATTGGACCATCACATATAAGGAGGCTTTTTATTTTCAGATTTTGTTGTGTTTTGTTTATGTTTCTTCTACCTTAGTGTTTTAGCTTATCTTCATTGTAACATTTTACCTAGTACTGATTTTAATTAGATGATATATAGAACTTCACATTAGGACAGTAGTATTTGCCGGTGGGTAAAATAAGGCAATAATTCATTCTTTATGAGCCGTGGCCAGACAGCAAGGAACTTATGGACCAGATACAATTTAGGTTAGATGACTTTTTTCTACCGTAACACGGAGTGATATTCAGCCTGTGACGTTAGACAGAGATACATAGATGAAATGAGAGGAAGGGTAACTAAGGTCTGGAAACTAGTAGCAGGAATCCCTGAAACTGGGGAACTGCTTAGTATTTGGAGGAAGGGTTTCTTGATACAATAGGATTTGTCAAGTGACGTAGTGTGGCTTCTGTAGTCCAGTTCTTAGCACATTTCAGGGTGAGAATATCATCAAGCCCAAGTCTACTTTTAAGTTATTTGAATCTGGGACTTTTTTTCCTGTGGGTTTGCAGCTCCAATATTATAATCAAAGCCAAATACCACTGTTGATATTTTTGTTCTACAGGAATTTGATAAAGAAGTTAAAAGCTTTGTGTTTGTCCTGGAAGGCAGCAGTCAGACAAACAAAATTCAGTTACCGAAGGAGAATAAGCAAATCCGTAAGTAAGATTTTTAATATTAGAACTTAACATTTCATTCTTAAAGTGACACTTTTAGGTCAACTACACAGGCATTAGTTTGACTTTCACTGGCATCTGTTTACTTAAAGTGGTAGCCTTGTTTTTAATTCGGGAAGTAACCTTTGCCAGGCTTTATATATTAAATGTTATTTAATATATATTAAATATATGTAAATATTATATAAGTATATATTCCATTTCCCTGTTAATTTGAAATCTGGAAGTATTTGTAAGAAGATTTAGAAGATTATTTGATAGCCATCAATTATCATAGTACTGGTAGTTATTGAGTAATTACTATGTGTCTCTGACTTCCCTAACATTTCACGCTTATTAACTCTTTTAATCCTGACAGTAATTCTTTTGCAATGAACACACTCAGGTTGCTTCCTTACCAAGAAATCAGATAGTTTAGAGTAAGCTTTGAAATAAACCTGGAAGTTCCTAAATTATAGAAATGAATTTGCGAGAAAAAAGTTGTATAAGATACGATAAAAGGCATTACTTAATGACACATCAACTTGTAATACCTTGAGGGATATTAGTATTTAATATGTTTAGATATGAACATGTTTCACCAAAAGCCCAAAGAGTAGATTTTCAATTCTTATTTTGGAAATTAGGATCAGCATTTTAAAGCAGGAAGAACTTTGAGACATCCCCTGATTTTATTATCAGAAGTCCAGTCTTTGGCAGAACTGAGGTTAAAATTCAAGGCTCTGTCACCTATCAAATTAGGCTTTGAGTAAACTGATGGCAATGTAAGAAATAACAGTTTTCCAAAATGATTAATCAGATTTTTATCAACTTCATGCTGTGTATTAACTATCAAGTAATTTATTAAATGTAAGCAGCTAGTTGTTTCTTATGTTATTCATTTACTTATTTGTTCCTTTATCAATGAAGAACATTAATTGAGGGATACTTGGGTGGCTCAGTCAGTAGAATGTTCGACTCTTGATATTGGCTGAGGTCTTGATCCCTGGGTCATGGGATCAAGCGCTGAGCATGGAGCCTGGTCACAATTCTCTTTTCTCTCCCTCTGCCCTTCTTCCCAACTCACACGCGCTCGCGCGCACTCTCTCTCTCTCTCTCTCTCTCTCTAAAAAAAAATAATAAAAAAAAATTAAACATAAAAAAAAGAACATTTATGGTACTATGAAAGATCTGTTCTTGGTACCTTGATTTTCTCGTTTTAATTCAGCTTCCCAGACTTTCACAGGCTCAGCTTTAGGTACCACTTCAAGCAACTGCATGCTATTCTAGATTTCTAAGACATAAACCAAGTCATAGAAATTATAGATAGAAGGTAATTAATTTTAAAATGGTTTGCCAGTGTTTCTTTCTAAAATAAGAAACAGAACCTGAAAGAGAAGGGATAATCTTTTTGAAATAATTTTTCTTAATTTACTACCATTTTAAAATCATAATTTCCTCATAATTCCTACATTTTTTTTAAATGGTAGAGTTTTTTTTTTTTATCTCCACAAAAATGTATTTGCTTATAAAGGAGGTGAACTAAGATGAGCCAGAGAAATATGCCTGAAACTGTAGGTTATTCTTACTACAGGAGACATGGTCCATTTTTTTTTTTAAGGATATTGACTTTATGAGATGGGTATATCTGATTTGCAGGAACATGACTTTGTTCTATACCAAGGTTCTCTTGTTGGCCTATACTTCTGTGCATTCCCCTTAGCATCTACGTATGTTACCATGTCACTGATAAAATCAAATCACTTCTGGTAACCTTTTCTCAGGTGGATCTGAGAGAGATTTCTCCTCTACCAGAGATTCCGTGACTAAAGACAAGCTCCCTTTACCTACATTTATCTAAGATTTTTTTTTTCAGAAATAAAACATTTAATGTGCTATAATTGCTTTTTAAAAGGAAAAATGATAGTTTTAATTGTAAGAAACAGAAGAATCTTTTAATGTATTTCTTGTACAATGCCCTGCAATTAAAAATTAATCTGGCTCTTCTGTAGCATGTGTGGTACTGTAACAAATGGACCAGTTTACAGAGTCTGCCTCGGGCTAATGCCTTTAAGATTAATTATTTGTAATTTTTGATAATGGAACTTCATAGCTATTTTTACTTGTATAAAGTGACCTTTTGTGTGAAGCTGTTGTTAAACTTAAATGGTGTGTCTTGAATGGACAATTAGCTTTCAATTAACATTCTAAATTTAATTCAATTACCATTATATATTCCTATTGTAAGAGTAAACATCCACTTTATTTATACAAACTTGACATTAGGTATCCCATATGTGTTTCCTACTACAGGAAGTGCTTAGGAAAAAAGTTTAATGATGAAAGTAAGTATGTTTAACTTCTCATTATCATTTTTTTGAGACAAAGCACCTGCGAGAGAGTGCTAGCAGAGGAGGGACAGAGGAAGAGAGAGAGAAAGAATCTTAAACAGTCTCCACGCCCAATGCAGAGCCCAAAGTGGGATTCCATCTCACGACCATTAGATCATGGCCTGAGCTAGAATCAAGAGTTGGACTCTTAACTGACTGAGCCACCCAGACGCCCCTAATTTTTCATTTTAAGTGATGTTATTTCTGAATTATATTTGAGCATCTCTGAATGCCAGAGTTTGGCTTGTTTTTTTGGGGTTTTTTTGTGTGGTTTTTTTTTTGTTTTTTACTTAACATCTCATCAAATAAAGGAAAGTGTGATATTGATGATCAGATTATACACTTCTGCAGTGCATGAATCTTGCACCATCTACTTGTACGCCTGACTTAGTATATCATAGTTGGAGCTTATTAAGTTTGTTAAATGTTCCACATTAAGAAACTGTAACAATTTGGGTTATAATTTCTGATTATAACCAGCTTGCCATCCTAACCAGACTTAACTGAATGATTAACTAACTAAACCATGCTGCTCTTCTTCCTGGATCACGCTATGGAGCTGCCCCTATGAGACACAGCTCTGTACATGCAGACGTCTGTCATCTGGTTGGTCTGTCCAGGACTTTCTGTTTAAGGCTTTTGTTTGAAATTACTGTTTTCTTTGCCAGTGGCATCTGGATCCAATGGTGTGTCTCTTGGGATCAGGATTCCTGAAGCCTTGTGTTGATCTGAGTTTCAGCTGCTCTGGAGGATGAGGTCATCTTTATGAGGACACCCCCCTCAAAATTCCCCCCACTCCCATTGTGGGTTTCTTTTTAAAATAAATGTCATTATGACTTGCTCTGTTTAATACCCTTCAGTGGCCTTGACCTCACCACTCTACTGATAATACTCTTTTCAAGGTCACTAGTGGTCTCTGTATTCCTGAATCTAGTGGCTCATTCTTGGCCCTCATCTTGCTTAATATATCAGCAGCACTTGACAAAGTTGACACCCTCTTCCTTGGTATATTTCCTTCACTTTCAGGATGCCCGACCTCCTAGTTCCCTTTCTACTTTACTGGTCTTCCTTTCTAGTTTCCTTTCCTGGTTCTTCCTCTTCTCCTCAGCGCAACTTAATGTTGCAGTATCTATGGACCTGACCCTTGACCCTCTTTATACACTTCCTCCCTTGCTTATCTGTGCTAGTCTCATGGTTTTAAATGACGTCTCTGTTCTTACTCCAGCTTACATTTATTTCCAAATCAGACTTCTCTCTCAAACTCCAGACTTGTAGTTTCAGTTGCTAGTAGGACATTTCTACTTGGACTGCTTAACCCTAGAAATTACTCCTACTGCTGCAGACAGCCACATCTCAGTTGTTAGCAACTTGTCTTTTCAATGGTTCCAAAAAACTTGTATCAGTCCAACTTTTCTTCTCTTCAGTCCATCAGGAAGAGCTTGTTGGTTCTATCTAAATTTAAAGTCCGATTCTACTTCTTGATCTCATGCTTGTTCAAATGTCTCATGCAGCTGTCTTCACATTGACCTCCCTGTGTTTTTTACTTGCCTCCCTACAGTTTATTGTCAGTTTCACAGCTAGAGCAGTGCTTTGAACTGTAAGGCTCTCCTCTCCTGAAAATGCCCCATCTCTCTGGGTTAAAACCCAAAGAATTGTAGGACCTTGTGGTATTTGGTGCTCTCTTAGCTCTCTGACCTTACCTCTAATTAATTATTCTTTCTGTTGTTAACTCTGCTGTGACCATATAGGTCTCCTTGCTGTTTTCAAACATAGCCTGCTGCCCTGCCACCTTACCACCTGTGCACAAGCTGGCAATCCTCTGCCTAGACCTTTCTTTTACCAAAAAGCTGCATGGCTCACCCTCTCCCCTCCTTTAGGCCTTTATTAAAATGTCATCTTCTCCCAGGCTCCTGGGTGGTTCAGTTAGTTAAGCATCTGACTTCAGCTCTGGTCATGATCTTACTGTTTGTATTCATGAGCCTGGAGCCTGTTTTAGATCCTGTGTCTCCATCTTTCTCTCTCTCTACCCCTCCCCCACTCATGCTTTATCTCTATCTCTCAAAAATAAACATTAAAAAGAAAAAGTCATCTTCTCAGTGAGAACCCCACCTGCCCTGTAATTCATATCCCTTCCCCACACTGTTGATCCCTTTTACCTTTCTCTCCCATTTCCAAAGGAACTTTAATAATTTAACATGCTGTTTGTTTCTTAGGGGTTTTTTTACATTGTTTTTCTCACCATCACCAGAAAGTAAGCCTAAGCATGCCTAGCACAGAAATTCAGTCAGTTTTGTTCACCTACAATAGTGCCCAACACGTAGTAGACATTCCGTAAATCTATGTGGCATAAATTAATGAATAGATGAGTGGATTCCCATGGATTTTGGGGGGACCTATATCCTTCATGGTCCTGAATGATTGAGATCCTAGCTACTTGCCAGAATTACCTCCTGCTGCTTTTCCCTTTCTGCCTCTCCTACCAGCCCTTTAGGTCTTTAAGTCCATCCATTCTGCCATGGCTTCTTTCATCACATGATGGAGTATTCCCTCTCCATGTAATATATGTTCCTTCATCTCCCTTGCCCACTCAACCCCTGCTTATTCTTTCCCACTGAATTCCAATGTTATTTCTGCCAGAGAACCTTCACTCATCATCGTCTTTCCTCCAACGACCCAGGGTTATATGCTTTCATTGCACCCTGAACTTCTTTCTGGAACTAGAAAATCCAAGAAAGCAGAGATATCACTGTCTTAGTCACTACAAAAATGTCCACATTGAGTCTAGCATGTAGTAGATGCTTAATAAATCTTTATTGAATGATAGATCTAATTTAATCCACACAGATAATCCTTTGAGGTACAGATCTAATTTATTAGCCCAGTTTTACACACGAAAGGGAAAGAGTCCAGAGAGGTTTTCTGATTTTCCCAAGGCATATGGAATACCCATAACAGAGGCATAGCTGTTTTCCGTCTTGTGGGTTGAAGTGGGAGAGGTGCGCCACAGCATACCAGGACTGCGCTGGGCACCAGGAAATAGCGTCAGCCGTGACGTAGCAGGGCACTTGGAAAGGATTACTGTGCGTGTTCTAGTCCCAAACGCTTGGACGGTGAAACAAACACTCCTGAGCTGTGCATTCGGCATCCAAGTGGGACTGGCTGCGAGGGAACTGGTATGAAACCCACTGCTTGAAAAATGAATGGTGTTTTACCACTTAAATGTGTTTGAAAATATTCATGGGAAAAAAGGACCTGTGCCCTTAAAAATAGAGATAGTTTATTTCAGCAGAGAACAGATTAGAAACCTGCATTTTTCAGTAAAAGGACTAAATTTTTATGAGTTTTTATATACTCGATGGGCATTTTTGGACTAATAGTAGTTCACATTCAGCATCAGTTAGAGTGATTTTCAGTATAAGGTAGGCATGAAGAGTCAGTTTAAATTTACTAGGCCACTGGAAAAAAATATTACTATAGAGTTTATTTAACATTTCTGACATACAGGATCAGTGTATGTCAAATGTTATTAAAGTACTTTTTTCTTTGTCAGATCATCACCATATGGTGTTGTCATACTTCTTTTAATCTTAGAAGTGAAGCCTTTTGGAAACTAGGGCTTCTGTATGAGAGAAAGTAGAATTACAAAGCTTTCTTTTTTTGAAAGCAAGTGTCTTTCAGATCTAAAAATGTTCATAGGAAAATGCCCTATATGCGGAGCTCCTTGTGTTTGAAAGAGAACAGTGCTGATTCAGTGAGATGTGGGACACAACTTAGGGACCTTTGTGAAGACTGATTTCATTTATCCAGGTGCCTTCTCAGCCTCCATACGGAGGCCATTGTGCAGTGGACACACACCATAGGGCCAATCAGTGGAAGATGCAAGAGAGAGATTAATTAATGATGGTTTATTCAAGTTGGCCTCGTTTTTGGTGTCTCACATTGGTTTTGTAGTCCAGAACTCAGGTTGCCTCACTGACTTTTTCCATAAATTTGGTAAATTCCTGTTCCTAGAGAATTTTCAAAGGTCATAGCCTGTCACTCCTTATTTCCATTCTACCACTATTCTGTGATGGCTCTCTGGAGCAGTTTATAAGCTCAACATTATGAGTAAAAGTTATCCTTAGGTGTCTGATTTAAAAGATAGTAAGTAGACATGACCAACTATGTTTTAATTTTTAGAAACTAAACTTCAGGTAAAATGTAGAAACTCTTTAAGTTGTTCAGGAACAATTGCGAAACAGTTCGCTGAAGGAATTCTAAACAAGAAGGTATACATAAACTATCCAAACGTACTTACTTTAAAATACTTAAATTTGTTAAGCCTACTAAGTCAGAATAAATGAAAAGTAATACGCATTTCAGACGTTCTTCAAGCGTTCCTCTGTACTATTTGATTTGTAGGAGAGGTTCACAGCTAATTGAAAACATCTCCATTTCTTAACAAAGTCAGACATGAGGAAAAGAGTTCCTAAAAGGGATATTTTAGGAGCAAGTGATTCTAAAATATCCATTAGGAGCATCGTAATTGAGAGATCAAGCAAAGGTTCAAAACCTAAGAGAAAAGGAATTAAGTGAATAGGTCTGAAGAGGTAATATAAAATCAATTGATTTTTGAAACAGTTGTAGACTTCAGCTATCAAAAGTGCCGCAGGGGTTGGCTTTTCTTCATATATTTTTAATTCGGATGAAGCTGGTGATGGGGAATAAAATCAGTTTGCAGTTTGTGAGCTTTGAATTAATTAAAAGTATGTTCAATTAACAAAAGGTATTATAAATGAAAATATGTTCCTCCATCCATCTTGCTGTGGACACATTTAAAACCATACAAACTAGATACGGCTCATCAAACCTCCAGTTGTACTTGTCATAATTAGAATTGTTTTTCTTGATCTATTGTTTTTTTATTAAATTGTTTAGTACAGTTAAAACTGTCAGTGGATAAAAATAATCACCACATGCTTTTACGGCTGCCTTGATGGGAATCTGTAGTTCAATTTTATATGTTTCTGTTGAATGCAGTCCTCTGTGTACATTCTCTTGCAACCTAATAAAAATAGTAAATAAAAAATTACTATTTTTTAAATTTTCATAAAAATTTCACCCCACAGATGGGACTTTAAAAGGCAACATTTGTTGTTAGAGTTTGGTTTGATTTTCAACTTTTTTGCATTGTTAATGAGGTTGTAACTCATGGGTAGTGCTCTTACAGGTCTGTATTACTGCAACGTTAAAAGCTTCAGGTTGTTCATGGCGTGTGGTTGTGTTTGTTTATATGCACATATAAATGGTTTGGACATAATGAATGTATATTTTCCCTCTCTCACTCTAGTTGGACTGATTCAGAGGTTCCTTGTACTTCAGATTTACATACCCTTGGGACAAGACTTCTCCACTGAATTGCTGTAAGATATCCAGAACTTTTTTCAGTTTTACGTGTAGTAGACATTTGATCAATTGAAACAGTGTGGACAGTCATTAATTACAAGTGGCAGTTTTTGCATTAAAGAGCAGTGACTTACCAAGTCGACATGAAGTAATTAAACTAATTTCATCATATTTCTCATATATCTCTATAGTCTGTCATTTCCCAAGGGGAAGAAAGCAAATTTCATCTGTTTAAGAAAATATCAAAGGATTATGGATTTGACAGTAAGCAGCATATAACATGAAAAAAAAATTTATAAGGTTGAGATTTGAGTTCAAATGAGGGGTAACTTTGTACTCTGTACTATTGAAAACTATGTTTGGATTATAATGGATTGAAATACCCCACTTTAAAGTTACTTACTTAATGGGGCATCTGAGAATCTCAGTCCATTGAGCATCTTGATCTTGACTCTTGATATTTGGCTTAGGTCATGATCTCATGGTTTGTGAGTTTGAGCCCCACATCAGGCTCTGCATTGATAGTTCAGAGCCTGCTTGAGATTCTCTCTCTCCCCTTCTCTCTCTGCCTCTCCTGTATGTTCTCTCTCTCTCTCTCTCTCTCTCTTTCTCTCTCTAAATAAATAAATAAACTAAAAAAAGTAAAGTCATTTAGTTTAGAGATTTGGCCCTTCCTATTGTTATATGAGTGGCTTGGAATATATTTGTTTTATTTTATTATTTTTAAAAAATGTTTATTTATTTATTTTTGAGAGAGAGCGAGCACGCGCCGGAGAGGGGCAGAGAGAGAGAGGGAGAGAATCCCAAGCAAGCTCCATACTGTCAGTGCAGTGCCCAACATGGGGCTTAATCTGTGGAACCGTGAGAACATGCGCCGAAATCAAGAGCCAATATTTAACTGACTGAGCTACCCAGGCGCACTCTGGAATATATTTGTTTTAAATAACCTTGCTATGAATAGATTGTTTAGCAAAAATGAGAATATACAACTTTAATTCAGTTGAGCTGTCTGTGGTCTGAGGTGATTTGGGGAATGGAAATAACATTTGATTTATGTACTCCTATAGCATGGAATATTCCTTACAATTTCATTAATAAATTTGCACTTTTATTAAAACATTAGATTTAAGGGATGGTATTTTTTCATATGGTATTAGTTGGTATTCTCTTTGTAATTATTTTTATAGGTATGGTATTCTCTTCATAATTAATAGCTGTCCAGTACCTAAGCTTAGTCTTTTATTTTCCCTGCTGGAAGAAATAACTTTTCCTACTAATTGAAGATAATTTTGTACTAGTTACATTGGTGCAAATTCAGAGGAAAGAAGAGCTTTCTTAATAAAATGAGAATAACATAAATTTGAGGTAATTCATTTCTCTTTGTTTATGTGAATTACATTATTAGTGATTTGTGCATATGCTGGAAAAATATGAATTTTAGGTAATAATATACAGTCTTGTTTTCTTGAATGACAAAGGACAGATGGAAAAATTTTTACCTTCATTTTATTCAACTTTAAACCTCAGTGAACTTTTATCTAAGGTTTTCTGTAGTACTCTGCCATGATTACCATAATTCTTTGAAATAGTTCTTACAGTAACAGGACCAGAAAATTATCTGATGCTCTTATGTGTCTTTCCCTGGTTGTGCAGAAAAAGCATTTTCAGGACTCTCTAAAGGCATTCTACAAGTACAGAGAGTACCACATAAAGCTTTATTTCTAGTGTAAGCAAAAGTGGTTTCCTACCAAATGGAAGGAGGCAAACTATATTTTATCTTTAAACTTATTAAGTTTCTTATATAGAAATCTAGCGCTGTCCCTTTTTTTCTTCTGATTTCTACCACCTGTGCTTTTAGATTCTTCGGAAACAGCAGTAGAGGCCGTGGTAGTTGGCCTTCTGATCAAAGCTATGTAAGACTCTTGGCTCTACCTCGGAGCAGAATCTTCTGCTGATGAGCATTCTTTTCCTATGCAAAATTAAGCTTTATTTGTGCCCTCAAATACTTGAGCCTATCACCCTAGCTTAGGCAACATACTGTTTTAGGCCTAGGCAGTATACTGTTTCAACTAAGTTGATAATAATTAAAGCTTCAATGATTGAGAAATTGACAAATATGTTAGGTTTAGCTTAGTCACAGCAAGACAGCAGCTGATGTGAATAAGCCCATCACTTTGTTTACCCTATTATTAATGAATGCTCTTGGTCAACTTAAGGATGGGAAAAACATTTTCAAGGGTGATTGGATTAATTATTAGACTTTGAATTATTTGACTATACTCATCGATTGTTTTGTTCTCATAGCCACATGGACAAGAACTTGGATTTTTCAAATGGCTTTAGTTTTGGAGGTTCTTTTTTTTTTTAAGTTCATTTTTGAGAGAGAGAAAGCATGCATGCGTGCATGTGCATGAAAGAGAGGCAGAGGGAGAGGTGGGTAGAGGATGTG
This sequence comes from Suricata suricatta, assembly GCF_006229205.1. Classification (NCBI taxonomy): domain Eukaryota; kingdom Metazoa; phylum Chordata; class Mammalia; order Carnivora; family Herpestidae; genus Suricata; species Suricata suricatta. The sequence goes on along the minus strand of NC_043711.1, from coordinate 26,090,989 downwards.
AAGTGGGCTCTACATTGATAGCGGAGAGCCCAGCTCAGTGGAGGGCTCGAACTCTGAGCCATGAAATCATGACCTGAGCCGAAGCTGGACACTTAACTGACTGAGCCACCCAGGCACCCCTCAAATGGCTTTAGTTATAGTTTTAACAAAATAAATGTCTTATGGACAAAAGGTCAAAATTATTAAATAATATGGGGAAGACATTCTGTGTCCTGACCTTGTGAATTTATCAGATTATAAGGAAATGTATTAATGCTGCATTTGAATTCGCTGCTAATAGATAATCAAAATATTGTGCCATTTTAGGAAGTAAAGACAAAGACCATATTTTTACGAGAAAGAAGGTAAAATAACAAGTAGAGATTGTCTTTCTAACTACAGCATTTTTTTTTCTTAAGTGAAAGGACTTTTTTCAGTGCCCTTCGTGTTTTACGGTATTTCTAGCAGCATGGCTCCAGGCTACTTTAAATAATACATTTCTCTAACAAGCTTGGAAAGTCATATAGCAGAAGGATATCTGGCTTCTGAAATTTCCCATTGTCAGAATGGGAGAGGCATTTTGTTTCACAAAGACACGTTTACACATCAAGAGGTTTTTCTAAGTGGAGTCTTGCCAGCTGGGTTATGAATGGAATCATCATTTCTTCTGCGTCTGTCTGTGTCCCTCACGTCCACTAGATGATTGTACTGCTCAGGGGAAGGTCACGCATCTGTAGGTTAGTGGATGCGTTAGAACCAACAGTGGTTCTCCTTGAGGAACCACTCATTTAGTCGCTCTGCAAATCACCAAATTCCTATTCCCGTCAGGCAGTGTGTTTGGCATGGGGTGTGGGGTACATCGACCCTGTACACTTTTCACCTCTCGCTTCTACCCTCCTAGACCCAAGCTGCCATCACACCACCCTTCATCTGCTGTTGAGCATTCCAGTGGATTTCCCAGATTCTTCTCCTGTCTTTTTTCAGCTTTGCAGCTAGAATGTTCTTTCTAAAAACCCAACTGGAATTCCTATTGTACTGAGGGTCAGCTCTCAAGTTCTTGATAGTCCTGTGTGCTCTGTCCGTCACTCTCCCTTCTCATCTCGTACCTGTCTGCCCTGTGCTCACCATTTGTCTGCTGAACTGGCTCCTTTCCAGCCATACAGGCTTTCCAGATGAAGAACTCTTTTCTTAGGCTCCTATGCACAAGTGGTTCTTAACGCCATTTCTTCACCTTGCTAACTCCTCAGTCTTCTCATCTCAATCTGTGTGCCCCTTCTTCAGAAAGGTATTCTTGGATTTCACCCCACTAAACGGGATTCATCTTTTAGGCTCTTTTGTAGCACCCCATTATTTTCCTTCTTTACAACTATACCAGTTTATAATTCTGTACTTACTTGATTATCTATTTTTTGGGATAGATTTTGAGTTCCATGAGGACAGGGGCCTGTGTGTTCTACTCAGCACAAGATGCCAGGACCTGACAATGCCTGACACAGAAGCTCTGAAATGTGGATGAGTGAGCCCTGGGGGCTAATGGATTGAAATGAATGAATAGGACCCAGTCTCTGTCCTCACAGAGTTATTTCTGAGGGTGAAAGATATGTTAAAAGGCAACTGAAATCTACCTTGATAAATGTTATGACATAAGAGCAAGACCTGTAGGTAACATTTGAAGTATTAGGTAGAGGTAAGAGCATAGGCTTGGACCCGGACGGATCCAGTGTGAAGGCCTGCGTTATCTCTGTGTGACCTTGGGCAAATTACTTAACTCTCCTCCGTCATGGGATGAGAGTAATAATACTACTTCACAGGTGTGTCATAAGAAATAAATGAGAAAATTAACATAAAATAATAATGGCTTGCTTTGATTAAGTACCTACTATATACTGGACATTGTCCCAAACACTGTTTGAGCTGAATGAATCCTCAGAACAAGCCTATATGGTAGTTGTAATTATTGCCTCTGTTTTACCATTAAGGAAACTGAAGTCCAGAGTGGTTCATGAATTTGCCACAGGTCTTAGACCTACTAACTCTTAGAGCTAGAATTCAAACTTAGAGTTTAAATGTAGAATGTGTTTAAATGTGTGCCCTGCACCACCATGCCATACTTGAAAATACTGACAATTTTTTAATCTAACCATACACGCATATTTTATTTAAATCCTATACAAGACAAAAGTGCTAAGCCTTCTGTGTCTTCTTTAGAGACTTCCTGTAATATGACGTTAACATTAGGGACGCCTGGGTGGCTCAGTCAGTAGAGCATCAGACTTCAGCTCAGGTCATGATCTGACAGTCCATGGGTTCGAGCCTCACATCGGGCTCGGTGCTGACAGATCAGATCTTGGAGCCTGCTTCAGATTCTGTCTCCCTCTCTCCTTGCCCCTTCCCTGCTCACTCTCTGTCTCTCTGTCTCTCTCTCTGTCTCTCTCTCTCTCTCTCTCTCAAAATAAAAAATAAAGACATTAAAAAAAGAAATAAGGTGTTAGCATTAGAGTTCCAAGAAGGAAAGGTCTGCTGTTCTGAGATGTTCTTGTTTTTTCAGAGCTGCATAACCTGACCAGCAGTTATCTAAACATACTACATTTGGGGTAGAGAGCAAAGGGAGTGTTTACTAACGCATAGTGTGTTTAGTAATAAAATGACAGAATTCTCTCTTCTCTTTTGGTGTCACCCTACAAAATAAAACCTCCCTTTTTAAAAATAAATTCCCCTCCTTCATTTTGACTTGCTTATTTCTTAGCATTACTTGTGGTTTTCATTTCCAAAGTATTTTAGTGCATGTCTATCTCACTGTTTGACCTGAAGTTAAATGATTTCATAAACCGGATTTTTAAGAATTCTTTCCTTTTGTGATATCTTTCATACATGGCAGTGGGAAGCCAGTGGTTCCCCTTTGTGGATTGGTAGGTGTTTCAGAGCCCGGGGGCAGACATCTGGTACGCAGGCAGAACACTGTGAACCTGAACTCCTGGAAGAGCACCAACTGCATCTTGAAATAGAAATCCGTTTTGCTATATTTGATGCTGCCAATCACACAAAATGATTTTGGAATATTACATTTTTTGACAGGAATTGCATTCATTATACTGAATATCGTTGAGATGCATTAATTCCTTTCTCCTGATTTTTGTCATTATCTCGATGAATTCTGAGAGACATTTTATATTGTTAATACCTCTAGTGAACTGACATTATTTTTCTCATCATCATTCATCTCAACTAGTGCTTTTTCAGGATGTGGGATGGAAGCACTATGAAGCCAGTGGTGAGCATCTTGTGCTCTTTGGAGCCTGGGATGCTTAGCCTGCAGGTGCTGGAAAATATTATGGCCAGAAGGGTTCACACTTTGAGCCTTTGGCTATTTGGAGTACTGCTTTCATGTGAAATCTCATAAGGTAAATTCTTAAAAAACAGAGAGACTTCTGAAAGGGTCCATAGTCCTTTCAAATTTGCACTGATCTGTTGTGATCTCCTCATTGCAATATTCTGAATATGAAGTTCTATCTGAATAGAATTTAATGATTTTAACCTAGAATTCAATCCAGGATTTATGATGCTCATTCCAGAATTTGTTCTCATCCTTTTGCTCTATCCCCAAGTTATATGCCTTTGGGTCAGACCTGCAAATTCTGTCTCAATTTGATCTTCAATATATGGTAATGTGAACTTTTTTCTTTTATTTTAATTGTCAGAGTTTATCAGGGATATTGGGGCTTTTCCTAAGAAATTTTAGGAGGCTTCGGTCCATGTGCATCTTAAAGGTTTCCATTTCTGTAAAATGGAAAATTGAAATATACCCATCCTACAAAACAATGTTTTAGCCTTACGGTAATTTCATGGAAGTTTCCCCTACATCACCTTTCCTGTTTTTTGCTAGTGAGCCAGACAAAGAGGTCAGAATGGAAGTTTTAGGTCCTTCTACTCTGTTGAATTTTGCTCCTAATGCCTCTTCTTCAACAGCATTGGAAACAGTAGACTCCTTTGAAAGTGTATACCAAGTAGAAGGAATATGGCTTCACAGCTGCAAAACTGTCCTTTTCACATACTATTGGTCTTCAGCCACTTTAAAGCCACCAGAGTTGAGAGAATAGCTAAATTTCATGTCTTTACATCAGAATGACATTGGTGAGAGCTTTTGAGGTTGTGTCCACTTAACTAAGCACAACTCTTCTCGTGAAAATTTACTTTCTTTTTGGTCATTTTGGTGCCTTCCTTTAAAGAAAATAGTTATTGCTATGTAGCTTTTAAGTTATTTGTAAAAATGATGTTCTCCAAGAACCAAGTATTGTACATTCCGGTAAAATCTCTTATATCACTGAGTGAATACATGTCTAAACTATGTGATTAGAACCAGGCGAAAATGGCCAGGAGTTGCTCTTTTTATTAAACTAGGAGTGTAGTGCACTAAAGTGGTCATGACATTGCGAGTTTGATTAACATTTTGAATGCATCTCATGGCTAATTCTGATGTCTATTTTTTTCTTTTTAAAATCATCAGTATTTAAATCTCATTATTTTAATTATGTCCAATTAAATGTGCTTGCATAATCAGTATATTTTGTTACATGCATTCGTAAAGAGCAGTTTAAGGTGTTTTGCATACTAACTTTCATAATATGTTAAATTTGCATGCTTTAAAATAGGTTTTGTGTAGAAGTTTTAGGTAACACGTGTGGTAGGTATATATATCAGATACTGTATTTTTTATCTCTTAAATAAATCTTTTGAGATAACTTTTCTTTCTGGTTCTTAGTTCGGTTCATTTTACTTCTCTAAATTATCTTGACAGTACTCTTTAGATGACCTGGATATATGCCGAAAGCTAAAACACAGTACTAGCAAAGAAAAAAATTGCATGTGTGCAAATATTTGGAAGTATTCTTACTCTGTAAAATCATAATAAGAAGACATGCATTTGTTAGATCACTGTGCCAATCAGTTATTGCCCCAGATGCCATCAGGGCATAAGTCAGAGTCCTGGGATGAGTTGTCTTGCAGGTTTGGGAGTCACTGGCTTTGCCATGTGTCACCTTGGAAACCCTGGGGAAGTTGCTGAGCCCTCTGTGTCTCAGTTCATCTGTACAATGAGGATGATATTTATACCTACTTATTGAGTAATTATGAGAGTTAAGTTGGATAATGCCAAACAGTAACTACATAGTTAATTTATAATTTTTGTCTCTCAATAAGAGTGCAGGGATATTTAATTTTTCCATTGCCCTTCTAAAACATTTTGAGATAAGTTGGGCATGTCTGTTTCCTCTGTGAAATTTTCATGGTACTCGTCCCTGAAGAGAGATGGGAAAGTAGCTTTTCTTTGGTGGAAGTCTGCTTGACTAGTGACTCAGGCAGGTTCTCTATCTGGAAGACAGTGAGCAACATAAACATGAAAAGAAATGACTCCCACCTGTTGAGTATGGATGTTTGCAATTTACTTAAAAGACAACTGTAGGAACTCCTGGCTTCAGAGTGTTGGTTGAAGGGACTTACAGGTGACAAGGCCAAGTGTGGAACCACAGATACAGTGGAAAGTTCATCTGTGAAGAAACAGGCCCTGGGAAGAACAAAGCATACACGTTTCCAGTGCCTTCAGTGTAAGATGTAGGCCTTTGCTATTTACCACTGCCCGTGTTATCCTTCCCTAACTGGGATGAGTAAAGACTACTCATAGCCAATCACATGTCTTCCAGATGCTCTTCCTTCTTTGATACGACAGAATTGGGAAGATCGATTTCTTCAATGTCATTGATACATAGCTTACTTTTTATTGTCAGGAGAAATAATTCATCTGGTTTGTTTCTCCTTTCTTATCACTGTATCTTATTTTTGTCTGCAAATTAATTATTTCAGTTATTCAAAATGAAATAATCTTAATCATCTACAAAATACAATATGTATGTTATGGAACTTATAGGGTCCCTGTTATAAAATTTATAATAATTCAGGAATTTTTATTAATGAAGCATTCTAGAACTTTTTAATATGGAAGAAAAATTCCTTGTTAGCAATTAAAATATGTCATGAAACTTTATGAAGTCATTTGGCTTTGATTAAGCTGTCCAGTAATAAGTACAAGGAGAAGCCCTCAATGGTGAGGGCTGGTATTTCTAGAATTCCTGATTTTTGTAATTTTCCCCCCATAAGTTATAGACTTTCTTACTTGGATGTACAAATATTTTAGGGACTTTATTTGGATTTACAGAAATAACTATGGTGGAATGAAATATGTGTAATAAATCATGAATGTATCTTACAATAGCACTTAATATATGTCTATTATGGCATTTATCACATAATGGTATTATTTATGAATCTCTGGAACCTACTCTATAACTAGACCATGAAATATTCAGGGGCTGTAGTGTATTTGGATCCCAATGGAGCTATCATTGAACTTTGAATTTCTTTCTTTTTTTTTAAAAGTTTATTTATTTTGAGAGAGACAGAACGCATGCATTGTGGGGGAGGGGTAGAGAGAAGGAGAGACAGAATTTAGGCAGGCTCCATGTTGTCAGCACATAGCCTGATGTGGGGCTCAAACTGACAAACTGAGATCATGACCTCAGCCAAGATCAAGAGTCAGATGCTTAACCCAACTGAGCCAGCCAGGGGCCCTGAACTTTGAATTTCTAAGTTCCATTCTCCCATTTTGGATTGATAATGTTTATGTTTTATATGAGCAGAGGATGACATTTTTCCCTCAAAAGGTTGAAATCCACTGATATGTGGTTTGACCTTCTCTATTGAGTAGTAATGCATCGTCAAATAAAGCTGACATTGCAAATTGCAACTACATTCAAGTCCTCTGTTGCTGGGAACTTTTAACATTTGCTTTTACTTTTTTAATGATCAATATTAGTTTTAAGCTTAAGTCTTAGACAACCTAGATCCATGAAACCATTAAATTTGCCACAGCCCAAGCTTCTTTATCCAAATGCCCTACAGAGTTGGTGGTCACTGGGCCCCCATGGCCTTTTTGGATCTGACCTGAGGCACCTCTCCCTCCATGACTTGCCCCACTCCCTTCCCCATGCCGTGGACACCCTGGTTGCTGAACACCCTACATGTTCTTATGCCTTTGGCATAAGTTTCCATCCAACCAATCCTGTCTCTTCACCTTTGAAACCCTAGTCACTCTTTAAGGCCAAACCCAAGTATGTATTCTTCATGAATCCTCCCCATGTTCTCTGGTAGCAGTCAGTCTCTCCATTCTCAGTGTTCCCATACTTGTGTATATGATTACTTTGAGGGTAAGGACAACTTATTCATCATTGTGGTCATTTGGCTTAGAAGCCACAGCACTTAGAATTCTGTGTGCATGGCGGGTCCTCAGTAATGCTAGTTTATATTGTATTAGGCTGAAATGTGCTAATATACTGCCAGCATGGTTCTTGGATTAGAAAAATTTAGGAAAAGAAATAAGAATTAGAGTGGAAAGGAGATAAATGGGATTAAGAAAGTGTTCACCTTTCCTCTTCTCAGCCCTTAGCGCCTAGAAAACTACTAACTGAGCCTTAATTTAACCTTTTCTTTGCCCTGCCAAATGTGAAGTACATTTCTTCAAGCTACACCTCTGCTGGCAGGGTAGTAACTATTTTGAAGAATGAGGAGAGTCAGGAGAACTTACTAGGTAAGGAGAAATAAATACCCTTGAATTTTCTCAAAATGGTTAAGTGGGTAGGAGTATTTGTAAGTAAATGTTCTCAAGGCTGTATTAAAGCTAAAGAGCATCACGCTTGGCTTTTTGATAAAAATTCTCATTGTAAGCCCATAACAGAACTCCAGGAGAGTAGTCAGCGTTTTTTTATTAGAACACATTAGTGATCTTAAATTTTATATTTCTTTTGTATCTTAAGAGCTATTATAATAAACTGATCTTACATTTTATATTTCTTTCGTATTTTAAGAGCTATTATAATAAACTGAAACAATGACAGTGATATAAAATCCTCAGGATAGTTGGAGGTTGGTTAATTCGTTAGCAGTAAATAGGTACAGCTGTTCTGTTTGCTGTACATAGGTATTACCATCCGCTTTGTTCTGAGGTTAAGAGTCATTGATTTATAACTTGGAAAATAAATTATATAAAACCATATGTGATTACTGCTATACCATAAACATAGTGATTTGTAGTAAAATGTACAAATGCACTATATTTTAGAAATTGACATGTTAGCATAAACTAATAAAACGTTTTAGAAGTTCATTTCTCTATTATTGTAGGAAATCTATAAATCTTATCCAACCCCTATTTTTTTATAGAAAAAACCCAGAGACTCAGAAAAGGGATGTGATATTTTTTAAGACACAAAGTTTCTAAGAGGCAAAGCCAACACTAAATCCAGAGCTCCTGACTCTCTAGCATCTTTGCTTGACATCTTTGCTGCTTTTTAGTGCTTGCATTGGAAAATCGTAAAGATGTAGGATGATTTTATAATCATGGTTTTTGACACTTTGAGAGTGAAATTACTTCTACAAGTACTTTGGACTACCGGTTGTAGAAAATTAATTCTGTTACTGTAATCTGGATTTCTGTTCCTCCCCAATCCCTGTCTTCTAAAAACTAGCAGAAATAATTAATTCTGTATTTGGGTCAGGATTAGCGAAGTTCAAAAAAGAAAAAACAAAACAAAACAAAAACCTACTTCTTTTAGGGATCGTTTGGTTGTCAGGTAAAAGAACAAGTATTAGAACATGGAGAGATCTTATAGAACCCAATTGCCCAACTGGATACAAGCCTCTTAGGAGGTGTTGGTTGTCATTAATTTCTCTCTCTCTCTCTCTCTCTCTCTCTCGCAACTGTTCTCTCACATCTTATCCTCTGAGTCTTCTCTGTTCTGTTTCATCTTGCAGACCAGTTTTCTCTGCTTATCATTGTGAATGTGGGCAAATCTGGCTACCAGAAAGTCCCTCCGTGACCCTACAACTCCAGTACCTCTCACTGTCTGACCAGGTTCAGTCAGCGTATCTTACAGTGCATCGATCTGAAAGAATAATCAGGATCACTCATTGGCCAGTCATTGGCTTTAAGCCAGCCACTCCATCTTTGGTTGCAGCTTCAGAAAGCAGATTCCCTGAGAAGAGGATGTGGGCAGGGCAGGCAGATGGGCTGATATATCAGCTTGTACTCTCCTTTGTGTCTAAACATTTTTCAGTTACCTCAGAACCTCTTTCTCAGTTACCTGCCCATGATCTTTACAGATAGTTCTGAGCCCCTCTAGTGGGTGGTATTTAGGGGTACATAGTAGCCAGAATTTTTTATTAAGAGTGAGATATACTTCTAAAAAATGTTTCTATGTTTATTTTTAAAGAGAGAAATAGCAAGCTGAAGAGTGGCAGAGAGAGAGGGAGAGAGAAATCTCAAGCAGGCTCCACGATATGAGCACAGAGCCCCACACAGGGTTCAAACTTACGAACTGTGAGATCATGACTTGAGCCAAAACCAAGAGTCAGACGCTTAACCGACTGAGCCTTCCGGGCGCCACTTGGAGTGAGACCTGCTTTGATGATCTTCCTGTCCTGTGTACTTCATGTACTTCATGTATGTGAAATTCTGACGTTATCTAAATGGGACTGTATAAAATGTCTTAGTTAATCAGGGTAGACTCTGCTTTGTGCAGTCACTCAAGGACTAAGCACTAGTTTTTAGTGCTTCTTTAGCTAAGTAGATGATTAGGTTTGTTGAACATGTATAGTATGTTAGGCTCATTTCATACTGTATTTGCCAAGTTTGCTAAGGTGCCTTCCAATGGGTTTTTTAATATATTTCTGTCTCACATGACCTGACAGCTCCAGGTGAGCTGTAGCTGTGCTTTAGTTCTAGGTCAACTGTATCTAGTCTGTGTCTTCTCATTCTAGAACCTGCACTGAACAAACAGCCCCTGTGTGGGACATGCTCTTCATGAGGCAAGGGCAGAAGAGCAAGAGTCTAAGCAGAACCACACAAATGAATTTAAAGCTTCACAGATACATGTGGGGCATCCCACATGTATACTTAACTTATACTTAACATCCATTGGCCAGCTCAAGTCATATAGCCAAGCTTGGAGTCAGTGGGTTGGGGATATATAAACATCTTGCATAAAAGGATGATAGCAATCGTGAACAATGATAATATACACAGACACGTATACATATTGTCCCATTCAGTTATCATAACACTCTTAAATGTGGATATCCTCACCATTGTACAATGTGTTCATTTAACAGTTATCTATTTAGCACCTACCATGTCCTAGACTCTGTGCTTTACAGTTAATAAAGGTCAACTGGGGACCATCACTGTCCCATCCCTTATAGTTTAACAATATGGGTTTATTTTATTTAAAATGTTGTGACTCTTGTATATACTCCTACTTGTGAAACAGTGGGATTTTTTATTTTACACTTTTTGGTCACAGGATGCCTTTACACACATAAAAATTATTGAAGACTCCAAAGAGTTTTGTTTATGTGGGTTATATTTGTATTTATTGATTTTAAAATTAAAAGTTTTTTTTCTTTTTATTTATTTTTTTAATGTTTTATTTTATTTTATTTGAATATAATACAATTTATTTTTTTAACATATGCAATTATTTTCCGTCATTTACAATACAGTAGTTACAGTTACACTCCAAACAGGAAAGCAAAGTAAAAAATCAAAACCCCCACTTCTATTTCATGTAAT
>NC_043711.1:26039774-26080235 GCF_006229205.1 Suricata suricatta | reverse complement strand
CCAACAAGCAAAACAAGTACTACAATGTAAAAATATTAAAAAAAAGAAAACCCTCTCACATTTGAAAGACGTTTACTATTCAGAAATAATAACCCCATTACATGTTAACATAAGTAACTCTGAATAACTAGCATAAAATATCTGTATTTTCTAAAGCAAAAATGAAAATGGACAGAGAGTGGCATTTGTTTACATTTTGGTAAATCTCTTTAATGTCTGGCTAACAAGAAGACCAGGTGTATTCTCATACCTTATTCATAGTCAGTATATTACAGTATAGTCTGTCACGTCACCTCTGGCAAAGTCCACTGTGTACTTGTAAGAGAATGAAAAGGACAAAGAATGTCTTAGTATTGTTCTGAAAATAGTTTTGATATCACAGAGCCCCCAAAAAGGTCTTGGAAACTGTCTGGGGTCCCCAACCAACCTTTGAGAACCAAGAGTCCCTTAAACACACTTTGAGAACTGCTCTTCTAAAGTATATTCTGAAAGCAAGGACATGATATCCTCATTTTCTTGGAGTGCCACCTTTTTATTAATCTATTTTATAAGTCAAGTGACTTTATTAGTCAGATAGGCTAACTGTTATCACAGATGACCCACTAATCTCAGTAGCTTAACACAATAAAGTTTATTTCCTGTTCTTGCCATAATTCAGTTCAGGCCATGTAGGGGCTCTGACCACACACAGTCATTTAGGAACCTATACCCCTTCCATCTTCCATCTATGACTTTGGAGTTCTCTCCTGGATCTTCTGTCTCTGGACAGCAGGTACAGAAGAGAGAGTCTAGAGAACCACATGGGAGGATATTTGGGGTCCCATTCCTCTGCCCAAAACTCCTATACTACCCATAGCAGCATTGGAGGCTAAGAAGTACGTTCTGGCTCTGTGCCCAGAAGAAAAGGAAACAACGGGTTTTGACCAAGACATACCATCTTTTACCAGCTGAGTTTCTAATTAAGTTAAAAGAAAATTATGATTTACTGTCAGCTCTGTTGACCTTATGGCATTTAAGTGACACACAATGCAAAACAATAAATAGTACCTCATGCTCTGAAAAAAATTTCAGGGACACACAGTCTAAAATAACTTTTAAATATTTTTAAATTCTATTTTGAAATAGTTTAAACTTAAAGCAAACTTGCAAAAATAGTGCAGAGAGTTACCATCCACCTTTTACCCAAATTCACCGATTAGCATTTTACCACATTTGCTTTTACTTTCTATGTGTGTGTGTACATACACATTTCCCCCAAACTATTTGGGAGTGAATTGCAGCCCTTCTACTCTCTTACTAAATATTTTAATATGTTCCTACTAATAAAAAAGACACATAGCCACAGTAAATTTTCAAAATCAGGGTATTCAGCATTGATCCGATATTATAACCTATGGTATAGACCTATGGTCCTTTATAGCAATTATGTTTTTAGTCTAGGATTACACATTCCATTTAGTTGTCTTTGCCTTCAGTCTCCATTAATTTGGAATGGTTCCTCAGCTCTTCTGTGTCTTTCACATCAGTGACATTTCTGAAAAATGCAGCCTAGTTATTTTGTTGAATGCCCTTTCATTGAGTTTGTCTGATGTTTTCCTTATTCGATTCAAGTTCTACATTTTTTACATTAGAAATACTATGAAGGAGATGTTGTATCCTTCTAAGTGCATTTTACCCCAAGAGGCATATGATGTCAGTTTGTTCCATTTTAGGCGGTGGTAACTTTGATCACTTGGTTAAAGTGATGTCTGCCAGGTTTTCTCACGGTTAAGTTACTACTTTTCTCTTTAAATTACTAATTCATCTGTGGGAATATACCATGATAGTATGCAAGTATCTTGGTCCTCATCAAGCTTTCCTTTACTAGTTTGCATGATGATTCTTTCCTGAACCAATTCTTACTTATAATAGTTGCAAAATGAAGTGAATTTTTACGTTATTTTCCAATTACACATATAAGAAACAAGTGTGGTAGATACTTGTTGGCTCTCTGCCTAGCATACTTGGCCACATTTTTCTCTTCTAAAATTTTCTGAGATTTGTTTGGGTATCTCCCCCTGCCTAATGGCAGCCTTTGTACTTCTAGTAAGTGATGATTAAAGTGTGGACTTTGATTGATAGGTCAGTTAGCACATTCCATCCACGGAGCCACATTTATTCTTTTGGGAGTGGGAGTGTGACCTACCCTAGCCCAGTGAGAGTGAATTTTAGGGCTCTTGTTTAGGTCGCTGGACTGGGAGCACTAATTGCATCTGGCACCTCTCACATGACCATGGGGCTAAAGCTGACCCAGGTGGCAGAGGAAGGAAAGAGAAAGAAATTGGGTCATCAGTGACTGTTTTGAACTGTTAAATCAGTCAACCCTGAAGCCTGTCCTGCTTCTTTGGTTTTCAATTATGTGAGCTAATAGATTTCATTTATTAAGTGAGCTAGCTTGAATTGGGTTTTCTGTTAACTTTTGATATAGAGTCCTAACTGATATTCTCAGTAACAAATAGAAATACTGTTTTACCTGATACTTTAAAAATGGTAAGGAGGATGTTTGCATAAAACTTTTCCAACACACAAAAAAATGGGCATAAGGGTTTGTTTATTTCCTCACTAGCTTGGTGATGGCATCCTGGCATAGGCTACTAACGAAGGTTAACATATCAGAATCGGCAAACTGTGTCCAATGTGTCAAAGGGCCCAGGGGTTCCACAGTTGTGGAGAGAGGCTAGATTCATTTGACTAATTCAGTTAACTAAACCATCTTCATTGAATTAAAGCAAAGTAGGGGCATCAAACACAGGTATCACATGAAGCCAAAGACACTGATGCAGCTGGGCGTGGAAGCCAGCATTAGAAAGCCTTAAGTACTCTCTCTCTCTCTTTCTCTCTCTCTCTCTCTCTCTCACTCCTCCATCTCAGCTGTTCTGTGTTTCTGCTTCATTTCCAGTCCTACTAGGCAATTTCAAAATACCTAGAGAGAGAATTTGATTGTGTTAGTTTGGGTCAGGCATTCACTCCTGTTCAGTTCAGTTGTGCTCATTGGTATAAAAATGATTTCAGAAGATCTTAGCCCTGAGGGTATGGAGATTTCAGGGAGTAAGTCAGAGACTTGAGAGTTGGCAACTAGAGAAACACTGATGAATGCCACAGCCAGCTGAAGGCATAATTGTAAGCAGGAATAATTGATCTGTGATGCCTTTCTTTCCTCTCAGGACTTCTGCCCCTCATTATTAACCTGTATTTCTCGCATTTGAATTTTCCTAAGATGCCCGCTAATAAGATGCTAAGATGTGGGTTGTAATCATTTTCAGGATATAGTTTATTTTACCACGTTCGTGTTTTACACCAGAAACAGTAGCAGCCTTGGAATTTGGACTGCTGATTCTTGGGCCCCACTCCTGAAGTACCGAGAGAGAAACCAGCAGTCCATGTTTTAACAAATCCTCTAGGTGATGCCGATGCGCTTGATGTCTGAAAACCACTGCCATGGGGAATTCTGGGTGGCCAGAACCTGGGCTCCATCTTCTTCCCAGCATCTGTTCTCTGGTTCTGCTGGACTATCAGAAATATGGCCAGATTTTCCTCACCCATTGGCTCAAAAGAGAACCGTAAGCTCTGGCCTCTAAAGAGGAGAAGAGACTTGAGCCACAAAAGCTTGCTGTCTGCAGCTCTGGAGTCTGGCTCTTCAGTTTAGACCCAAGAGCCAACCCATGCATCTAGCATTTCTGGACATTTTTCTGCCTGTGTGCAGAAGTCTGAAAGCCCCTGTTCCTTCTCAATGTCCCCACTCTTTCTATGACTCCCTCCCTTCTCCTCTTGCTTCTTTTCTCTCTTTTCCTCATTTTATTTCTTCTTTCTCTTCTTCATTTTTCCTCGTCTTTCCCTTCTTTTTCTTCCCTTCGCCTTCTCTTTCCTCTCCACCTTTTTTATTTTTACTCTTTGCCTTCTAATTTTTTCTTTTTCATTGTTTTTCTCATTTTCTTTTTCCTTCTCCTTCTCATTTCTTGTAATTCTTCCCTGTTCTTCCTCTCTCTCTCCTCTGACTTCTACTCCTTGAAAGGGTAAACCCTCACTCTAGAAGAGAAGCTGAATGCCGGAGGGCCACAGAAAGTGGCCAATGCCTCTGTTCTCATCCTGGTTACTACCTACAGGCATCCATAGACATCCAGAGTACCTTAAGGATTATCCGGGGTCTGGGACTGCCCACTCCTGCACCTGTTTGGCAGGATCCAAGCTTTCCAGCCCTGGGTCCCCTCAGCCTCCTAGCCCACCCCCCACTTTGTCCCTCAGAACAACTTACACTGCTGTGTGCTGGTCCGTGTCTACCAGTGAGCTCTGCAGAGGGGGTAGGGTATTGAGGAACCCTGGTACTGAACTTGTGCTCATTTCTGTGGGGTAAACGTTCCCACTGGCTGCTTTCAAGCTGCTAACCTGACATCCCTGAATGAGAAGCTGGAAAGAGATGCTCACAGGGGCCTTCCACAGACCAGTCAAATCTGTTGTAGCATGCACTGAGGAGGGCCTCACTAGTCCTGGCCTGGGGGCGTCACTCCTGCCTTCCCCCATTAATGCAGATGTTTTGGAGTTAACCATTAGTGGATGGATTACTATAATTTGAAACCTCAGATGTTGGTTCCCTCCTTATTTAACAGACTCATTTTTTTAGAATGGCCATTGGAATAATTAAAACCAGCAGTATAGATTAATTGCCACAACACCACATTTTAGTTCGATTCAATAAAATTCAACTGCAAATACTGCTCCCAAAATTGCAGTCTTTTCAGTGATTTGTAAACCCTTTTACTTGTGAGTCTGAGCTTGATCAAACTATCACTATAAATTGACAACACTTTCGGATTATAGATATAATAAAGTCTCAGTTAATATTCAGTTAAACCACAGAATATCATTCTGTCACCCTATCTTTTTTATTTGCATTCTACGGCATCTCTGGTGGATTTTTATTATTTTTAAGTAGCTTCACATTATGTTTTATGATACATTTCTTCCTGCAACAGTTTTGCATACAGATGGAAATGTTGGGAATCTAGTTTAAGGCTGATCTTATTTTTTTTTTATTCTGTTATGTGATTGATCTGGTCAGTGAACAAGAAATTCTTCGAGGCCATCCATCACTCCAGGCAGCAGCTGAACTAAACCTTCTAACTCACTGCTTCCAGTCAGTCATGCAAGATTCGGGTTATAAATATTGAATGTGCAAACAACTGTTTAAATTAGCTGTTCTATCTATTTTATGCAATTTCAGTAGAAAAGCAAGCTGATATATTGTTGCGTAGCAAGAGGTAGAAAGACAGTGAATTCAGTATTATCCTTCCATACGTCATTGAACTCATCCTGTTGGCAAATATTTAAAATGGATCAAATTAATTCCTGTTCTCTTAAGTTAAATTAGAAAAAAGGCAACTGAGCATGTAATTTATGTAGCTTTTTTTTGGTTTTTATATTCAAACAGTAGCAAGACTGTTAATAATTGTAAATGTAGCCATCTGTCATAAATATAGTAGCCAGTTGTTAAAAGCTTAGTTCTGTGAATTTTGTTACCTCTCTGCAATAACAAAAATAGCTTAATATTTGGAAAATATTTGGGCAGGAAGGAAAGTAGCAGCTGGCTTATCCTAGCCTTCCTGGTAAGCGTCTAGAATATTGAACATGTGCAGGTGTTTGTCTGCTACTTGGACGTGTAACAAGTGGGCATACTTTCACCGGTATTGGTGTACACAGTAGACAGAATTGCCCGTCATCTGTAGCGACTTCAGCAGCCCTTCGTATGTAATGAATTTAGGTAAACTTCCAAAACTGCTGTCTGTGTTTTACATCTATTCTTCAAATTGTAGTATTCCGGGAACATCCTTTCAAGTAGCCTCCGTTAATAGCAACATGAACTGCTTAAAAAAAGAGAGAATGATGTGTCTCCCTCATAGGAGTGTAGGGTGTTCTGCATGGGTCCCTTGACAGTTGGACCGTGACCTGTTACAACCTACCAGAAAAAGCTGGGCAAGGTTTTACGTTACATTCTGGGCAATTACAGTTACAGTGTGGGCAAACACTGCTCGCTGCTTACCCAGATCCATTTGTCTCTTCTTCCTTTAGCAGAATTTTCGTTGGGATGGTAGTGAACCCAGCTAAACAGACACACCTTCCAACACTCCCATGTAGCTAGAGACGGCCCCGTGACCCTATTCTGGCCAATGAAATGCAAGTAGAATTTCGCTTGGCAGTACTCCCAGGAAAGCTTTTTAAAAGGGACAGACTGCGCTGACTTGTTCCTTTAGCCCTGGGTCCGTTGGCACTTTGCTCTTGCCTTGAGTACATGGAAGTCAGCAGCCTTCCTTAGAGTGTGAATGCAAAAGCTGTATGTGAAGATGGCACAGGGGAAAGTGGGGAAAATGCTGTGTCCCTGATGGCATTATTTGAGACACTACCCTGTCCCAAACTGCCAGGCATTCGACTTGAGTGAATAAATAAACCTCATTTTTGTTTAAGCCACTATTTTTCTGCAGTACCTATAGCTTATCACATCCCTAACTGATAGACTTCTCTTGCTGAATCAACTAAGTCTTCATGAAATTATACTTGTGTCTTTTAAAACATCACCTACTTTGGAATTATAAAATTAGACTTATGTCCTCATATGAAAGCCAATTGAACCAGGATTGCCGTATTAATAAACTTCATGATTGATAAATATAAAAATGGCATTGTGTGATCATTTTAATAATAAAGACCACAATTTCAGCATAAAGCTCAGGGAGTTTTCTTATGTCATCTCTCAAGTCTTATTTCCTTTCATCTTTGATCAATTCCTATCATCTTTCTTACCCTTCAAGTGCTCATAGGCAGAAGCTAATTTATAAACCATAATAATGTAGTGTTACAAGTCCTAGAAATATTTGTCACAAATGTAAATCTGATTTTATTATTTCCCTGCTTAAAAGCTTTCCGTAGTCTTTGTTGTTCTACTTAAGGCTTTTTCATTCTGGCTCCGACTGTCTTGTCCAATCACATCTCCCTCCTCCTAACCTATTCGCTTCACGCTGTGCTATTTAAAATCACTGGACTTCTGGTGAGCTCCTGAAACTAGCAGACTTTCTATTCTTTCATATCTCTCCTTATCCTTTCTCCTGGGTGCCCTCTCTCTCGTCTCTGTCTGTGAAATCCCACTCATCCTAAAAACCTTGACTTCAGACGCCTTTCTCTTTGAAGCTTTACTGACTCTTCTACCTTCATCTCTCATGCCTTTTTATGCTTTTATTATAGCATTTATTAGGTTGGTTTATATTTATTTAAGGTCTGTCTTTCCCAGGAGACTGAAAGATCCAGGAAGAGACTATACGTTGTTTTACAGCTTCAGTATCTAAGTCAGGATCTGGAGTGAATACTAAAAAATGTTTATGTCTTTAGAACAAGAAAATTAAAAAAAAAAAACTTTCAACACCTCTCATTGAGTGCTTGGATTATTTACCTGTTTGGTAATTATCTCTGTGAAGGAAATGCTGCCAGTACTAGAGTTTTCATCAGTTTTATAACAAATAATCTTTCATCTGAGTCATCTCTGTGTCTGCTTTTATTGAACGCTCTCTTGCTTCTTTGTGTATCTTTAATTTTTGAATTACATACTACACATTGCATGTAAAAAACAGTAAAGCCTGAAGTAAATAGTCACCTCCAAAAAGAACATACCCTTTCCTCTTAGGCCAGTGGAGGAGGCAGGTTCTGAGTCAGTCCCATGGTCAGGCTGGGGCACAGCTTTAAAGCTTGAAGCTACCGTGTGATTCAGTTTGTTACTAATCTTTTGAGGGCAAGATTAGATCTTTTCCCTTCAACAGGGCTTGAGCTCTGACCACTGGCAAGACTTAGCAGATTTATAGACACATGGCTTTCCAGGCTGTAAGAGATCTCTCACTCTCTCTCCTTTATAGCCTAGATGCCAAGTCTTTGGGCCCCTAGGGAGTGCTCTTTGTTCTCAATCCTGCCCCCGGCTTTCTGTGCCTTGGAAGAAGTTTTCCCCCTGCTGCCTGACCCAAGCCTACTGAGGAAGGCTACTTTGTACACTCTGTGAAGGCCAAGAATTCCTTGCAACGTTCTCCCTCAGCGCTCCTGGTCACCCCTAGCCTCCAGTAGCTGAAATTCCAGAGTGCTTTAGATGATTTTCCCTTCACTCGTTACCCCCAGCCCTTGGTGAAGGCCTATGGGAAAACACTGGCAGACCCTCAGAGGCTTGCCTTGGGGGGAGGGGAGGTAATGGGTGAGGGGCTTATTAGCATTCTGATCCATCACTGCCTACATGAGCCTAGTACAAGCTTAATCCCCATCCACAGCCAATTCTTTATCTTCCTTTTACCTAGCTCTAACTAAGAGCAGTCACTGGCCATTGGTTTTAAATACTTTAAATTGACAAATAACACTGTATGTTGTGTATCATTTCCCTTCCTCTACATCCCCAGATTATCAAAAGACATATATTCTTATTGTATTCATTACATGTGGAAGGAAATAGTTTCAGCTTCCTTAAGGAAATTAAGAAGTTCTTTTCACTCAAAGCCACATTTGTTTTTACCTATTTCAGGATGTCTAGGATATTTTGCAAGTAAGGTTTACTAGTTCATGTTGTTTTTCCAGGCTTCATCAAATCTAGAAATGAGAATTATCAACTAAATTTGAGTAGTTCAGAAATAATGTAGTCTCTATAGACCACAAGAAAATTAAGAATCAGATGACAAAGGGGTGCCTGGGTGGCTCAGTCAGTTGAGCGTCCAACTTCAGCTCAGGTCATGATCTCAAGTTTTGTGGGTTTAAGCCCCACGTCAGGCTCGGTGCTGACAACTCGGAGCCTGCTTTGGATTCTGTGTCTCCCCCTCTCTCTCTCTCTGCCCCTCTCTTCTCTCTCTCAAAAACAAACATTAAAAAAAATTGGATGATGAAAACATTCAGTTACATTAATATATTGAAAGTTTTATGACAATAAGAGCTAACAATAGATCTATGACAGTTACTGCCTGCCTAGGAACAGAGTACAGGCACATAAACATGATGTTGTTACCAGTATTTCATATCAGATGAGTTTATCTAAACTGGGTAAAGTGATATAAAATGAACTCAAATATGAAATTTAATTTATATAAAAATTACATAAGAGCAAAATTTGAAAATTATATGAGAGCAAAATTCATACATGATACACGTTAAGTATGTTATAGTCTCCCAATAGAGTGTGGTATTTATCACAGAACACAGTGATGTATAAGATGACTTCGCATCAGTTAGCTTTTTTTGCATAACAAACCGCCCCAAGATTAGGGGCTGAAAAGTATTATGTATTATTTCTCATGCATCTAAGGGGTAGGTTGGAGTTGACTGATATTTCTGGGCTTGTCTGGGTAGCCACCCCATAGCGGGCAGTTGACCTACACAGACCTGTCCTGTGCTGTAGCACAAGGACCCTAGCCTTTGGCTGAAGGGGACAGAGTTAGGGGAGTTGGCCAGGTGCCATATGGCCAAGTGCCACATGTTTAAGCAAAACAAAGAGCACACACTAAGTCTGAAACAAGGAAAGGTATTCCCATGCAAGGTTATACATCCAGCATGGGCTGTGAGGACTTTATTTCTTGATAAGAAAATATTCCAGGCCTTTTCTTGCATAGCTGATGTGGGCTGAAAGACTACACACATGAATCTGCCTTTTCCAACAGGTATTTTCACAAAAAGTGTCAGTTAATCCAGTGGGTCTGTAAGAGAACCTCCCCTGTATTTAGTGTAAGCAAAAACCAATTTTGGAAAAAACCATCAGTAATTGGGGGCGATGCAAGTGAAGTCAGAAAATCTTCATTCTGTTGTATATTTTAAGTACAGGCTCCTCTGCTTTCTTCCTACAAGTTAGTTTCCTGTCTGTCCTGTAATGCTCCACAGTGGCAAAATACAGATTGACCAATTTTTACCATCATCAAGGCATAGTCTGTGACTTAGATATATTGACTGCTCCGTTTTCGTATCATGCCTAGAAAATAGAAACAGATGTTTTCAGACTTGTCCCAATAAAATGAGATTTCATCTATCTGTGTCTAGACTCACAACTATTGCCAACACTGTGTCTCTGATATTTTCAATGTGAATCTTTTATGGGGACACATGTGGTGCTTTAGCATATATGTGACTGTTGGTTTAGAAAGGTAAAGAATAATCCTATATAGTCCAACTGTGAAAGCAGCCTATAGCTCGCTATTCTGAAATGCAACTAGCTTTCCAAGTATTAACTCTGTGTCTGAATCTCTTGAATAGATTAGGTTACATAACACCTGTAGGTGACACATAAACATCAACAAGTTTCTGGCTAGTAGGTCTGTGCAGCGAGACTTCGTTCCCTTCTCTTCTATTCAGAACTTCTGCAGAACTGTAACATCTGCTTGCCCTACACCCACTCCTTCTAGCTGTTGTCTTGGAGAAAAAAAAAAAAAGAGAGAGAAATGAGAGACTAGGTTGTTACAATGCATAAAATGAGTATCTTGCTTCAGATGACCAAGAATCTTATATACAGCATTTCATAATTCTTAAAGCCTTTCCACTTTTTCCACCTCCCTCTTGTAGTGCATTTTTAGCATGGATAATCAGTGCATTTCCCACCCCCTCCAAACTCTGGTAACTCTTGAAATGCTTACAACATAGCTCTTTTGATTCATCATATAACCATAGAATTTTTCGTCAGAAATCCTAGGTGTCTTACAGCTTTGCCATTAACCAAGACCTTGGGCAAGTGATTTCATTTTCTAGGAGCTCCAGCTTTTTTATATGAAAAAGGAGAAAATGCTTACTTAATATGTGAGGATTAAGTTTGATGATAAAAAGAAAGTGCTTTTTAAGCTATACAAATGTTAGTTCCTATTAAAAGAAGGATTCAAGTACTCTCCTTTTCATATAAACTTTAAGTATCAGCTGCTTGGATAAGGGAGAAAGATGAAGGAAAATAGAACCAATACGAATTGATAAGCCCAAGGACATTGATCTGGCATCCCTCACTATACCTGGAAACCACCCCAAGTATATCAGACTTATGGTTGAGAGTAGGAATAATAGAGTGTAAAATTCAGCAGTACTCTCTATGGTGTTGATTTGTCAGTAGCTTGTATTGTTTTTTTCTTCTCCCCTTAAGATGTCTGGGCTATCCTTCTGTATTTCTTACAATCAAAACTGTAGCATCATCAATGGTAGTTCTTTTTTTTATGTTTGTTTATTTTTGAGAGAGAGAGACACACACAAAGTGTGAGTGGGGGAAGGCAGAGAGAGAGACAGAATCTGAAGCAGACTTCTGAAGCAGACTTCAGCTCTGAGCTGTCAGCACATAGCCTGACGCAGGGCTCCAACCCACAAACTGTGAGATCATGACCTGAGCCAAAGTCGGCTGCTTTACCAACTGAGCCACCAGGCACCCCACCAATGGTAGTTCTTAAAGCATAAATTATTAAGGACATGTTTTTCAATTTTTAAATGAGATTTTAATTAACCATATATTCTGCCTAGCACATGATAGTTGCTCAACAAAATTTAGTGAGTGAATGATTTCCCATCTAGAAATACTTCTACTAGCTTTTCTCCCATAACACCATTTAGTCATGCTGAATATAAAAAACACTGTTAAGACCCATTCACTTTTCCCAGTGACTTTAGACATTGGAGGTATGACCCCTGGATTTGGACCATGTATCCGTAGGAAGGGAGCTAATGTTTATTTAGCACATGACTATGACAGGTTCCACTGGTAGCGTCATCTCAAACACTCTGGAGTAAGAAGTGGTTACCAGTTCCCTTTTGTAGATGAGGAAACTGAGGTTCTAAGACTATCCTTCCCAAGGCTTCTCAGTAGGCTAAGAAGTGGGACCCCAACTCAATTATTTCAAGCTCTGACAGTCCATATGCTTTTAATTGCATTGTTCTGTCTCCTAGGCAGTGGTTAAGATAGTGGCTAATCACATGGCATTCCAGTACACTGTGGGTATTTTAAAATGCTAAAAGTTATAGCCTTGTGTAGTAGTTCACCTTTTCTATTTAGAAAGTTCTCAGTTTTAGAATCCTGTCTTTAGCACTAGTCACCTTTCTGTCCTTCCCCTCCAACCACACTCTGGCAGAGGGCCTGGGGAGCCCCTGACTCCTACGAGATCAGGCAGTAACATCCGGAGCTCCCCCTTCCTCCCTAAGGCCACCCCCTCACTGGAGGTGCTGCCGGACTGGTTCTCTGCTTTTGAGAGATTTGAGGAAGACTTACTTCCTCAAAGGTCAAACCCACAATCATCAGGTTTACTGCCTCCTTTGTTTTCTTGTGTCTTCTTGTCAGTCCACACTGTCATAGAGAGGCAGTGTACAAGGCCCTGTTTTTACTGTGCCGTCAAAGAGACCTCAGGTATAAAGTGTCAAGTTTAACTTACCGTGCTGTGTTAGTTAATATTATAGATTTTTCTGGGTCTTCTCTTTCCTTTTCTTCTGTTTCCATTCAGTAAGCTTCAGGCCTTTGAACTGACTATCTTGGGGAGCCTGGGTGGCTCAGTCAGTTAAACAACCAACTCTTAATTTTAGCCCAGGTCTTGATCTCATGGTTCAAGGGATCAGGTTCTGAGTACATCTGCTGTTAGCGCAGAGCCTGCTTGCGATTCTCTCTCTCTCCCTCTCCCTCTGCCCCTCCCCTGCTCTTTCTCATGTGTGCGGGCTCTCCCTCGCTCTGTCTCTCAAAATAAATAAATAAATATTACTAATTTTTTATTCCAATCTTCATCCTACTTTTAGTAACATTTAATTGTTTAAGCCTCTTGGGATTAATAGATGAATTCTTCCTTTTTGTCCTCTAATTTAAATCCAGAGGTCTCCATTTTTTCCCATCAGGTTCACATCATCCAGTTTGCCTCTCTTCGTGGGTGACATCCTTTCCTGGCTGTGTCTCCTCAGTGCCCTCAACTTTAGTTCAAAGCACGATATTTTCCATACGTTATTCACCTAAGCCCCACCCCAGGTGGCGCCCCATGAGCCCTGTTCCAGGAGCTCCCCAAATGGGCCTTCCTGTTTGGAGGGACACAGCACTCTGCTCTGGTCTTCACATCCTGCATGCCCTCCAGTTCGCCATCCGTTCTTCTGTCTCCATTTCTGTTGGTCTGCCCCCCACCCCACCGCCCCCGCCGCCACCCCACCTCTCACATCTTCCTGGATTCTCCCTGAGTCCTGGCTGTCTCATGAACTGACAGGCCCTGATACGTTTTCAGTTTCCTCCATCAGCGTTCCCAGATCTGTCAGGTACCACGGTCCCTCCCTGTCCATCTTGATAATGATTTATTTCCCGATCTTTTCATCAGGTCATTATTTCCTCTCCTGCAAAAATTAACACCAGCATCAGTGTCTTTACCATTATCACGGCTCCGTTTCTCTGACTCCCACCTAATCAGACTGCTAAAAATCTTGGCTGGCATTTCGAAGCTGAAACACCACTTCTTCCCCTGGCCCTCTACCTTTCAGCTTTGTCTACACCCCATGTCTGGTAATTGCAGGAGCTCCTGCAAACAGACAACAGTGTGGCAATACGTAGCATATGGTAAAAAAGGGCAAAGAAGGAAAATTTTGACGTGGTAGCTCTATATTAAATTACAGAGTTGTAATTTAAATTAAATTACAGTTCTGTAAATTAAATTAGAGAGACTGGATTTTCTGGCATTTCAAATAATAAATACCATTAAGTACAAAACCCAGAGCCCTGATAAGACCTGTTAAAACCTCCTCTGAGTTAGCTCTAGTGACTTGCCACAGTGTGGTCCTTTCCTGGAAACAATCCAGTGAGAAAATCAGAGGGCCACGGGCCTGTGTAAATATGCAAGGTCTATATCTTCCAGGCTTCGGTACCATCGTTATGTGATTCCCCCAGGCTTGGTACTTTAGAATCCATCTGTCTTTCCCTCCCTCTTCCTGTTTAAGAAGTGTGAGTGGAAATGTGATTCTCGTACCTCCAAATAGTCACTAACCATCTTCTGTCTTGTCCCCTCTGTTGATACTGCCGATGGTCCCACCCTATTCTGGGTCCCTGTCTCAAGCCCAGAGTAGCCAACTTATTCAGTCTCTTGTTCATGTTTTTTTAAGACTATTTGGCTGCCTCTTAGTCTCACGGCTTTTTGTCTGGTCCCACAAACTTCAATGGGTTCTAATTTTCCATCACATAAAACATACATTCTACTGATCTTGTTCACCTCTTCTTAATCTGTGTTCACACTGGCGTCCACTCTTCTTCTACAGACAGAGCTTGCTTCTCTCCATCAGACACACACTGGCATTCCTGTTCTGCCGTGTGCTCTGCCTCTTGCCATCAGTAAGTCTCCCTCCCCGGCCTGGCTGTTAACAAACCTCCCCTGGTGACTGAGTTCTCATCAGTGATGGTGACGGTAAGCAGCTCAGAGGCCGTGAGCCGTGGTTTAGAATTGGACTGCACACCCGCTGTGTGAATTGGTGTGAATTAACCACTTTGTGCCTCAATTTTATCAGCTGCAAATGAGGATATTAAAAGTACCAGATGATCCCCCATTCTCCATGGCTTGTGACAAGACACATTCATTTCTTGCTCATTGCACATGTAGGCTGCGGGTATGCTGCAGCTCTCTTCTGCCTCTCTCTTTCATTCCAGGGTGCAGGCTGTCGTGCCGCCATCATGTTCAGTATTGTGATGGAGCCCCTGGGTGCCTCGTAGAATTGCTACTAGATGGGTCACATCTGTGATAGTATTGGCAAAGGCTATCACACAGCTGACCCTAGAGTCTTTGGGGTAGAGACGCCTTTTCTCACGGTGAATGAAGTAGGGAATATGTGTCCATAATAATGCAGTCCGCCATGTTGCCTCATAGGTCTTTTGTGAAGATGAATAAGTAAATGGGTGTGGGAGCTTAGAAGGGGCGTGGCCTACAATAAAGACTTAGTAAATGTCAGTTGTTTTGTTGTTGTTGTTGTTGTTACATCTTGTGCCAGGTTTCTATGCCAAGCATCTTACATATATCTTTTTTTCTGAGAGAGAGGGAGAAAGAATGAGTTGGAGGGAGGGGTGCAGAAAGAGAGGCTCGAGAGAGAATCTTAAGCAGACTTCACAATGTGGGGCTTGGTCTTATACCTGTGAGATCATGACCCCAGCTGAAATCAAGAGTCAGATGCTTAACCTACTGAGCCACCAGGTGCCCCTCATCTTACATGTTCCTATAGTTTACTTCTCAAGAGTGATAGTATTTTTCCCATCTTGCAAATGAATAAACTGAAGTTTACAGAGGATGAGTAAATTATTCATAGTCACACTGTCTGAAATGCCACACAGTGTGGGCATTTGAACCCAAGGCCTGCGCAAAATCTTTGCATCTGACCTTCTACTATTCCAGTAGACAGGTATTGGGGAAAGTCTCCCTAACTTTATGAGCCTGTTTCACTGCTGCTAGCAATCTCCACCACCCTCGTACTCTGTTGTGACCTTGAAGGACTTGCCCGTAGACAGCTGCCTACCCAAGACAACAGCTGCCAAAGTTCTAAGTCTCATTATAATGATCTTCAAATTTGAGTTAGTGTCATTGGTTCCTTTATTCAAACAACATCGAGGTCAATTCTGTGGAAAACCCAGTGAGTGTGCCTCTTAGAACTTCTGCTAGATTTGTCACATCTGCTCAGAGATCCTGGATTCTCTCAATCACATATTTCAAGAGCTGAATTTACATACCACCCCGACTTTACTTTGTGTGGGATCATACTTGCCCAGTTCCTTGCTGGGCCTCTCATGAGTTTTCCCCAAGGCAGAAGCCAGACCCCACAGGAACTCCATCTAGGCATTGTTATTGAGAAAGTTTTCTATTTGTCCCTCTTCCTATATCTCATTACTGGGCAAATTGTCAAATAAAGCATGTGGGCATTTGCAATTCTGTGAGGTTAGACTATCCACCTTCAAGGCTTAGGGTTTGGAGCATGTCGTTAAAAGAACTTACTGGTCCTCACGTTCACTACTCTGAGCCCAGGGCAGAGATAGCCCCTCCACCTCATACTTGATTCGGTTATTGATAGTATTTCTTCCATGAGGATAGAGCTTCATGAGAGTAGAGACTGTGTTTCATGCCCCTTCTGCATTTCCTCACAATGCCCACAAGCCTGGGAACATCAGTAGAGGCTGCCGGAGAGAACCTGAGGCATGAATTAAGTACAGCCCTTCTTTGGGTAGCACACAGCCTACGAGCTTCATCTCTCAGCTCTAAAATGGAGACAGTTAGTGTCTGCATAACTGAATTGAGGGTTCAGATTCAATGAGAGGCAGTAACGTGAAGTGGTAGGAGTGTGCTCTAGAGCTCATAGAGCCCATATCCCCGCTCACTATTTACTGTCTGTGAAAACTTTGGGCATCAGTTTTCTCATCCATAGTAGGGGGATTACAGTACTCATTTCACGGGGTTATTGTGAGGGTTAAATGTTAATGCAAGTGTTGGGCACATAATAAGAATTCCAGAAGTGTTAGGTGGTATAAGTAACAACATAACACATATGAAAATACCTAGAATTGTCTAGAACAATGATACTCAAAGTGACCATCCATGATGAGGTAAGGAACTTGTGCCATAGTGTGAATCAACACTCACCTTCCTTTCTTGAATAAATAACTCTTGTTAGGGAAAAATTGTGTGCTTGGTGACGAAGCCAATTTGTATTCTGGCTCGGGCTGTGTGGCTCCCATGTAGATCCTACCAAATGGCCCACAGACCACACCTCCGGTTTCCAAGGCCTAGGATGTAGTAGGCATTTGGTAACTTTAAGTATTTACCCTAGCCTGAAAAAAAAAAAAAAAAAAACCTCTCTATTTAAGATGTCTTCCTAATGTAAGTAAATAAATTTCCTACTCAGTGAAATTCGTAGATTTGACGCTCCCTTATACCTATTTATAGTCTTTCAATGTCTTCAGAGTTACAAATAGGAAAAATAGCAGTCATTGTTTTTTGGTAAAAGTTGTATTTTCCTAGAAGTGAGAGGATAAAGGTAGCCATGTAGGTCATCATATGAAGGCTAGAACGTGCTTTTTCACATAGTGGGAAGACATAGAGACACCTTCCTTTTCTGTTGTCGTCATCGTAGCATTTATTCACAGAGTCAAGTGTAAAAACATGAAGCAAAATTTTTACAGGGGAGATTTATTTATGTAAACAAGTATAAAAACTATGCCTCTTGTTTACCAGGAAAAACAAGTATGATATTGTTACCTAGAAAGGAATTAATATTATGTCAACCCTACTTTTTTTTCCGCTTCATTTATACCAAAGCAACTTAACATGAAACTCGTAACTGTATTAGTCTAGGTTCTCCAGAGAATCAAAATCAATTTATATAGAGAGATGGATAGGTAGATTTGTGTTCTATATATATTATACATTATGTATATGTTATATATAGGAAGAGATATAAGGAAATAGCAGACACCTGGGTGGCTTCGTTGCTAAGCATCTGACTTCGGTTCAGGTCATGATCTCACAGTGAGTTTGAGTCCCATACTGGGTGAGCACAAGCCCCACTTCGGGCAGTCCGACCCCTCTCTTTCACTCCTCTCTGCCCCTCCTGGGGTTCTCTCTCTCTCTCTCTCTCTCTCTCTCTCTCTCTCTCTCCCCTCCTTGCTTACTTGTGCCTCTCTCTCCCAAAAACAAAAACAAAAACAAAAAACAGGTCGGGGAGGAATTAGCCATACAGTTACAGAGGCTGAGAAGTCCCATGATCTGCCGTTGTCAAGCGGGAGACCCAGAAGAGCCCAGTTCCAATCTGAGATGAATTATTTTCCTACTAGGCTAAAACTTAACCTGGTTTTAGATTTTAATTCCTTATTTTTAAATTAAATCTGTTTTATTCTCTTCTTAATTTTTTTAGTGTTTATTTATTTTTGAGAGAGAGAGCGAGGGAGAGAGAGGGAGACAGAGAGGGAGCCAGTGAGGGGCAGAGAGAGGGAGACAGAATCCAAAGCAGGCTCCAGGCTCCAGAGCCTGATGTGGAGCTTGAACCCACAAACTGTGAGATCATGACCCGAGCAGAGTCAGGTGCTTAACCGAATGAGCCACCCAGGTGCCCCAATGCTCTTTTTAACTTCTATCAGTAGTGTATTTTTATGAGGCATTATATGTGAAAATTTAAAAGACGTGCCAGTGGTGGTTCTGGAAGATTTTCAGTTGCAGGAGCATTCTGTTTCGGAGCTAAAAAATAGATGTGATAGATGACAGAGGAAACCTTTTGAGCGGTGGAACAGGAGGAAGCAGGCTGCTTTGTGCAACCCTGTCCCCCAATATCCCCCTAAAATTGGCATCATAAGGATGTGCAGTGAAGGTAATAACCCTCTGTCATTCCAGAAAAAAAAGGGATGTAGGCAGAGCAGCTGTAAGTCTCAGGGCATGGAGGAAAAACGTTCAAAAAACAGAAAAGTGCTATTTGAAAATGCAAAAGAAAATGGCTTTCCTAGGAACGAATTGGATTATTTTTCACTGCTAGGCTTCCCGCAGCCTGAACGGATGGTACCATAGCTCCACCTACTGCAGAAAGAGGCAAAGAAGCAAAACACTCATCGAAAAGAATCTTCTTCCCCACCCCAGGCTTTTTTTTTTTTTTTTTAAACTTTGGGTTCTTTACCTACGCAGGCCTTGAAACTGTTCTTATGTTTTGCTTCCAATCATCCTTTCTCTCCTCTTCCTACTAATTTCATGTTCGAAGGATTTATGGGTATCATTTCCAAAGCTGACATTTCAAAGAAAACATAATAGGAAATTATAATTCGATGATTTGGTTGAGGTGTCTGGAAGTGCATATACATAAAGTACAATTGAGATATATATCAAACTTGAATAAAATATGTGTGAGAAGTATGGGAGGAGAAGAAAGGCAATATTGTTATCTGATGAGAAGAAGAGCAGGGGGGTTAAAAAGCTGAATTCCCTGACACTCATTTGCTTGGTGCCTTGGGCAAGTTACTTAACTTTCTTTGTATGCTGCCCTTTCTCCATTTGAAAAAAAAAATCAGGATAATGGCGTCTGCTTTTTCTCTGCCTCATAGAATTCTTATCAGAATGATAGAAGATCAAGTAATGCCCCGCTGCTCCAGCTCCTCCCAGCCTCAGCCGTCTGTGATGAATCTCAGAATCAGGCCTAAAGAGGCCTGGGACCTGGGAGAGCTCTGCATACTTTAAGAAAAGGCAGATTCCACTGACTTGGAATTGTGTGTAAAGTTAGCTCAGAGACTCAAAGCCGATGTGCAGTTTGTGTGTGTCTGTGTGTTTCTTTGCCATAGTTCCTGTCTCTCTGTAGTTACCTAGGAAGACAGATTTTGAAAAGGTAGGAAAGGTTGGTGGAGGCGAGTGCAAATGTCTCCTTAGAAATTCACATGGCACCTGCATGGCTCAGTAGATTGAGCTTCAGACTTTGCCTCAGGTCATGATGTCCCTGGTTTGGTTTGTGAGTTTGAGCCCCGCATTGGGACTCTCTGGGGTCAGCAAAGAGCCCACTTCACATTCTCTATCCTCCCCTCTCTCTGCATCTGCCTCGCTCATGTTCCTTCTCTCCCTCAAAAATAGAAAATAAACATAACAAAAAATTCCCCAGGAAGGTACCTGGATAAGAAATCCCCGGAACCTAGTAGTATTCTAAGGCCAGAATCGCGAGGAAACAGTTTACCGAATCTCAGTTGATCACACAGTATTGGGTCTCTGCTTCAGAGCTTACAGGCCTTAGCAAAAGTTTTCTGAACCGTGTCTACAATGCACTTTCACAAAGAAGTTCTGCAGCATTTTAGGGAGAGTTCCATTAAAAGGGAAAAGGTCTTTTAAGGTATATGTGTCATTTATGTAAAATCATCGTGTCCCAATGTATAATTTTTTACTCCATAAAGGTAGATATATTCAATATCACTGTATTATGTTAGACATATTTTGATTTCCTCAATCAAATGTAAAATTACTGCCTCAAGTTTCGTTCCTTATGGTTTCTGATCTGATTTACATCACTTTCCAAATTACCTTAAATCTGAAAAAAGGAATTAGTTCTGGAAAACTGATTTTGATGGGTAAAGGGGTGGGTATCTCATACACACACACACACACACACACACACACAAAGGTATAAATTAAATAGTTTTCATTGTATTTAGCATTTTATAAAGGCTGTCTTTTTGAGAGTAGAACTGAAAGCTTAAAGTTCTGGATGAGTGTTTCTGTAGGTATCTTTTAATATACCTTAAAAGGCTAAGCATTATATTTTCTTACAGTAAGGGCCACAAATTATTCAGATATTTCAGATTGAAATGCTCTTATGTAACATCTTCATTAATATACATACTAAATTTATAATTGCAAACTTGAGTGAATCCCAAAATTCTTTCCATATTTGTTGTCTGAAGGAGGCAGGCAAAAAGTAATATTCCCAGTATTCTTTTCCATCTGAGATGGGATAATCTGAGAATTCAAATAAGGTCGCTGTTGTTCAGGACTTCTCAAACTATTTAAAGTAGAGGTGTTTTGTTGTTGTTGTTGTTGTTGTTGTCATTTACTTTCCCGTTCACCTAAGACCAACACATTGTTCAACAGCTGATATGTAGTACTGAGGCATAGTTAGGGCCACATGCCATTCATGTGCCTTTGACAGCCCCTAACCTGGTCAACACCCCGTCCAACGAGATGAGCCCAGTGATCACATACTGGCGTGTCATAAAAATGTCAGATTGCCATGTAAGTTTCTGAATATTTACTCTCAGTTTTGGTACTTCACTGGTCATGGACTGGTCCAGTATGCTTGCAGGCAAGCACCTGGGAATAACACTGGTTAGATTAGTGATTAACCACACACACCCAGAACCAGACCGCCTGAGTCTGAATCCTGGCATGAGACCTCAGGCACATCATTTAACTTCTCAGTGCCTCAGCTTCCTTATTGGTGAAATGGCGATAGCACTGCTAACCCATTTCACAGGGTTGCAACAAGTATTATATGACTTCCTTTAAAACTTGATAACTTAGTTTGCTTACTACATATTAAGCAGCGGTGATGTTACTTAGTCAACCAAGCTGAATTTTGAACCTACTTGAAATTTCTATATTTTGCCAACTTGTCTAGAATAATTGTGTTGAAACCTAGTTTACTTTTATGAAAGTAAGTAATCGAAGTCAAGGGTATTATTCTGGGGAAGTGTGATTTATTCATTTTAAATGAATGAATGATTTAAACATTTGGGGTGCCTGGGTCGCTCAGTCTGTTAAGTGTTTGACTTCAGCTCCATGATCTCGCAGTTCAAATCCCATGTTGGGCTCTGTGCTGACGGCTCAGAGTCTGGAACCTGCTTATGATTCTGTGTCTCCCTCTCTCTCTGCTCCTCCCTGCCTGTGCTCGCTCTCTCTCTCTCTCTCTCTCTCTCTCTCAAAAATTGATAAACATTACAAAAATTAAACATGAAAGAATAATATTCAGTGAATATTTATTGAACATGCCTTTGCATATTCAGTCCTTAGAGGACATCATGGGGTTCCTAGGAAGTGAGCAGTTTGTCCCTGAGCTTCTATCAGAGGTCACAGTTGAAGAAATCTGGCTGGCGATGGGTATATCTGTTTTCTTAGTCACAAAGATGTCATTGTCCCTTCCTTCACTTGACCTATTTTCCTCGGTCCCCACCCATGTAAGTTGGCATGCTTGGTGCTGTGCAGCCGATAGCAGATACTATTCCTTTTGAGTTATCCATAATGAAATACCACTAATATTTCTACATTGGTAATCTGCCACCGCCAATGGTGGCGAGCTCTTAGCTCCTGTAAGTAACTGTTGATATTTCTTCTAGTGGAACTGATGAGTATTTGGTTCTTAGGGAAATGTCTGTAAACTGTTGAGTATATGGGACACAGTCAGACTTTGTACAGTATAGACCAAAAGGTATAGAAAATATTATAAATGCCTTCCTTTGAAAAGAGATTTTATTCATTCATTCACTTATGATTGTGCACCTAGAAAATATATTTTTAGTGTTTTTGCTATTCATTTATTTAATATGTATTAGTGCCCCCTATGTGCCAACAGTGATTCTAGGTGCTGAGAATATTTTCAGTGATCAAAGCAGATACAATCCCTGCCCTCCTGAAGTTTATAATCCAGTAGGGGAGGCAGGAAAGAAAACCATGTTTTAAAAAATAAAATACAGTAGATGTTTATGGTGTAACTCCAGAATAATAAGAAGGCATGCAGAAAGGTCTGCTTTAAGAAAGGTGGTCAGGATAAGTACCCATCAGGAAGTAACATTTGAACAGAGAGCCAAAGGACAAGAATGGGCAAGCCCTTTGGAAGGCTGGGAAGAGCATTCTGGCAGCAGGGGAGCTGATAGGCAATATCTAGGACCAGACAGTGCGATGAACGCATCAGTAGTGGTGGGTACTGTCTTTTCTCCAGCTGTTATAACCTGTTGTGGAAGAAGTCAGAAATTACTGCCCCCCAAAATGGTCATTTCTACTTCGATTTACTATGCCTCTTAGGAGTTGCTAATTTCTTCATCAGCTACCACATCCTCCCAGGACCTCTCTGAGGGTATTAGGGCTGCAGTTCAGAGTTCCCAAGGCATTGTCAGAGCACAAAATGCATTCCATTTGCTCCTGACTTTATTACGTGCTATCCATCAGCTCACTGCAGGCACCTCTCAGGCATTTAATTCCACTGAGAGTTTTTCTCGATACAAATTACTTTCATTTACTGTAATTTTTTATACATTATCCACATGATTAGCTAGTTTTGAAACTCTTGACTAACACCTTTCTCAGAGGTCATAATTCTTTCCATTTCTGATATATCTCATGCCTTTCCTTGTGCTCTGCTAATAATGAATCAATAAATTGCTCATTTCTTATCCTTACCCCAGTGCAACCATATATGGTTAAGCATTAATTAAATTTTTTTTCTTGGCCCCCAAATCCTACTGCTATTTGAAAATTTCATGTAAATTATGGAAATGAATTTACCTCCATTGTTGAAAAGTGATCATCTTCTTGTGAAGTGAAAACTAAGTTCTGGCTAATTTTATTCAAAGTAGTATGAAAGTCCAATATTTCTTCTTTGGTTTTGAGGTAACATTTATAGATTTGTTATGTAACAGATTTCTATTACAAAATTTTATCTTCCTGGAGTAGAGTGAGAAATATCTAGAAAAATTCCTTAGTGAATCCTGGAAACTTTGGTCATGAACTACTTACAGTGTTCTCTTTCCATACTTCAGTAATATTGAATACCTCTTAAGGACAGGATATGAGTAATGCTGTATCTAGTGAAACTCTAGGAAGAATTTAAAATGTAATCATCATTAGCAAAAATTCTAAAAACAGCATGTTCTTGCTCAGTGCTTTAGCTTCCTTGCTGCCTTAATTCTATATACTTGCCTTCTTTACATAAGATGTGCTATTAGTATTGCAGATGTAGAGCCAATTACAATTGAATGACCTGGATTCTGTGTGTCTTATACATCATCAGCTAGATTTTTTTTAACTAGTCTCAAGTTTAGTAACAGCAAATCTATAAAAGGAAAGAAATAAACATGATATAAATTTCAATTTTTTATTGATTTGAGTGATGAAAGACTTTAAAGTGTTCACTGACCTTTCATCTGTGATTTTCCTTTACTTGTGCCATTTATCATTAATTTTATATTGAGTCTTTTTAATGTGAAATATACTAATTCCATCTCCTGTTATCTAAGTTGGAAAAAGTGATTTTTTTAAAAAAGCACAGAATGTATATATTTTCGGAATGACTCCTGTCTGAAAAGTTTACTACAGCTTATGGCAGAAGATATCAAAATAACATTTGGAACCATGGACATTGATGTTCTTGGCAAATTATTATTTTTTCTTCAGGCTTCCATTTGCAAAATAATAATAAATATTTTACAAAAGTGCGAAGTGTTGTTTAAATGATAAATAACATTTTAGAAAAAGAAAGAGAAGGAAATTGAGAAATAGTAATGGCTAAATATGGTACAATTATATTTTTCTTTGAGGACCAACTGAAAGTACAGAAATACAATAGTTAGTAATTGAACGCAGTAGTTCTCGACTCTAGTATATATAATAATCATCAGCCATACTTTTACTTTGTGTGGTTTTGGTGTGGGGGGGGGTGTATGTGACAGTCGCAGATTCTCTAACACCAGGTGAGTGCCCAGCAGTTGAATTCAGTTCTGACACTAAGTCCTAGAGTTAGTGTTAGACTCCACGGGTTAAAGGCTCAGTCCCACAAGACCTCTCACACTTTGGACACTCACTGCAGTAGAGCACCCAGGCTATTTGTAATTCTGACCAATAATCATAGACACCCCCCTCTCTGGAGGTTTCCTTGACACTCAAGTTCAACAATTGCCAAAATGACTCAGAACTCAGAGCAGAAAGCATTAGACTTATTACTACTGTTTTATTATGAAGGATGCAACTCAGAAACCATCAAATGAAAGAGCTTCATAGGTCAAGGTATGGGATAAAGGGGTACTGAGCTTCCAGGCCCCATGCCCTCCCAGCACCTTGGTGTGTTTACCAACCCGGAAGATCTCTTAACCCCATGTGTAGAGGCTACATGAGGGTTCCTTACGAAGTCAGCACATTTGATTAAATCATCGGCTGTCGGTGGTTGAATATTCTAGCCCTTCAATTACATGACTGGTTTCTCTGGCAAACAGTCCCTAGTCTGGAGTATCTAGGGACCCACTGAGAGCCACCTTATTAGCATGGACTCAGGTAAGGTTGAAAGTGTGTTAGGAATTAAAAAAAAAATTCTTCTGTCACTTATATCAGGAAGCTCCAACGGTTTTAGGAGCTCGGTGTCAGGAATCAAGGGTGAGGACCAAATACTTATATATATTCAAATATATAACCCAGATAGTCATTGGGATTGTTTTCAAATATTACAGTTTTTCTTTCAGATATATAGTAGAATTTCACTTTCTCACCCTAACCTAATGGTTGGACATATGACTTGTTTTACCAATGAATAGAAGTGATGTGGTCACTTTAGGAAGAAGCTTTAGAAATTAGTGTCCCAGGGATACTGGGTGGCTCAGTTGGTTAAGTGTCCAACTTCAACTCAGGTCATGATCTCACAGTTCATGAGTTTGAGTCCTGCACTGGGCTCTGGGCTGACAGGTCGGAGCCTGGAGTCTGCTTCAGGTTCTGTGTCTCCCTCTGTCTCTGTGACCCACCCCACCCCTGCTTGTGCACTCACTCGCTCTCTCCCTCTCTCTCTCAAAAATAAACATTAAAAAAAAAGAAAGAGAAAAAGAAATTAATATGCCAGTCACTATGTTCCCATCTCAGTGCCCTGGTGTTTAGGGAAGAACGTACCATCCTGGGTACCTGAGTTACTAGAGTCAGTACAGCCTCTGGGAACTCCATGGGACTTGTGTGAACAAAATACAATCTTTTGCTTTTACATTAAGCTTCTGAGACTTAGGGGTTATTTATTATTATGGCCTAACCCATCCTGACTGATACAAGGTTTAAACATATAACTCAATCACAGATAAATGTGTTTATTTTCCTAGTTTGCTAAAGCTTGTTATCAGCAATGAGTGCTGGATTTTATTGAATGTTTTTTTTTTCCTCCATCTGCTGAATTGATCATGTTTTTTGTCTTAATCTGATACTGTCATGGATTGCATCACAGATATTCTCATTATTTCCATCTTGAGTTAACCCCCTCCCTGTTGATCACCTTAGACGTTCTATACATTGCTAGACTCTGTTTTCTATTTTTCTTAGGACTTCTAACTCTATGTTCTCTAATTAAACTAATTTATAATTTTTTTCTTTCTATTCTTATATAAAGTTTTAGTAAATTATAACTTGATAAATTAAGTTGGGGAGCTTTCACTCTTTTTTCTCTTCTCAATCTGTATTGAGTTCTTTAAAGGTTTCATTAGAACTTGTCTTTAAAACATCTGGACCTGGTGGTTTGGATTTTTGAACTTTAATATCAATTATTTAATGGTTACTGGTATTTTTAGCTTTCCTATTTTTTCTTGAGTCAATTTTAATATTTCTATTTTTCTAGAAAAGTGTCACTTTGTTTTAAATTTAATATGAGGGCTATAAAAGTTACATGAGTTTTTTATAGAGAGAGATATAGAGGAATATATATGTAGTTTTTCTCTATCATATCTATACAATGTTAATATTATATTTTTATTTCTATATATATTTCTAATATATACTTTTCTCAACTAATCTTTCCAGAAGTTTTCTATTAGTCTCTTCAAAGAATCTGATTTTTGCTTTAGATAATACTCTAAAGCATCTATTTGTTATTCTTTTAATTTTTACCCTCTTCCCACTTTGTGAATGCATTATTTTCCTAATTTCTTAAGTTGAATGTTTAACTCATGAAGCTTAAGCTCACATTTTTAATATTTTATTTATTTTTGAGAGAGAAAGAGACAGCATGAACAGGGAAGGGTCAGAGAGAGAGGGAGACATAGAATCCAAAGACAGGCTCCAGGCTCTGAGCTAGCTGTTAGCACAGAGCCCAATGCAAGGCTCGAACCCCCGAACCGTTAGATCATGACCTGAACCGAAGTTGGACACTTAACCCACTGAGCCACCCACATGCCCCAATCTCACATTTTTAATAAGTAATTTAAGGTTATACATTTAGATCCAAATCAAGTTTTGTTTAACCTTAGCTAGTTTGGAAGTTGTATATTCCATTTCTATTCTTTTGGGGATTATAACCTTTACATTTATAAATTTATAACCTTCGCATTGACCTTAACAAAGTTGAAAATCACTAGCCCATCCCCTAACAAAGCAAGCACCTTAGATACCTTTAACTCCACTTGCCCATCGTTCCTTCTTGTATCTCTCCATTTGGGGTAATTTCCTCAGATCACTAATTCCTTAGCTGTATCTAATATGTTGTTTTCCCTGTCCTTTTTTTTTTTTTTAATGAAATAAACTTTTTAAAAGTTTTGGAATTCTATTTGGTGTTTTTTTCAAATCTGTTCTTTATGGTATCCTATTTTATGCGGTTTTAAACATGCTTATTTTATAGCGGTTTCCGGTTGCTCTAATAGCTTTCTAAAGGAGCTGTTCCTTCTGTTTCTTACATCTGCAGACTCTCCCTCCTGGTGCATCATTTCCTCACATTGGTGAGTGACTTTGGAGAGTGAGCTTGTCTTTGTTGAGGGGTGTTGTACCTGTGGGGGTGCCTGTACCACGGACTGCTGACCTGTCCCTCTGGAAGAGCTTTGCATTCTCCTCTGGCTACCTCAAGGCTTTTGGCCTCTGGCTTTTTTACTGAGATAGGACCAGTTTTTAAATGTCTATCTGAAGCTTGGAATTTCCTTGCCATAAGGGTAGTTTAAACTCAGACTAAATTCACATACATGGCTCTAGTTTGGGTTTTTGATTTCTCACAGGAGACTTTTCCTCCACCCTGAGCCTGGCTAGAGAGCAGCTTTTTTGTTGCCTGAATCAGTGAGAAGTGTCTCACCTGTCTCGTGGAGAGGGACAGTCATTTGAGAGTCTGGCTTTATGCAAGCATTGCATTTCTGGCTTCTCATCCTAGGTAAGCCCAAGGCCACATCTACTGTCCCCACATAGGTGTTCCAGTCCTAGGACCTCTGGCCATAATTTTATATGCATACACATGAGTATTAGGACATGATCCTTATATTTATTTAGGCCAGATCTCCTCTCCTCTCCTTCTTCCCCCTCCTCCCCACCCTCTCCACACTTTGATGTCAGCTCATCGCTTATCATCTGTGGCTTTTATTTCCTCTTCATTTGACACCTCATCAACATACTCTTTTATCATTTAAACTTCATTTTTTTTCAGACTATGTGTTTGTAGCAGGCAGAAAACATTCATTAGCTCAAACCACAGTACTGATAGAATCCTTTACTTTCTAATAAAGGAAGAATAATCGTTAACCAAAATATAGAAATGTAATAATGTCTTAATGATTGATAGGCCAAATGAAAGATGAAAGTAAACTAATTGAGGAAGGCTGCTTGGACATTCTCTCACTTAATATCTATTCAACATGTACTATATAAGATTGTAGACACACTGTCCTAAACCCTGGAGGCACAAAGATAAAGAAGATACAATGTCTTGAGTGCTTTTGGGGAGTCCTCCCAGGCTGAGCTTTACACATGGGCATTGTCACTCTTCCACGGAGAGAGTTTTTGCACCTGATCTGCAGTGTGCTGCTTACCAACTGTGTGATCTCAGGATGTAAAATGTCTTCATCGGCCAGGCCTCAGGGGGGACAATATGGAAAATCTTTGGTAGCTAAAAGCAGCCAGCCATATAAACCTATTCTGCTGATTTCTTATTCTCCCCAAGAGGGCTACTTAAAGGAAGGTGAAGACATGCTAAGTATTAAAGAATTACAGCAGAATGTGGCTGATGATTCAAAAGGGAATGAAGACAACCATGAGTGACACCAGTGCACTCCGGTGATGTCAGCAGCAGGGACACTCAGAAAGAAGGGCTTTTCCAGAACTTTTAATCAACTGACTCAAAAAGAATGTGATCACGAGAGGCCTTCAGGTTGTGTTATTGTTTCTATCAAAGGTGAACAGAGGGAATTCGTAACAGGCCTTGGTCATTGGCTGCAGCGTCACGGCTTTGTGGTGGAAATGATACACCTCTCCTCTGAATCAGGTCTTACAGGAGCACTCCAGGAAGTCAAAGATGATGGGTCCCCATTTTGCATTCTTGTTGAACAGTCTGATGTAAAACTTTCCTCTTGCACCATAATCATGCTCTGTGAGTGTATCAAAAGCTTTTTCTTGTCGCTAGTACATTGTCATATCCTCCTGGAAGATGTCCTGTGCTGTGGCTAAAGAAAACAGGAGACTTTTCTCTGAACAGGAGCAGCAGGGACATGCTGGGGTTGCTCTGCGGGCATCTTGCCAGTGACTCCACCCTTGGGGCATTCAACACCTTTTATTCCTGCTGACTGAGGGAAAGTGTATGGGCATGATTTGAACCTGCTCATTGACTACCTGGAGACCAGGAAAGGGCAACTGGAAGGCTTTGAGACACCAAGACTTTGGCTAGGAGTGATCATTCCTCATTCCAAGGCACAAATACCCCAGTCATGGGCAAGCCACCTTCACTTCTTCCAACCCATGGAAAAGAGATCCTTCTCAGGCCCTCATCCCCTCCCCCCGCATCCCTGCCAAGTCCCCCTCATTAAGGGACAGACCAGGCGGGGCTCTCTTTCCACCACCAGTTCTTAAGTCAGTGTTGCACAAGCAGACAGCTCAGCCCATGTCTTTGGTGAACTAAGGAAAGCCCCCCCATTGAGCCAGGAGAACGAGGTGGCTGCTGCCCAGATGGCAGATGGCAGCCTCACCCTCCTTTGAGGGTCAAGGCCCCTGCTGAGCTGCAGCACTGATGTCCAGGCAGTGGATACGAACGTGCTTCCCTCTGTTCAGTACATGGTTGTTTGGAAATGTTTTTCATATGTGTAGTCTCTTTGTGCCAAACTAGAGATTTGTGGAAGGCCATTGTTACAGATATTGGATCTGGAAGATTTTCAATAATATACATATTAAAATACAATACAAACTTTTAACTTTTAAAAAAAAGATACCATGTCTTTCTTTAGGTAGTTTGTAGTCTATCAAAGAGAATGATCTAGAATAAATATAACATAGAATGGTAAGAGAAATGCTTACAGAAATGTGTGTGATTTCTTTGGAGTCTGTAAGTAACATCCAGGTCCCCTCTTTGCCTGTTAGAGTTAGATCTTTGATAGAGTGGATGATGTTTCTAAAAGTTGCTATAGAACAAGCGAAAGGCCCGAAAGCAGACACAAGTACAGGAGATCTCACTGGTATTTTGGTTTGACTAGAGAAAGGAGTGAGTGAAGAATGATGCAGATGAAGGCAGAAAAGTAGGGACAGGTTTTCGGACTTTAATCTGTAGCAAGGGGTTCATGGTGTTTGTAAATTAGCAAGATAACACTGGCAGTTGTTTTTCTACAGATGTGTTAAGATGCTGAGAGGAAAACTACAAGGCGTGAGCCAAGTTAAGAGGCTGTCACAGTCAGGCCAGTGATGACAGATTTCCAAAAGCACGAGGAAAGGCAAAGAGGGAGGAGCAGTGGATTTCAGAAGTGGAGACTCTCAAAGATCTCAGAGTTAGTGTAAACAGAGAACAGGAAGGGTAATAAGTACACCAAGATTTATTGAGCAATGACATATGCCAGGCACTTTGCCAAATCCCTGTAGCTCGCACATCATAAGATGAATGATAATTTATAGATGAGAACACAGGCTCAGAGAAGTTCATGAATAGCCCAGCATTGCACCTGTGGGGCCGTAACCCAGGGCTGCCTGGCTTCCAAGCTTGATTCTTTCCACTTTTTTTATTGCCCCTCTGTAGGGAATTTTTTTTTTATTATTCTAATCATTTTTTCCATGGAAGTCTGCCTCATATTGTAGTTTTATAAAGTGAAATGATGAGCAATTCAAGAGTCTCTAAATAACTATAATTTGAAGCTTCAAATTACTTCTCAACTGTAAGCTAATTAAATCTTGCAAGGCTGGCCCCTCTAAAGTTGAAAACGATTTGGCATCTCTTTCCATGTCATTAGGCTACATCTATCTTCACAGTGTGACGATTCTGCACCCTGCATTTTCTGTTGGTCGACATGTGGTTTGAGGGCGGTGGGGCAAAGGGTGATAATTATTCCCATCCCCTCTGGTGAAATTTATCAGAAACTAATTCAGAAGCTGTGCTCTCATCACTAAGCTAGTTCACAGTTCAAAAACCAGCGATCGCTCAGGGATGTCTGACAAACATGATGTCACCATAAATTGAAGAAAAAGGAAGCCAGTAACAATTATTGATGGTTTAATGCAGAAGTTATTTTGGGCTTTTCAAAAGAAAGGTTCTACGTAAGTGAGTAGAAAAGATCTGATTATAATAAACAAGATGGAATCCTATCACCAGCTTTCCCGCCAACTGGATTCTTCCTTTCCTACCATCTAAATTCATAAGCATCCTTTCCCTTTTCTTTAAACACTAATCATGGGGGCTAAAGGAACACTGAGAGGCATGAAGTTCAGAAAGCGTGAATCCACCGTTCCTATCATGCCTTGCGCTGGGGTTAAATTGGATTTCTGGACCAAAGGTGGGGGGCTGTACATCATAATGGTTTAGAGGACAGATGCTAGAGCCAGACTGTCTAGAGTTGAAACCTGGTTCTCACACTCACTAGCCATGTAATCTTAGGCAAGTTGCTTACTGTCTCTGTGCCTCAGTGTCTTCGTCTATAAAGTGGGAAGATAAGATACATCCCATGGGTTAGTGTGAAGATTACAATGTAATGTAAGGAACTCTGAGCAGCAACTGGCACCGAGTAAGCCCTGTTCAAGTGTTTATTATTATTACTATCATTCTTGACATTTATAAGCAATAACTTCTATTTCAGTGTGTTGTGGTGATTGTTATTAGGCTTCAATAATAAAATATTTGATTTCTTATTTCCAGTAAGCAAATTTTTGAGTAGAATAAGAATAGACCATCTCTTTTATGCTTACCCATTATGATGTTTTGCTCTGATTTTGTTGTGTAAATCTTTCAAATAGGAAGGATTTAAAACTGAACCATAAGTTCTAAAACTGGTGTCTAAAATTGAATGTGGCTTTTGTGCTTTTAAAAATATATTCTTTGTTAAATTGGAAACAATGTAGTGCACCCACATTCCTTCTGCTTTAAGCAACCTATAAAAAATTAAAATGACTACCAAGGTGGGATTAACCAGATTTGTGATTGGCAAAGGAAAGTCACAAACAGCTTTCATGTAGCAGGTTAGCTCTTTCAATGGATGTTTCAGACTGGTCCATAAACCCACCCGGTTCATGCACTGTTCCACAGATGGCCACTTAAACAATTTAATATCACTAAAATGGTTCTGGTAAAGAATTCTTTAAAACACACTGTAATGATTTATCATTTTGAGCTGTCTGAAATACCATCATTACCCTAATGGCCCATGGTTAGAACATTTTTCTTCAAATGTGTTTTTTCCCTCCCACTGACTCTCCTTCTTCTGTTCAAACCCTCTTCTTTCATCTGTGTGTTCTTAATAACCACTAATCAGACTTACGTTTCATTCCTTGTGTCTAACCTATACTAGATTTTCTTGCTCTGCTCTGTAGGACCTTGATTTGAGGAGCATCCTGTCTTCAAATCTTACTCTTTGTGAGTCCACTTAAGTAACTTTTAGGTAACCTTTTCTTCAAGTTCTGAGGGCTTATGTGACTGTTGGAGAAGGGCAGCTTGACAGAGGGATTCACAGTGCAAAGACTCAGTGGCGAGCAGCGTAGGGGACATGGAGAGTGAGCAGGTGCTCCCACAAGGCATAGCATGTGGCATAGTGAGATGTGCCCTCAGCTATGGTGGTGGGAGCGTAGGTAGATGTATCACAGAGGCCCCGCACCTCCTCGCCGGAGCCCGGCGGACCGTGCTTATTGATCATGGCAACCTTGCAATCCTTCTTAACAGAACGCTCCAGTTACTACCAGTCATTTGATGTTGGCACGTAAGATGAAACCTATTTGCCATCCAGGATGCGATTTTTGCAAAAGACATAAAGTTTTCTTCAAATGGATTTTTCTTATATTGATTCTCCATAAAAAAAAAAAAAGAAGAAAGAAAGAAAGGGAAAAAAAAACCCTGAGGACAAAACATTAAATTTCAACTTCATGAAGGCATTTCTTTGGCGGGGGGGGATATAATATGGTTCAGAACATCAGACATCTCAAGCAAGCCTTTGGCAAGTGCTAGATTCAGTCAGTTTATAGCTGAATTTTTTTGACAAGTGCATAAGTGCTGAAATTCAGTGCTGGTGCTTCAGGTGAGATCAATGTACTGTAGATACCAGACTGAGTTGACATTCTGTTATAGATGTTCAGAACTTAACTAGTATTCTTGTCAGACTGAGAGCCACTTTCTTTTTGTTCAAAGGTGGATGAGCAAGAGTGGCTCATTTCTCAGGAGTTTTGATTATGCTCAAACACTTAGAGAAATGCTTTGTTATAACCTTAAAGTCCTGGAATATGAACAAAATGTAGTCAACTCACAGTTAACACATAAAGCACAAAAATGCCTTATTTAGACTATGCTAAGCATTTTCCATACATTATCACATTGGATCCCCATAGCAATTCTACAAGGTAGGGCCAACTTTTATTCGTAGGTCAAAGATGAGGACATTGAGAAGAGGGAACCCTAACTTGCTCAAAGTTTA
Source organism: Suricata suricatta (assembly GCF_006229205.1). Classification (NCBI taxonomy): domain Eukaryota; kingdom Metazoa; phylum Chordata; class Mammalia; order Carnivora; family Herpestidae; genus Suricata; species Suricata suricatta. The sequence goes on along the minus strand of NC_043711.1, from coordinate 26,046,946 downwards.
ACAACTAGTGAGTGGAACAACCATAATTTGTGTTCAGACAGTCTGAAAAGCCTAATCTCTTCTCCCACACTGCCTTCACTTGAGTTGCTGGTTTTATAATTTTCCTTATTTGAAGGTTCATATCATCCAGTCCTGCCTCTGGCTCCAAAGAAGTAAGCCCTTGGGGACCTCATTGGGTGGTAACTTCTAAAGCTTGAGCCCTGGCATAAGGTACTTCATAAATCATAGTCTCGCCACCATCAGCAGGATAATAAAGAACCCCGGTTAAGGTTGGGCTTAAATAATACAGCATGAATGCATTAGGACCTGGGATTAGAGTGGATATTTCAGAGGGTAGCCAAAAAGAGGTAGGGGTTGATAAGAGTTGAAAGCCCAAGGAGTGCTTTTTTAGTGAAGTCAGCCATGTTTCTCAAAATGTGGTCATTGTAACCACTGCATTAGAGGTGCCAGGAAGTCTCAAGTCCAGAAATATCTCCCCCATGTTGCTTTGTTTTAATTAACCAAGGTTTTTCTTAACACTCATACATCTGGGGAGCTGTCAACTATGAGGCAGTTAGATTGCTTTTAGTTGAGATTTGCAACCTGACAAGTCAGAAACAGGGAAAAGCCTTTGGCCTCTAAAGCTCAGAAAGATGGGAGTGTGAAGGTCAGAGTTGGGACAATATTAGAATGTGAGTGAATGGGTGTGAGGACCATGAGAACCTGAAGGGTAAGAAGGTGGCCATAAGGGTCCTCATGAGTCTGCCTCGTGTCCCTCTGTTTTCTGTGTTCTGCTGGTCTCGCCCTACTCCAGCCCGGAATGAAGGGCTGTGCAGGCCTTGGTACTCTCTCACCAGTTTCCAGACCTTTTCCTCTTGGGCTCCAGTAACTCCTGGAAGGAACCAATCATACCTTTACCACCTCAAATATCTGACCAAAAAAAAAAAGCTGTAAAACTTTTACCAGGGAATAATCAATGTCCAGAAGTTTTACATCCCCACAGTCTTGCCATATGGTCACTGTGACACACAGGATCCCCACAAGGCCAGCATACCAGCCACAAGCACAATGTAGTTTCCTGGCCACACTCAGGGGTTACCCCAGTGCTTGCCGGGATGGCTGCTGTCATCTTTTAGAAGTAACTTCAGCATTCTTTCACAACCACCTTTACCTTCCGGTTTTCCTTGATCCTCCTCCCTTTCCTTGTGGGCTTTGACTTCACGTTCACCTTCTTCCACATTCAGGTGTTTCCGGCTTTCCTTCTCTCGCCAACACTCACAACCACTTTCAGCCCGTTAACTGAAACGTGCACCTTGTTGAATGACTCCTAAGTGGAGATGCCCATTATGAATGCAGTTGCCTTTAAAAGTAACGTGGTGTATTAGTGAAGCCAAAGGTTGCTTTTTATAGACCTCCTGCAAAATCAAATAGGCCCTTGTCATTCATAGGTTAAAATGCTCTGAAATTTAGGATCCGCTGATGCTCCTCCTTCAGAGCAGGTGAGAGAAGCACACGGATGTTTAAACATACAATCATGTGGAAGAGTTGTCACATGGTGAACTGTGCTTCGCACCTGCCATCTTGTTACATCTAAAAACTGTTAGCTACAGCCAAGCATTACTACATTCACTGCTACTCCTGTTCTTTTGTTCCCTTATTTCAATTAAAAGAAACAAAAGAAGATGTTGAAATGACTAGTACTCTAATACCAAGAGCATCACAGACCAAAGCAGGTGATTTTATGCTATTGCTATAGAAACAGGAGTAAAAGAAATGAGTGTAAGCCTTGCTTTGAAATGATTCAGTTACTCGCTTTTAGACCATTGGTGCCATAATAGACATTCTCCTTTTAAGTAAACAAGGAATAGAGCATCTATTAATGTAGATTTTTACTTTGCATAAGGATTTTTTTAAAAGCTAACACTATGCCTTATAGAAAAATAAAGATTAAGTGGGTTTTCCTAAATGCTGCCTCAGTTTAGAATTCATGCAGATGTTTCTGTAAGTCCATTGTCTCTAGACACAGCCTTATGATTTTGCTCTCTAATATGGCCACCATTAGTACAGCTAATATTTACTGAGCACTACTATATGGCAGGCATCTGTTAGTCACATTGCCGCTGCCCTCATATTCTGAAGAAGGCAGAGAAAAGCAAACACATAAAAATACAAATCTGATAAGTACTCTGAAGGCAACAGGCAAAGGATGAACCAAGGAGGTACCTGTTCTTAGGTAGGGCAGTAAGGATATTTAAATTAAGACTTGGAGGATGAAGAACTAGCCTTGTACAGAGTGGAAGGAGAAAGGTACCCACAGAAAGAAAGCCCCTGTGCAAATTCCTGTCACAAGAGCATACCAAGTGTGGATAATTTATAGACCTGTGAGCTAGGAATGTAGACTTTTTTTCTTAGAGCAGCATGAAGTTACTGACAATCACCCTAGGACAGGGTAATTGATCCCTACTTCAGATGGTCATCTGGCTGCAGTTGAAGGTCTTGACTGAGGGAAGGAGGATAAGAAGAGAAGCAGAAAGACCAGCTGGAAGGCTGTGCAGGCAAGACACATTGTGCTTGGACCAGAGTGACAGTGTAGAAGTTAGAGAAATGAGTGGACTGAACATAGAACTGGTAGACTGGCAGAGAAGAAATCTGGATCAAGAATGCCTCTTAGGTTTCTGGTTTGAGCCCTGCTGGGGAGTAGTGAGGATGGGGAATTAGAGTCTTCTTTAAAAGTTTTTATTTAAATTCCAGTTAGTTAACGTACAGTATTATATTAGTTTCAGGTGTACAATATAGTGATTTCAACACTTCCATACTTCACATAATTCATCCATTCCCCCACCCATCTCCCCTCTGGTAACCATCAGTTTGTTCTCAATAGTTAAGAGTCTGTTTCTTGGTTTGCGCCTTTCTGGGTTTCATTTGCAATATCCAGGAAAGGTTTCAAGTGAGCGGTTTGGAGCTCAAGGAATGAATTAGGGCTAGAGATGTAGATTGAATTTTCAACATAGAGATAACATTTAAAATCAGAATGGGGAGTAGAAAACAGTCCCCAAGGAAAAGAATGTGTAACAGAGAGAAGGAAGGAGGAGAGAGAGAAGAGAACCCAGAAGCTCCCAGATATAAGTGTATAGGAGCTATTTGAATCCACATTTTAATTCCTCCCAAAATATTGAATAATATATAAATCTAGCTTTAGGGGAAAGAAGAATGGAATAGAAAAATGGAATGCTTCAGAAATCAAATGTGAAAATGACAGGTATTATCTTCTCCCTATAAAATAATCTTGATATCTAATTGGACATATTTTTTAAAAGAGCAGTACTTTTGTGCCTTTTGGGAACACCGCCTTGCTTTGAAAACTGGTACAGATAATAGCTCATGTGACCACTTTAGTCTTGTGCTTGTGAATTGACTATGGAGTTGAACGAGTTAATTTGCTGCTCATCTCAAGCTCTTAATTCTAACTTACAGGATTCAAGTGATGAATTCTACATGTTGTCCAACCTAATTTGGAAATGTGTTTGCATTAATAAGCTTCCAGTCTACTTCAAATGAAGGAAAGCTTTCTAATTTCACCTTTCATTTGCTAAAATTTTTAAGATGAAAGCATGTATAAAAATGCCACCAACATGTTACCACTAATGCAATCCATAATAACCAAATCTATTTGCTTTTTACTTCAAAACAATTATTAGGCCCTACAATGAACTATATCTCTTGGTGTTTTTCTTTAGTTCCTCTACAAATGATCATCCTCTGACTCCAGGGACCTATAGATTTTATTATATGGCCTTCCAGCTTGTATATTATAGCACTGAACTGTCATCCATAGCATCCATTAGAATGTTATTGACAAAATGTCCACTCGTATTGAACTGAGCACTCGATAAACCACTCTAAGTAAATTGTTGTGCTCTTACCTCGAAGGATGGTCTATCGATTCCCCACAGGAGTGTGGGCCTAGCAGCACGACCCGAGCTACGTCCCCTCGTGGTCCCTGTGAAGTGGTGCATAATATCTTTTTTGAGGTCCCGAGAAGTGAAGAGTGTTCTTTAAACCTTCTTTTTTGTATATTGTTGTCTGTGTAGACTATTTATTTTATTTCAGATAGTAAGCCACTAATCATTGCTTTGTCCATATGAGCTAAAACTCTTCCATTTATAAATTATATAATAAAAGCAATCCATGCCCAAATTAAGAATCTTCAGAATCATTCTCCAAAGGTGACTGCATTTAGTACTGCTTTTGTGAGTACCTTCAGAGATTAACTGTGTGTGTGTGTGTGTGTGTGTGTGTGTGCGCATGTGCGTGCGTGTATGTGGTATTATAATCCTTTTTTCCACAAAGAGAATCTACCACTTATACTTTTTAGAAATTGGTTTGGTGTGGTGACAATGAGCCGACCTACTTTTATCTATCTTGGGAATCTTTTCATGTTATTACATATTAATCTGTCTCATTCCTTTTAATAGCTGCCATATGTATCATTACATGGGTATAGAATAGCATATTTATCTAAAATTCCTCTGTTTTTCTCTCCATGTTGTAATGAGCGTCCATATAAGTATATCTACATACTTGTAAAATCTTCTCCATTTAAAGACATGTGAGATTTTCATGTGAATTAAAGAATGTATACATTACCTAAAGGGTCATAATCTTCTACAGCTATACTGATACAACCAGAAAAGCAGAAGTGAAGAGGGAGAGAAAATCTGGAGGTGTTTAAGGGCATTTGACAGATTCCCCCTTCCTTGTCAGATACTGTCAAATTTTCACTGAGAGCAAAATTTTTAAAAACTTTTTTCAAGACTCAAAATACTCAGAAATCCCTAATAATCAGAGTTTGTGTAGTACTTTATATTGATAATTGAGCATCCTGATTTGCAGTTTGTGAAAAATGTACTTTTAGTGCCAAATATCTTCTTTGTGGTGGTCTTCAAAAAGTGATCATTTATAATGATACCATCTAGTGCAACAGAATAGTCAGTAATAGAACAAGCAGTGCCCTAACTCTATGTATAAATAAAAGGTTGCAGTGCATTGGTGCTGTGTTTCCTAAAATAAACATGAGTCCATTGACAATTTATGACAAAGTATGTTTTGCCGGGGTGAGGGGTGGGGAGAGGGTTAGGAAAGTGAGTGGAATGAGAGTTACATGATTTGACTTCTCACTTTTATGTAAGAGAACTCTAGCACCCAGGCTGTAGCTCTTTTAAGGAAGGTGAATGTTGCTTGAAAACAGATGATCTTGAAGAAAAAGAAAGAGAAAATCCAATAAATTAGGGCTGATAAATCAATTAAGAACATATATCTGGAGTGATATCCTATATTTACAAAGTACTTCACAGTTTCTTTTTAAAATTTTGTGTTTTATTGTATATATTTATGAATATAGCGAAAAAGACAAGATAGTAGGACATTAAAAGGAACTATTGTTTTATATTGATTTTCTCTGGGCAGAAAAGGTTTGACTATTGCTCATATGCCGAAGGAATACATCATAAAATATTAATAAAGCACACATCTGTGCACACCACCCATCCCAACAAATAGAACAGTATCTACCGCTTGATGGCTGTATAAACAAATTTCCCTTTTTTTCCCACAGGTAACACTGTTCTCAATTTCATATTTATAATTTTTCAATTTTAATTTAATTTATTGATTTATTTATTTTTCAGCATGTTGAACAGACAGATATTATCCTCAATTTATACATGAGGGAATTGAGACTCCAAGAGGTTGACTCTAGTTCCTGGAACCCTTTTTCTTTAATAATAAAGATGTAAATGTTACTGCATGAGTTTCCTAGGGCTGCCATAATGAATCACCACAAACCGGTGGTGGCTTAAAACAACAGAAATGATGTGCCTCACAGTTCTGGAAGCTCAAGTCCCAGATCAAGGTGTCTGCAGGGTTAGTTCCTTCTGAAAGCAGTGAACAAGACTCTACCATCCCCCTCTCTGCCAGCTTTTCCAACAGTTGCCAGCAATCTCTGGCATTTCTTGGCTTACAGATGCATCACCCAAGTGTCTGGCTCTGTAGTCACATGGTACCCTCTGTGTGTGTGTGTGTGTGTGTGTGTGTGTGTGTGTGTGTGTGTGTGTCCAAATTTCCCTCTTCTTGTAAGGACAGCAATCAGTCATTGGATTACAGCCCACTCTAACCCAGCATGACTTTGTCTTAATTTGATTATTTCTGCAAACACCCTGTTCCCAAATAAGGTCACATTCATAGGTGCCAGAGATGAAGACTTGAACATATTTTTCTGGGGAACACAGGTGAACCCACAACAATGACTGTGGGTCACTGAATGAATATTTTCCAGAAGTATAAGAGCATCACCAAGAGAGGTGATGCTTACTCTTTTCTGTACCTTTCTGCTATATTTCCACTTATCCAAAGTCCCATCACCAATAGATGATTGAACTCATAACAGCTTTTTTTATGGAGATGTAATTCACATATCATAAAATTCTCCCTTTAAAATAATGATTTAGTGACTTTTAGTATATTTCACAGAGTTGTGCAACAATCACCACTGTGTAATTTTAAAATGCTTCATCACCCACAAAGTACCTATATCCATGAGAAGTCCCACCTCGTGCTACTCTAAGCCCTTTCTTTCCATCTCTAGAGATTTTTTTATTTTGAACATTTCATATAAATGGAACCATACAACATGTAGTCTTTGGTGTTTAGCTTCTTTTACTTACCATGTTTCCAGAATTTGTCTATGTTGTAGTATGTGTTTGTTCCTTTTTATGCCTAAATAATTATCATTGTATGGGTCTACCATGTTTTGTTTATTCACTTATCGGTTGATGGACATTTGAGTTGTTTCTATTTTTTGGCTATTATGAATGCTACTATGAACATTCATGTACAACATTTTGTGTGGACATTCGTTTTCAATCTTCTTGAGTATATATGTAGGAGTGACATTGCTAGGTCATATGGAACTCTTTACTTAACTTTTGAGGAACTGCCAAGCTTTTCAAAGTGGCTGTATGACTCTGTATACCCACTAGCAATGTGCATGGGTTCCAGTTTTCCCACATCCTCAGCAACACTTGTTACTATCAGTCTTTTTTGTTACACCCATCATTATGGGTATGAAATGGTATCTCAAGGTTTTGATTTGCATTTTCTTGTTGGCTAATAATGTTGAGCATATTTTCATCTAC
>NC_043711.1:26009310-26039674 GCF_006229205.1 Suricata suricatta | reverse complement strand
CTATGAACATTGGGGTACATGTGCCCCTATGCATCAGCACTTCTGTATCCCTTGGGTAAATCCCTACCAGTACTCTTCCTGGGCCATAGGAGTGTTCTACTGATAGTTTTTTGAGGAACCTCCACACTGTTTTCCAGAGCGGCTGCACCAGTTTACATTCCCACCAACAGTGTAGGAGGGTGCCCGTCCTCTCCACACCCTCGCCAGCATCTATAGTCTCTTGATTTGTTCATTTTAGCCACTCTTACTGGCATGAGGTGGTATCTCAGTGTGGTTTTGATTTGCGTTTCCCTGATGATGAGTGATGTTAAGCATCGTTTCATGTGCCTGTAGGCCATCTGGATGTTCTCTTTGGAGAAGTGTCTTTTTATGTCTTCTGCCCATTTCTTCACTGGGTTGTTTGTTTTTCGGGTGTGGAGTTTGGTGAGTTCCTTATAGATTTTGGATACTAGCCCTTTATCTGATATGTCATTTGCAACTATCTTTTCCCATTCCTTTGGATGCCTATTACTTTTCTTGACTGTTTCCTTTGCAGTGCAGAAGGTTTTTTAGCTTAATGAGGTCCCAATAATTCATTTTTGCTTTCATTTCCCTTGCCTTTGGGGATGTGTCGAGTAGGAAATTGCTGCGGTTGAGGTCAGAGAGGTTGTTTCCTACTTTCTCCTTGAGGGTTTTGATGGTTTCCTGTCTCACATTCAGGTCCTTCAGCCATTTTGAGGTAAAGTGGTCTGGTTTCATTATTCTGCATGTTACTGTCCAGTTCTCCCAGCACCACCTGCTAAAGTAGCAGTCTTTTTTCCATTGGATACTCTTTCTTGCTTTGTCAAAAATTAATTGGCTGTACATTTGTGGGCCCAGTTCTGGGTTCTCTATTCTATTCCATTGGTCTATGTGTCTGTTTTTGTGCCAAGACCATACTGTCTTGATGATGACAGTTTTGTAGTAGAGGTTAAAGTCTGGGATTCCCGTTTTGGTTTTCTTCTTCAATATTACTTTGGCTATTCAGGGTCTTTTGTGTTTCGATACAAAATTGAGGATAGCTTGTTCTAGCTTTGAGAAGAACGCTGGTGCAATTTTGATGGGGATTGCATTGAATGTGTAGATTGCTTTGGGTAGTAATGACATTTTCACAATGTTTATTCTTCCGATCCATGAACAGGGAATGTTTTTCCATTTCTTGGTGTCTTCTTCAATCTCTTTCATAAGTTTTCTATAGTTTTCATCATATAGGTCTTTTACATCCTTGGTTAGGTTTACTCCGAGGTATTTTATGGTTTTTCATGCAATTGTGAACAGGATCAGTTTCTTGATTTCTCTTTCCACTGCTTCATTATTGGTGTATAGGAATGCAACTCATTTCTGTACCTTTATTTTGCACCCTACAACTTTACTGAATTCCTTGATCAGTTCTAGAAGGCTTCTGGTGGAGTCGATCGGGTTTTCCATGTAGAGTATCATGTCATCTGTGAAAAGTGAAAGTTTGACTTCTTTGCCAATTCTGATGCCTTTTATTTCCTTTTGTTGTCTGATTTCTGATGCTAGGACTTCCAAGCATCTCAGTTTTTCCCCATTGAGGATTATATTAGCCGTGGGCTTTTCATAAACTGCTTTTATAATGTTTAAGTAAGTTCCTTCTATTCCGACTTTCTCAAGGGTTTTTATTAAGAAAGGGTGCTGTATTTTGTCAAATGCTTTTTCTGCGTCTATCGACAGGATCATATGGTTTTTATCTTTTCTTTTGTTCATGTGATGTATCACATTGATGGGTTTGTGAATATTGAACCAGCCCTGTAACCCAGGAATGAATCCCACTTGATCATGATGGATAATTTTTTTATATGCTGTTGAATTAGATTTTCCAGTATCTTGTTGAGTATTTTTGCATCTGTATTCATTAAGGATATTGGTTTGTAGTTCTCTTTCTCTGCTGAGTCTCTGTCTGGTTTGGGGATCAAGGCGATGCTGGCTTCGTAGAATGAGTTTGAAAGTTTTCCTTCTATTTCTATCTTTGGAATAGTTTGAGAAGAATGGGTATTAGCTCTACTTTAGATGTCTATGCTAATTTTTAAACAGGATTATTTAGGGGCGCGTGGGTGGCTCAGTTGAGTGTCCAACTTCAGCTCAGGTCATGATATCATGGTTTGTGGGTTTAAGCCCCACATTGGGCTCTGTGCTGACAGCTCAGAGCCTAGAGTCTGCTTCAGATTCTGTGTCTCCCTCTCTCTCTGTTTCTCCCCTGCTCACGCTGTCTCTGTCTGTCTCTCAAAAATAAATTTTTAAAAAAATATAAAAAAATAAATAAATGGGATTATTTGTTTTTATTGTTGAATTGTATGAATTCTTTATACATTTTGGACCCTAGACCCATATCAGATGTATGATTTGTAAAAATTTCCCCCCATTCTATGAGTTTTCTTACTTACTTGATAGTATCCTTTGAAGGACAAAAGTTTCTAATTTTTAGACATGTAGTTTATCTGTTTTTGTTGTTGTTGCTTGCACTTCAAACATCATATCTAAGAAACCATTAGTTAATTGAAGGACATGAAGATTTTCATCGTGTTTTCTTCCAAGACATTTATAGTTTTAGCCTTTACATTTTTGTCTTTGATCCATTTTAAGTTAATGATAAAAAAATACCCACCTCATCACAAACTAAGAAGGGAATTTCTTCAATCTGATAATGGGCATCCATGAAAAGCACATAACTTATCATCATACTTAACAATGAGAGACTTCTCATCATGCTAAATAATAAAGCTTAATAATGAAACTAGCATCAGAAACAAGACAAAGCTGTCTTCTCTCACCATTTCTACTCATAATTGTATTGGAGATTCTAGTCAATGTAATAAGGCAAGAAAATGAAATAAATAATGTAAAGCATCTATATTGGAAAGGAAAAAGCAAAACTGTTATTTGCAAACAGCATAAATGTCTGTAGAAAAGTAATAAATGAGTTCAGCAAGGTTGAAGAATATGAAAGTCAACATACAAAAATCAATTGGATCTCTATATACTACATAGAGTAATGCAAAAATGAAATTAAGGAAACAGTTCTGCTCAGAGTATAATCAAAAAGAATAAAAGCTTAGGAATAACTTTGAGAAAATTAGTGCAAGATTTCTATACTGAAAATTTTAAAATACCTCTAATAGAAATTAAAGGTATTAATACAGGGAGAGCCATTTTGTTGGGAGATTGTTATGTTGACAGTTCCTCCCAAATTTATCCAAAGATTCACCATTGGTGGTTGTCCTTTTATTTTTAAATTATTTTTTGTGGGATTTTTTTTGTAGAAATTGAACTGATCCTAAAATGTATATGGAAATTCAAAGGTGTATAGTAGAAAAGTTTTGTGAAAGAATAACAAAGGTGGAGGACTTATCCTTATTGATTTCAAAATTTAGATAAAGCTATAGTAATCAAGGCAGTAAGGTTCTGTCATGAAGAAAATAGACAAATGAAGTAGCATGCAGAACTAAAACCTTACATTTCTGATCAAGTTGATTTTTTTTTACAAAATTGCTAAAGCAATTCAGTGGGTAAAAGAATAGTCTTTTCAGCAAATGATGCAGGAACATTTGGATATCCATATGCAAAAAAATTAGAACCTTACCTCACACCATATACAGAAGTTACCTCAAAATCAATTGTAGACCTAAATGTAAAAATTAAAAATATAAAACTTCTAGAGGAAAATAGTAGGAAATCTTCATGATCCTGGGTTAGGCAAAGCATTTGTAGATATTTCACCAAAACACAAATAATAAAAGAAAAAATAAGAAATTGGATTTTATTTTTTAAAAAATAAAAGTTCTTTATTCAAAAGGCAACTCTAAGTAAATGAAGACAGCCTCAGAAAGGTGAAAATATTTGCAAATCATATATATGGTGGGGCACCTGGGTGGCTCAGTTGGTTAAGCATCCGGCCTCAGCTCAGGTAATGATCTCACGGTTCGTGGGTTCAAGCCCTGCATCAGGCTCTGTGCTGACAACTAGCTCAGAGCCTGGAGCCTGCTTCAGATTCTGTGTCTCCCTCTCTCTCTGACCCTCCCCTGCTCGCACTGTTTCTCTCTATCTCTCAAAAAATAAATAAAAGACATTTTAAAAAATTACAATATATAGATATATGGTAACATTCTTTTATCCAGAATGTAAGAAGAACTCTTACTGTTTATTAATAAGAAAAAGATCACACAATTTAAAACTTAGTAAAAAATTTGGATAGGCATGTCACAAAAGTAAATAGATAAATGGCTAAAAAGCACATAATAATATTCTCAACATCATTTGTTATTAAGGAAATGCAAATCAAAACCACAACAACTGTTTCCATAATTGGATATTGTAGATAATGCTACTGTAAACATTCAGTGCTTATATCCCTTTGAATCAGTATTTTTGTATTCTTTGGGTAAATACCTAGTAGTGCAATTGCTGGATCATAGGGTAGTTCTATTTTGAACTTTTTCTTAACTATGGTTAAGAGGGAAGGTGGGTTAGAGAATGGGTTAAATAAGTGATGGGAATTAAGGAGGGCACTTGTGATGAGCACAGGGTGGTGTGCAAGTGTTGAATCACTATATTGCACAGCAGAAACTAATATTACACTGTATGTTAATTATACTGGAATTTAAATAAAAACTTAAGAAAAAATTTAAAAAAGTAAAACAGCAGTGAAATACCACCTCATAGCTATCTATTGTGTCTGGATGTTTGCCTATGAAATGAGAAAACCTGACCACACCCAGAGTTGAACATGAATGTTTTTAGTATCATTATTTAGATTGGCCAAACCTGGAGACAACCTACAATTCTATCAAATCTGTTGGTGAATGCATAAGCAAAATGTGCCATATCCATATATTACAATACTATACTGCAATAAAAAGCAATGATACAGGCTACAGTATGGATGCATGTCAAAAACATTGTGCTAAGTGAAAGATGTGAGATGCAAAATATTTATATTTTGTATTCCATTTATATGAAATACCTAGAGAAGGCAAGTTTCCAGACCTAGATTGGATTCAGGATAGCCTGGGGGTGGGGATGAGAGTGGAACTGACCGCAGACAGGTGTGCAGGATCAGTTTGGACGATGAGAATGTTCAATAACCGAATTCTGGTCATAATTGCATAACTCCTTAAATAGGCTAAAAATACAGACTAAAAATGGTGAATTTTGTTTAAAGTTTATTTATTTTGAGAGAGCAAGAAAGAGAGCCTGCAAGCAGGGGAGGGGCAGAAAGAGGGAATCCCAAGCATGTTCCATTCTGTCAGCGCAGAGCCCAATGCAGGGCTCAATCCCATGTACTGTGAGATTGTGACCTGAGCCAAAATCAAGAAAGAGTTGGTCACTTAACCAACTGAGCCACTAAGATGCACCTAAAAATGGTGAATTTTGTGGTGTGTAAATTATGCCTCAATAAAGCTGCTTTTTAAAAGGGGGTCACATTGGGGCGCCTGGGTGGCTCAGTCGGCTAAGCCTCCGACTTCAGCTCAGGTCAGATCTCACGTTCGTGGGTTTGAGCCCCGCATCAGGCTCTGTGCTGACAGCTCAGAGCCTAGAGCCTGCTTCTAGTTCTGTATCTCCTTCTCTCTCTGCCCCTCCCCCTCTCATGCTCCGTCTCTCTCTATATCAAAAATAAATAAAACATTTTTTTAAAAAATAAAATAAAAGGGGGTCACATTATATTCAGAGAAAAATTCAAAGAGTATAAGTTATTAATTTAAAGTCCTACCTGTGAAATATGCATTGTAATGAATGATAATTATAAAAAGAGGGCTTCTTGTGTTTTACTAAATATATGAAAGCATCTTGGGTTCAGAATTCCTCTTCTTCTCTATAAAGGATAAAAGAATCCTCAATGAATTTAAATTTCAGTAGAAATAATCTAGGAAAGATTAATGGAATATAATTCCCTGTGATGATCATGAAACATAGGAATGAATATATAAGGAAGGCCTTATGCGTCTTCTACATGACTTTAAATTTCAGTACACAGCCATGTTAACTATATAGCTAAACATCATTGCACACATTTAAATGTGCCATTTTGCAAATTCACTATTTTCTTGCAATTATACCTGGAGTTCTTTGGTAGCATCACAGATTTGGTCATTTTTAGGTCGTGATAAGAAAAATAAATACCACTTTGGCTTTCAGAACAAATAATTCTAAATAAATGAATCTAATCACCAGAAACCTGACATCAGTTTTGCAAGTTCATTCTAAGCCGAAGTGAACATTCAGTGGTTGTAAATGATTGTATATATGGAAGAAAAGTGAATAGGTAATCTAAATGGATGAGTTTATCTACACTATTGGATGGTTGCTACCATTTACTCAAATACTCACTGAGGTTGCCATTGTTAAAAAAAATTGTCAATCAAAGATGAAGATATAAAAGCAAATTGGAAACCGAATTGGAAAGTAATTTTACTCTCAAATGGATTGCAAATGTAGATGTTAAGTTTGGAATGAATGTCGTTAATGACCATAGCTGAGAGAGTTCTACACCTGCTGATCACTAGAATATTATAATAAATGAGGTTGATTTTCCTGTTGACTACCCCATTTTTTCTCAACATGGTCTCATTACTTTTTCTATCACATTGCTGACCCTTAGCTATGAATGCTCACTTACAGATATAAAAATGTACTAACTCATATATGGGTTTTCATATCTATCTTTAAGTGTGAGAGGAGCCGTGCCAGTGTTGCTTGTCTTTTTCTGCTTTGTTAGGTCACAGGAGGTTTGAGATGGTGAAAATCAAGCCTGTGTTACAACTGAAGAGCTGTTTTACAAACAGCCTTCCTTACAGCAACTAAATTGTCCCCAAAAAAGCACATGAGCACATGAGCATAATGAAGCTTTTAAGTAGTTCACACATATGCATTTATATTCTCTCTCTCATGAATGACTAATTTTAATTTTTTTAAAGTAGCAATTCAGCTTGCTTTCAGAACCATTTAAGCTTAGCACATGATTTTGTTTTCCCTCCAAAACCAAGTATTCTTGATTATGAGATAGGGAAGGTTTGCATATTTATTTTTGCAAAGACAGTAGAATAAATTCTCATCACCATAAGTGGCTTAGTCTAATACCTCTGTCCTAAACTGGGCGCATGAGCATTTAGAAATTTTTCCAGAGATCAGAGCCATAATGGCTGGGTCTGATGGAGAACTATTTTGTGCAACCAAAAACCTGAACTCTGCAAGGGCAAAGTCAGGCCATGGACCCATTGTGTGGTTCTTAGGGAGCCTTACAGCCCAGGGGAGCCTATCTTTCTTAATAAATATTTTAGTTAGTAGAACATTAAAGGCTAAAAATACACAGCATTCACTAAACAATCCAAGGCCACCCAAGTTGACGATGGTTGGTACTTAGCTAGAATTTTCTATATGCCAGGCACTATTCTGAGTGTTTTTCTTATATTCACTTACATATGCAATCCTCACAACAATCTTATGAGTATTATGGTTTTCCACACTTTCTTAATAGAGAAACTGAGGTACAAAAGGTTAAGTAACATACCCAGTATCACACAGCTAAGAAATGATGAAGCCAGAATTTGAACATAGAAAGTGTGGCTTTGAAATTAATGCTCTTATCCACACCTGTTGATAATGAGTAGCCTAGAATAATAACAATTTATCACCGAAAAAAAATAGCAGTACTCAAAAACTACTATTAACTCAAGACAACATTGATAATGAATTTTGTAATGAATTGTCTTTCCTCCAAACTGTAGAAATCCCATCTCTGTTGTGTTTGTACATGTGCATGCTGGGAACTCTTACCTATCACCAAATCTTTCAGGGCAGTCAGACTTCTTTGTGGAATTTAGAATGAGAGACTGCTTGAAACTCTAAAATGGGCTTGGGGGTACCAAATGCTGGTAACACTTTTAAACTCAATTAGAATGTTACTAGAAGTGATAAAACTGACATTTATGGGACCGCATGTTATCCACCCATGAAAACAGGAAAAGATTTCATATTTGCATCAGATTATGGCCCATAAAGTGGACTGTAGTTACTGACCTAGAACATCAAGAGGGAATGAAAGAAATTCAGTAATAGAGGCTGAAAACATGCTGTGGTGCGTAAAAAAAAAAAAAAGATGTGATTATTTTTAATTTGGAGTACTGAGGTGTTTTCAAGGAAGAGGTGGCATTGCAACCCAAACTGTGATAGATGAATATAATTTCACCTAACATAATCAAACAGGACTTTCAAGGGAAACACGTAAGCAAAGGCACAAAAATATGACAGGATGGAGAGTGGGTTTAAGTAGAAAGCTTGCTGGTATTGTCATTTTGTCAGCCCACTCCAGTGTTCCCTGTCACATCCTCTGGGTCTATGTCTGATATCAGCTGCAGCTGCAGTGAGCAGTTTGGAGCAATCTTGCTTGGATAGCTTCCCATGTAAAGTGCCATCCAGGACCTTCTCTGATGTTGTGGGAGCCTACTACTCCACCCACAGACAGCCATAGCCTGGAAATACTAGGGAGGTTAGGCCCCCCGAGGCAACCCTAAACACTGGGAGGAGTTGGAAGGTAGAGGATATATGCTCCCACCTCCTCTCTTCAAGTGGACAATTCTAGAAGGTGCTCTGTACATTTCTGCATGGTCCTGGACATCCTGGTGGAATGGGGCCCCTGTCGTCTACTGCAGTATTGTTGACAGTGCAGTCTTATCTTGCCTTTTCCTCTTTTATTGTCTTACTCTCCCTCTTCCTTCATTCTGTTTCATGGACCAGCTCTCCAATAAACTACTTGTACCTGTGTCCTTTTCTCAGCCTTTGCTTTTGAAGGTGTGCTTCATAAAGAGGCTGCACTACACAGCCAGGTACATGAGAGAGCACAAAGGTTTGACTGTTAAATAGAGTCAAGATTCTGAGCTCTTAAGCCAGTACTAATGCACACATGAAGCAGAAAGTGATCTGGAACTACCATTGTAGCTCTCCAGTTCTTTCTAAATGCACGTTGGCCCAGATTTAACAGACTACTTCTCCAAGCAATACTCAAGAGAATACCTAAGACTCTAACTCACCCAAAAGGAGCTCTTACACTTCTACCTTACGTGACATTTTGCAAGAACCATGCCCCATAAATGCATAGAAGCCAAATTTGTTAGCCACAAGCCATCTTAGAGAGATCAGGTATAACCTGCAAAAACAAACAAACAAACAAACAAGCTAATAAGGATGTTTTCCCTTAAAAACACCACTAGTATATTTGCCAGAGGTCAACCATATTTGCAAGGAGTTTAGCTGGTCACCTTTCTCTTTGACTGAATGCCCTTTAGTAAAGGGGTTGAATGTATTGCAGCAAGGTACTCACCCCTTCCTTTCTAGTAAGCATGAAACCTTTCAAAAACACTAAACCATGCACTATCATCTTCTGCAATTGTCAGGCAGACTTGTAAATAACGTACCTTTATTCTTCTTGATTTATCTTTTTAGATAGATTTCTGGCTCTGCCACATATTAGTTCTGAGACCATGAACAAATGGCTTAATGTCTCTGAGCCTCTCACTACATTGATAAGATGTGGTATTAATTCTTATTTCAAAGTTCTTGGGAGGAATAAATGAAATAACAGTGGGGAAGTTGAGCGGAGGTTCTAGCATATGGTAGAGATTTAGATGTTGCTCTTAGATTTTCCATCCTTTTCTGTTTGTTAAGTATAGCCTTAATATCTCCCCCATCAAACTCTTGGCATCTCATGTTAAGACTCCTCAAAACCAACCCTGGCTTTATTCTGCAATTCACTCCTTGCTGATGTTCTCACCTGGTGTCTCTGCAACTCCTTGAGTTCAGTCCTGCACTCCTTACAATGTGAAGTCTGACATGAACGGAGGGCACATAGAGGAATGTGGTGAAAAGTGATAATGGAGTAGTGACCAAAGGTCTGATTTGGGAGGTCCTTGAATAACAAGATGAGGAACTTGAACTTTATTTCTTAGGCTATAGGATGCCAAAGAAATTGGAGCCAAAGGGTGGCATTCAGTCCCCATGGCTGGTCCACGTGGAAAATGGACTGAGAGATAAAAGAGTAGAAGCAGAGAGACTAATGTATTTAAAGCAAGGAATGACTAAGCATTGTGGCTATAGAAAAACCAAAGAAGAAACAGACACAAAACTGCTAGAAAAGTGAATTTGACAGGATCGGACAGCTAATTGGAACAGTAAAGCCCAGATGTTTAAAACAGGGAAGAGTCGGTGATTTCCACAGGTCCTCACTAATAGCAGAGGATTGTAAGTACAGGAAGCTATGGTGGCACCGTGAAGTGACCTTCAAGACCATGGAAATGAAGAAAGTCAGATTAGCCTATGAGCTTTTAATTGCAAGACAATAGTTCCTGGATCAGAGGGGTGTTGTCTTTGTTTTTGTTTTGTTTTGTTTTTTTACAAATTTTTAAAGGAAGAATTTGTGAATGGAGTGTATGCGCGCGCGCACACACACACACACATACATACAAAGGCAAAATGGGCTCTGTCCAGCCAAACAGTCTTAGCTACCACATGGTAAATGTTTTGTTCCCAGGGGCAAAGATTATTCCATTATGGATGTTTTTATAGCCACTGTCTGCCCAAAAGAAAATCAGCATGTGGTTAAGAATGTAGTTACTAGAATCAATTAGATCAGAGTTTAAATCTGCATTCTGTTAGATGTGTAAAAATTAGAGCTTAAGTTTCCTCATGTGTTAAGTAGAGATGATACTAGTAGACATCTTGTGGGGTTTATGAGAGCATTATGAGATAATGCATCCAGAATACTTAATGCAGTGCTGGCATCTACAAAATGTTCAATACATAACAGATATTTATTTTTTAAGGTTATTTTGAGAGAAAGAGAGAGAAGGTGCACAAACAGGGCAGGGGCAAAGAGAGGGAGAGAGAGAATCCCAAGCAGGCTCTGCACTGTCAGCACAGAGCCAGGTGCAGAGCTCAGTCTCATGAACTGTGAGATCTTGACCTGAGCCAAGATCAAGTTGCACACCGAACCAATTGAGCCACCCAGACCCCCCTAATAGATATTTAATAATAATGTTACTACCTTTCCTTTAGGGAATGCATACATCAAGAACTGAAGTCTAAGTCACTTGTTCGGATTGTATGCTAACCCAAAAGACCTGATATTTGATAGATTTTTTTTTCCTTTAGATGAATTACCACATTCTAGCAGATTACACTCATTTTGCTAGCTTTGGAGCATCCTTTCAGTTGTAAGACACATGTTTGTGACCTATTGGAAAACTCGATCCAGACTGGAATCCAGAATTGCGCAGGAAATGATTTTAAAAGAATGAGAAGGGAAGAGGTAGAAGGGTACGTGGTTTTTATCAGATGAACAAGTATTGTATTGAAAGTGTTTGGCTGTGATTCTGCGAGGAGGACACCAAGGCAGTCTTGTCACTGCTAGCACAGCATGTGGCAAATAGTGGCCACTGAGCGTGAAGGAATGAAAGAGCTTCAGCCTATTATGGTAGTGACCATACAGTCATATCACAGAAATCATGGTGGAATTTATAGAGACTAGTTTTAACACTCTGCTACTTAACTAAGCTATATTTCCATAGACTAGTAGCTTCCTTAGTTTCTGGAGTCTAATTTCCCTATCTACAAAATGAAGAATGAATACACTGCCTCTAGTGAAAGATTTTTGTGAGACTTAATAAGAGAATGTCTATGAAATGTGCAAAAACAGCTACTGAAGAATCGTTATTTTTCCTTCCACATTGGAGAATGATTTCTGCATCTTAGCTACTTCCATAGCTCTGGTACCTTGTGTTGTGCTAGTAAAGCATTGACTGAATGCTAGTTGAATGAATTAGTGAAACCAGGAAGATAATTTGAATAGGAGACCTTGAAGTTTAACAGTTCCTAGTGATGATGGGCTACAAAGTAGGGCTATTTGTGCAAGTTGCTAAAATAGAATAGATGTATTAGTTGTCGTGGTAGAATAGGTTTAAGTTTAAATTAAATTTTGCTCTCTCTGTAGATAAAGTTATCCAGAATGGTGGGAGAAGAAAATTGTGATCTAGGTGCCAGACTTTCCCAGGAATATGAAAGAATAGCATAAAGATAAATAGATCAGTACTGAGTAGACTTGGGGAAAGTAGTTTTTAATGTTTTAAAGTTTTAAAATAAAAAAAAAAATAAGAAATGCAACTGCATGTAGACCATTCACCATTTTCTGAATCATACAATGTCTTAATACATTTTTTAAAAAGGAAACATAACAAAGTATATTTTCTGACCACAATGTAGTGAAATTAAAAATCAATAGCAATGCAATATATAGAAAAGACTGTGCTATTTGGAAATTAAATAGTACACATCTAAGTAACCCAAGATTCAAAGAAAAAAGTCATTTGGGAAATTAGAAAATACTTCAGATTGAATGAAAATTACAACACAACATATCAGCATTTGTGGGAGACAGCTAACATAATGCTTAGAGGAAAGCTTTATAAGTCTTAAATGTTTGTAGGAAGAAAGAGGCTTAAAATTAATTGCCTAACTTTCCACCCTAAGAAGCAAAGGGAGAAAACAGAACAAATTAAACCTAAAATAAGTAGAAGGAAAGAAATAAAAATAGAACCAAAAATCAATAAAATTGAAAACAAAGAATAGGGAAATTTTATAAAGCCGAGTTGTTTCTTTAAAAAGTTAAACTTCATAAACCATAGCAGGATTGATTCATAAAAAGAGAGAAGTCACAAATTACTAATGTCAAGGATGAGAGAGAGGACCACTACAGGTCCTATTAATGTTAAATGATAATAAAGGGAATAATATGAACAACTTTAAGGCCATAAAATCACAATTTATTAAAACTGAAACAACAAAACTTAGAAATCTGAATAGCCTCATAATCTATTATATTGAATATATAACCAAAATCTTTCCACAAAGAAAACTTTAGACATAGATTAATTCTATTAACATTTAAACTAGCACCATTTTAGGGCCCCTGGGTGGCTCATTTGGTTAAGCATCTCACTCTTGAGATGATGAATCCAGCTCAGGTCATGATCTCACAGCTTGTGAGTTCAAGCCCTGCATCTGGCTCTGCACTGACAGCATGGAACTGGCTTGGGATCCTCTCTTCCTCTCTCTCTCTGCCCCGCCCTCCTCAAAAGAAATAAATAAGCATTTACAAAATAAAAATAAATAAACTAGTACCATTTTAAATAAATTTTCAGACAATAGAGGAGGAGGAAACTCCAAATCACTTAGGGGATAAACTCAACTCTGTTATCAAAACCTGATAAAGGTATTATGAGAAAATTACAAACCAATGTACCTCATGAACACAGGTATAAAAATCTTCAACAAAATGCCAGCATAATTGAGATTCATACCAAGAATACAAGGCTGGTTTCACATTTGAAAGTGAATCAGTGTTATTCAAAATATGGACAGAATAAAGGAGAAATACAATAAGACTATCTCAATGCAGAAAAAGCATTGGACAGAATTCCATACCCTTTCATGACTAAAAAAAAACCTTTTAAAAAAACTAGAAATAGAAGAGAACATCTTCAATCTGATAAAGGAAACTTACATCTAACATAAGATGTAATAGAAACATAGTGAACATTTTTCTCCTATGATCAGGAACAAGGCAAGTTTTTCTTCTCTCATCACTTCAATTTAGTATATGCTGGAGGTGCTGGCCAGTGCAGTAATGCAAGAAAAAAATAAATAAAAAGATTTAAAAATGCAGAAGTAAAGTCTTTATTCCCTGAAGATATGATTGTTTGTGTATATAATCCTCAGGAATCTACAAAACAATCAATTAAACTAATATGTGAAATAAGCAAGGTCACAGAAATAATTATATACAAAAAAAGGGAATTTTTATATAATAGCATTTGGCTGTTAAACTTTTAAAATCCATTTTCAATCACACCAAAAAACAAAATACTTAGGAATAAATTAAACAAAGATTGCACAAGACTTCTAAAATGAAAACTGTAAAACATTGTCAAAGAAATTAAACAAGGCCTAAATAAATACAGAATAAATACCATGTAAGTGGATTGTGTAACTCAGTATTGTTCTCCCCAAATTGATCTTATAGATTCAACACAATGCAAAACTCTTAACAACTTTTTTTATAGAAAATGAGAAGTGGGTCCTAAAATTTGTCTGGAAAAGCAAGGGCCTAGTGAGCCTCAAAAAAAAAAAAAAAAAAAAACCCAAGTTGAAGAGTTTCTTCATCCAGTTTCAAGCCTTACTACAACCCAGAGTGATCAAGACAGTGTGACATTGGTGGAAGAATGGATAAATGAAACAGATGGATCCATAGAAAGCCCAGAAATAGATCCACACTCACATATATACAGTTGATTTTCAACAAAGTACCATGGCATTTCAGTTTGGAAAGGAGATTCTTTAACAAACAGCGCTGGGACAACTGGATAAACATACAGAAAGAACCACACCTACTACCTCACACAATATGCTGAATATTCGATAGATCATAGAATGTAAAAACTAAAACTATAAAGATCTAGACGAAAACGTTGGAAAGTGACTTCTTTGCAACTTCAGGCTAGGCAGGGATTTTTTGGGAAATAGAAAGCCCTACTGTAAATAGTAATAAGCAGGACTTCATGAAATTAAAAACTTCTGCTAATCAAAAGGTATCATTAAGCAATAAGCTAATCTAGATAATGTGTATATGAGTTTCTGTGTACTATTGATAGTTTTCTATGAGAAACTTTTTCTGTGAGAAACTTTTTCTGTGAGAAACTTTATTTCCAAATGAAAGGTTAACTAAAAGATACCATTATATAATAGTCAAGAAGTATTCACAATGCATATATCTGACAAAGGGCAGATATCCAAAATATATAAAGAACTCTTAGAATTGTAAGAAAACAACCCAATAAGAATTGAGCAAATGACTTAACAGACGTTACACAAAACATACCAATAAACACATGTAAATGTGGTCAATGTCGGGGTACCTGGTTGATTTGGTCATTGGAGTGAGCGACTCTTGATCTCAGGGTTGTGAGTTTGAGCCCCATGTTGGGCATAAGGCTTATTTTTAAAAAAAAGTGGTCAATGTCATTCATAAGACAAATGCAAATAAAATCTCAGTGATATTTGTTCATATTTATCAGAATTGGCTAACATTAACGTCTGCTAGTACCAAAAGTTGTTGAGAGTATATAACCACTTTGGAGAATTATTTCTATAAAATTATACATACTTATTCCCCAACTACCCAGTAATCCCATCCTCATTATTAAGAGAATGAAAATACTTGTTTACAAAAAGACTCTATAGGCATATTCAGACAGGTTTTATTTATAAGAAACCAATACTGAAAACAAGTATCCATCAACAAGAGAATAGATAGATAAATTGCATAGCCATACAAACCTCAGCAATTAAAGAAGGAACTATTGGTGCATGTTACAACATGGATAAATCTCAAAAATGTCATGTAAAGTGAAAGAAGCCAGTCACAAAACAGTATATGCTACACCATTTTATTTATAAGAATTTCAAGAACAGACAAAACTTAGACATGATAAGAGAAATCAGGGGTGATGATTGATGAGAAGGGATCAGGAGAGAACCTTCTAAGGTGATGGAAATGTTCTATATTTTGTTTGGAGTTGTGATTCCATCAGTGTATACTTTTATCAAGGCACATGAGATTGTACTCTAAAATCCTCATTTCAATTATACATATTTTACCCCAATAAAGAAATAAAAGACTATAACTATTTCTTTTTATGATATCCATTCATCATGCAAGGTAGAATGTTGACTCTCCTAGTGTGAACAGTAAATTTATAAAATCCTTTACCTTGGCTAAAGACCCTGAATGATTTGGCTCTTACTACCCTTTCTACTTCATGCCCCCTTTTTTACCTCCAGCTCTTACCTAACCCTACTGGCTTTATTATAAAGTAGGTCATTTCTTGATGTTTTCTAGTTCAGACTCTTATTTATTTTCTTCATTGCATTTAGGATAACTTGCATTTATTTTTTTCTCTTTCTCCTTTTTTACCTTGCTTCTTTCACCATCCTATCCCCCGGTGTATTCCCAGGCTACTGCCTGACTCAGTGAGTCTTTGTTAAATATGTGAATGAATGAATATTCCTGATGTTCCTTATGTTGATAAAGTGGTGGTCTGCTGAAACATTCCTCTGTTTGAAGTTTGATCCTTACAAATTCAAATAAAAATAACATAGTCTTATCTCTATAAGCAAAGCAGACCTTTAATAAGACTGTGCTTAAAATGAGTTTTTGGTTGATGCAACCAAACTTTTTGTATGATGCAACAGAACTTTTTCTTTCCTTTCCCTTTCCAGAATCCCAATATAGTTTTCCTTCTATTTTCTAATCAGAGCTTTGTACACAAGAGACCTAATAACATGATGATGCTTTCCAAACATATTTGATCCAGTACCCTATTGGTAAAATGTTTAAGCACATCAACCACATATGTACATTTATTTATTTCAAAAACATGAATATATTGCAGTACTTACTATATAATGAAACATGCACAAAAATAACATTTTTAAAGGATGCGATGAAAAATGGCTGTAACCACCCTACCTCCCTGTACGCTCATCCCACTTTGAAGATACTGCCTTTTAGCAAATATTCTGCTATATTTATTTCTACATCTAAGTATAAACCTGCAGTAAGCTTAATACTCCTGCATTTTAACCTTACCTCTGACTATGGGTTGAAAGGCTTTATTGCTTTTTAAATGAATTTATAGTATCGTTTAGTGCAGGCAGGGTAGAATTTTTAGGTGGGGCATACTCTGAATTCATCTCATATAATTTTTACTGTACTTATTCTTAACATTGTTCACTGATAGTTTTTCTACAGAAGAATATGTATTTTAGAGGGAAGAAGTAATGAGATTAGAGAAGTAGGAAGGCAGATCAGGAAGAGCTATAGAAAAGGCTGTGTTGGAGCACCTGGGTGTCTCAGTTAAGCGTCCGACTCTTGATTTTGGCTCTCAGGTCATGATCTCACAATTTATGAGATCAAGCCCTATATTACACTCTGTGCTGACAGCATGGAGGCTGCTTAGGATTCTCTCTCTCTCCTTATCTCTCTGTGCCCCAACCCCACTTGCATGCGCTCTCTCTCGCTCTCGCTCTTTCTCTCAAAATAAAGAAATAAAGAAATAAACATTTTTAAAAGAAGAAAAGGCTATGTTGACTTTTAAAATATTTAATTACACTGTAAATATTGATAGTAGGTCATTTGAATGAAATGTCAGCTTGAGGGATTACTAATTGTAGAAAATTAGCAGTTTCTACATGTAGATAATGTTGCTAAAAATGGTGGAAACATCAAACTATTCTCTGGTAAAAAGAGAGTCTTTAATAAGCATCGAATCTACCATATAGCAGCCTGAGACAGGTTTGGAGATTTTAAGCCTCCTGTTACCTCTGAGACCTAAAGGAAGCAGAACATAAAAATGAGCCTCTATCAATTTGAGGCAAACCTAATCTTTGTGATCATGGCTGTGGTCTAAATCTATTAAAGATGTTCAAATTCAGTGTCCTTGGTATCACTGTGGCTTGACCTGAATAGTGAGCAATAAACTTGTGTATTATAATTCTGGTTTGAAGATATGTGCTTAGGAAGTGAAACCGACAGTCAGTGTTTTGTGTCTGTCTCTAAGCAGACTAAGAGCCTATATAAAATGACAGGTGCATTTCTAGGGAAAGAAACCCATAATGTTTTCCTATTTAGTAGGTGACAGTATGTCCCAAGATAACACAAGCTTAAGGGGCTGGAACAAGCATGGTTATTAAAGGCTAGCAGTTTCTCAGGTCATACAAGTTGAATTTTTTCATAGGCGAGAAGACTCTGGAAATCTAGTGTAGAGTACTGAAATAAATTAGCATATTAAGTGAATTTATACATTCAGGCTTGTGAGCACTTCGAATTTAAGAAAGAAACTTTATTACTTCTTGAAAGAAAAAAAAAGCAGTTCTTAAAATTCTGTGTTTGATCTCCCTATTGGAAAGGGCCTTTATGATACATGATATCATTTTGATGATTATCCAAAGCAGTGGTTATTATATTGGTGAAAATGTTTTTCTCTCCTTTCTGTTTTTAGAATTACAGATTTAGGAAACATTAAAAGAAGATTGTATTTATCAACGGTCCATAAGGAACTGTCCTCAACTCCTCTTCATGCAAAAATCCCACTTTTCATGATCAAGCGCAAAATTGTAAGTGTCACATGAATGTTGCCAAAAATATTAGATTCAACTCAGCAAATATTAATTATGGGCCTACTCTGTGTATAAGGTACTTTGTTAAGTACTTTGGTCATATAATAATGAATAAAATGCATTACTCTTTCTTTCTCTCCTGTGAAAGAGCTTAAAATCCACTAAGTGGGAGAATATAATTATCTGAGCACCTGGAACACCTACAAAAACGTGATAAGAAATGCAGTGAAGAGAGAAGTTCTACTGGTCCCATGTAAGGGAAAGAAGCCGCTCTGAGTGCAGGATGAAGGAAAGGTTTCATGAAGATTACAGTCAGTGGGGCCTATGAAGGACTGTAAGAATTGCACAGGTAGAGAAGGGAAGCGAGCATTCCAGGCAGAAGGAACAGCATGAACAGAAGCATAGAGGCTGAAAATTGGTACAGATTTGCAGAACAAAGAATGTTTAATCATTGTTGCCAGATTTTTTAAAAATAGCCTTAAGGAAACAGCAGTCCTAGAATACAACAGTCAGGGATACATTGGGAGATTTTTATGCCTGTTGTGTGACCTCTAAGACCTAAAGCAGCAGTAATGTATGGGTAGGTAAACAGTAGGCCACTGCCAAAGTTTGAGTGTGCTATGACTAACTAGTCTTTCTCAGACTTCAGTTATTTTAGTACTACTTTACCATGTTTGTGTACACCCTGTGATGAATACTTTCCTTTAGCCACCTTTTGGGATCTTAAATACATTTATTTTAGAAGAAACCTTTAATCACTTACTCAAATGTACGGACACCAGTGTAAGGAAGGATTATGAAAAGTCAGGTAAATATAACACCTGGAAACTAATAAAGCTCTAATAACTGATTCTTTAAAAAAAAAAAAAATAGAGATCTGTGACCTGTCAAAGAATTCAGAATAAACTTCTTACAGAAATTTGGTGACCTACAAGAACATACAGACAGACAACCAAATGAACTTAGGAAAACAAACCACAAACAGCACAAGGTATTTGACAAAGGAATAAAAAAACATCAAAAATAAACAAATAGAAATGCTGGAGCTGAAAAATACACTAAGTGGAACTAAAGAATTCAATAGAGAGCTTCAAAAGCAGATTCAACCATGCAGTAAAAAGAATCAGTGACCTGGAAGACAAGGCAATCGAAATTATACAGTCAGGGGAGTAAAAAATGAAGAGGAAATACAAAGAGTGAAAAAAGCCTATGGGTATTATGAGACACAAGGAAAAAAAACAATATTCACACTATGAGAATTCCAGAAGGAGAAAAGAGAGAGAAAGGGACAGAAAGTTTATTTAGAGCAGTAATGGCTCAAAACTTCCAAAACCTGGGAAGGTAAATAGATATCCATCTCCAAGAAGCCCAAAGGACCCTAATTAAGACTACACAGACATAAAACAATTACATGGTAAGAGTCAAAGAAAGAATTTTAAAAGCAACAAGAGAAAAGAGAGAAGTTACGTACAAAGGAACTCCCATAAAACTATGGGGAGATTTTTCAACAGAAGCTTTTCAGGCCAGTAGAGAAGGTGATAAATATTAGGGAAAAAACTTAAAATCAGCCAAGAATACTATACCTAGCAAAACTGTCTTTCAGAAATAATGGAGGGATAAAGACTTTCCCAAACAGACAAAAGCTGATGAAATTCATTACCACTAGACCTATCTTACAATAAATGCTAAAAGGAGTTCTTAAAGTAGAAATAAAAGGCCTCTCACAACATGCAAATGTAAGAGAGCAATGTAAAACTCACTGTATATTTAATAGTCAAGAACTGGAGTCTCTAACAGGGCAATAGTGCTGCATAATTCATTTATAATAATATAAAATTGCATTCACCCTTCTATGTCTAAGTACTGATTTTCTTATTCATCTAAGATTTTTTAGAGTACAATGTTAGGTAGTTTCCAAGAGTTAAATCATGTGTGAGACTAATACACTATTCTATGTGTTAATGAATCAAATCTGTCATTACCTTGCTTCTGTGAGTTCAGTTTCCTTTGTCAGTTAACTAACTGAAGTTCTAGATATTTTGTTAAAATCTAAACTGATGACTATACATGGCTATGATACACACACATGTGCCCAGTGTCATTTGTGGGAATACAGTCTTTGAAAATCAAATACTGTCTTTCTTTACAAGTAAACCTTGATGAGATAGGAAGTGAACTTGACTGATTGATATTTCTTATTTAACAAATCAGTCAGATGAATTTGTGCCAATGGCACCAAGTATCTAAAGACATAAGAAAGGTACTACTGAAACTAAAAAAATAATAGTATGTGTAATAGGTCCTGGGGGGCGATGTTCTATGACTCATCTACCTCATCTTCCCAGCCTCCAGTCCAAAGACTCTGGAGAATAGTTACATATAGGTTTTAAAAAATCCTGGTGTGAAGAAAGCAAATTGGTCACTATTTGAAGTAACGTAAGCTCATGCTAAATTTTAAAAGGCAAAACAGTCCTAACATTTGTAACATATCTAGAACTTTTTCCTCAGTGTGGTTGAATCTAGAAAGAATTGCTCACTTTTATATGAGATAGTCCTAAGAAATAAGCAAAGATATTTTTTCTATAGATTTCCCCATCCAAGTGAAATCACCAAGTCATAACTACTTGTAACGTATTCTGTTTCTATATTTTATTAAATACAAACACGTAAATAATACATAGAGGTTAAGAGCATGGTATTTGAATTCTCACAGTTATGAGTTATGTGGCCCTGCACAAGTTTCTGTGTTCATTTTCATCTATAAAATGCATCTAATATGAGATATACATCCAATTAAGATTTTTGTGGAGATTTACACAGGTATATAAACATAAGGCTGGCCCAGTCTAAGTCCTAGATTAGGATTATAGCTCCATTTTGTCCTTTACTTGCTATTTTCTCCAGGAAGCCCTCTATGATATCTCCTTTGTGGTTTAGATATTTGGGGTATAGTTCACCATTGCCATTCATAAATTCATAATCCTTATAACACTTCCTCACTCTGCACCTAAATCATGTTTGCTTATGTATGTCCCCACCTTTAGACTATAAGTATGTCTTAACTGACTTTTATCCCTAGTCCCTATAAGTACATGGCATGTTGTAAGTACTCCATAAATATTTGTTCAACAAATTGGCAAATCTTACCGTGCCTCCTGACATGGGAGAGAAAATAAATGAGTTTGTCAGGGACCTTTCTAAGATGTGCTTGATGATCCCAGAAATATTCTGTACTATTCAAACAGATATTAAGAAATTCAGTTCTAAAACTTATACTCATTTACCCTCAACCCAAGAAATGCTACAGCAGCAGAGGGTCTTTCATTTCCACTGTTGATGTAGTCTGTTCCCATAGAGCCCTTATCGAATTAAAGCTGAGACATGTTTTAGGGGCACCTGCTACAGCAAGAAGCAAGGTGAGAGAGAACACTCCACCCATTCAAAATGCCATCGCTAGGCTCCTCCTTGGTGCTGGTGTGGTGTTGCTCTAGTTCTCTGCTTTTTCTTATTAATGTTTATTATATTTATTTTTCAGAGAGACAGAGACAGAGCGTGAGCAGGATAGGGACAGTGAGAGAGGAAGACACAGAATCCGAAGCAGGCTCCAGGCTCTGAGCTGTCAGCACAGAACCTGACACAAGGCTTGACCTCATGAACCATGAGATCATGACCTGAGCCAACCCAGCCATCCCTCTGGTTCTCTGCTTTTTGCCAAAACTTTCTTCACATCTACTTTTTTAGGAACTGTAGAAATTTTGATGGTAAACTTTGAAGCACAGTATTTTTAAAGCTCTTCAGCTAACATTTATAAATCAGTAGTTACCAATATCGTCTGCTGTGCACTGAGCAGTCAGCTGAAGCAGAGTGGCAACTGCACACTTTTAACAGAGCTTTAAGCTCTGCACGTTTAGTCCTCTGCACTCATAAAGAATGCAGGTGCACTCAGACCCTTCCCACCTCGTTCATATAAGTTATCTGCATCGGCCCTCTAGGCATATGGTTTGCAACCTCAATTTAGAGGATAGTTACTAAATAGTCCACTTTGCCTTGATTCTTTACCTAAAACCTTTACATAGCCAAAGGCAGCAAATAAATATTCTTATAGCCACACCAGTATGAATATTTATGTATAGGCCACTTACAATTCCAGTTACCATTAAATGTTCAACCTTTCAAATAAAAAATTTTATTTTTCATGTTATTCTTAATTGTGAGCAATTCACTTTAACATTTAAATTACAACAGTTTATACTTTTAACTTAGGTTTTCAATGGTAAGAGCAGTTTGACAAGTTAATAACCATCAGATTCAACAATGGAGGTAGCCACTTAGTCAAGGCTCACTGAAATCAATCTTACTTCCTTTTCAATATAATTTCAGTTAGTTGATGATGGTATCAGATGAACATCAATGTCTTGCCACCAAAGTATATATTAATGTACAGTATGTCTAATTGTATCTGAATGGGAACTTCAGGTATGAAATAGCATTGAGCATGAATCATTCATTGGAGCTATAATGAAGTGGTGTGATAAATTACAAGGCCAAAATCTTTCAGTAACCTTTACCTCTCAGATACCTAGTGTTTGTCTATAAATGACTCTAGAAGTTTTACTTTCTTGAACCACAACTCTGATGGGATATGTTATGACTTTTATTACAAACTGAGAGTGTGGTATAATGTTTTTAAATTTCCCCTCAAAGATCATATTTCCCATAAAGCCAGTGATTTAGAAATTTTTGATGTTTAACAGTATTTAATTTCTTGAATGTCATTGAATAAGAAGGAAATAGAAGAAGCAGGTTTATTTAGACACAAGATCATTTAGATATACACTTAAGATACTGGAGAATGTTTATAGCTTCTGGTACTTATTTGAAGGTCTTTAAATGTTTTCATTTCCTTTTGAGAATATCATTTAAAAATACCTGTTTTTCTTTCTGTACTCACCTGTCAGTCAATATGGATGTTGGAGAAATTTGGGGAAAGAAGAGCAGATCCATGCTTCCTCTGCTGGCCCTGAATGGTTATCTGAAGTAGGAACAAGTACATAAAATAAGTTTTTTCTGAAAAACAGATAATTACCTCCTAAATCACATGAACAGGCAGGATATTATTAGAGTTGAAATGTAGGCTCTAGAGCTAGATTGTAGGGGTTCAAATTCTGGTTGTCGCTTCCTGTCTGGGACCTTGACCAAGACAATTAATTTCTCCATGCTTTATTTTCTCATCAATTAGGCGGTGACAATAATAGAACCTGCTTCCTAGAGGAAGTTGTTAGGATCAAAACAGTTATTACCTAGAATAGTGCCAAGCTCATAGTAAGTGCTCAGTTAATGTTACTTGTTATTATTTTACTATTTTCTCTTGACATAAATCCATGTTTATCAACTTACAGTGTCATAATAAACTTCTGAACTTATTAGTTCACTTCATTTGGCAAATATTTATGGAGTCATTGCTACAGATCTAGGTCTGTGCCAAGTGTTAGGAATCCAAAGGTAAATGACACACAGTCTTTCTCATCCAGGAGATTATAATATGGCAGAGGAAGCAAACACATAAATAATTAAAGATAGTGGGCTCTGGTGAACACCAAGCTAATCCTAGGAACCAAATGCTCTTAAAGGAAAATATCAGATTTATCTAGCCAAGTTGGGAAATGTTATATTGGAGATATTTGTGCTAAATTGTGAAAACACACAAACAAAATTAATGAAGGTTTATGTAATATTTGATACATTAACTGATTCAAATATACAGAGTTACAGTGCTAGAAAGGAAGGCTAAATGAAACAATAAAAGGGTTTGAAAGCCATGTTAAGAAGTTTGAATTTTAGTCCATTAAAATTTTTAAAAATAATTTTTAACATGGAGAAGTTTTGTGATATGATCTGTATTCTAGAAAATACCTATGATATCAGAGTGGGAAGAGCTAGAGGCTGAGAGACCAGTTAAGAGGCACTGCAGAAGTCTAGGTGAGACATATAAGCCTGAATTACAATAGTAGCAAAGAAGTAGAAGAGGAAGACAGTTAAGAAAGATACTTAAGGAGTAAAATCAGTAAAAAAAAAAAAAAAAATGGAGAAAATGGCACTGAGTCTCAACACCAAGTTAAGCACTGCAGAAAAGAGCAAAATTGAAGTCAGAAATATAGAAACTATTCAAACAAAAGCACAGAGGGAGGAAAAAGCCTAAAATGAGATGAATACAGTACAAATGGCTTGTGACACATTATCAGCCAGTCTAATATGTGTATAATCATGGTAGTAGAAAGAAAGCAGAAATTGAGCACAAAGAAATTTTATTGAAGTCATGGTTAAAATTTTTCAAAGTTAGAAAAATATACCCACAGATCCAGTAAGCTCAATGAATCAAGAGCTGAAGATCACTCAAAAACCACACCAAAGCACACCGTGGTATAACGTAATTTAAAAAACAAACAAAAAGAAACAACTCTAAAACCATGCCATGGTATGTCATAACTAAATTGCTAAAAGTCAACAATAAAGAGAAAAATCTTAAAAAATAGCCAGAGGAAAAAAATACATTATACACCAGAGAACAATGATAAAATATCACAGCTTCCAATCAGAAGCAATGAGAGTAAGAAGACAATGGAATGATTCTGGGGGAAAAGTTTTTAAACCTGTCAACCTAGAATTTTTTGTTTAGTGACGTCAAAGTTGGACCAAAATGAAAACATTTTCAGATTGAAAAGGTGAATTTATTGCCAGCAAACTTGCTCTACAAAAATATTAAAAGAAGTTCTTCAGGCTGAAAAAAATATGTACCAGATTGAAATGTGAGTCTAAGTGAGAGAAGAACACCAGTAATGTTAAATATATAGATGAATCTCAAAGATTCTTTATTCATATCATAATTTCTTTTAAAGTATTTGTTGAAAGCAAAAATCATACTGATGTAGAAGTAAAATATATGAAATATATGATATTAACACAAAGAATGGTAGAGATACTAGTATACTTTTTTTTAGGTTTTTACCCATGAGATATTCTATTATTACTCAAAGTTAGAGTGTGAAAACTTAAAGATTCATATTGTAAATTCTAGTGCAATCATTGAAAAAAAGAGTATAACTAATCAGCCAATTGATGAGATTAATGGGACACTAAAAGTAAAGAATACAGGAAAGAACTAAACAAAGAACAGAGGGGACAAATTGAAAACAAATAGCAAGATGGTAGTCCTAAATTCACAAACATCGGAATAATTACATTAAATGGACCAAACTCTGACTAAAAGACAGAGATTGGTAGATTAATTAAAAAAGAAAAGTTTATATACCATGCAAGCACTAACTGTAAAAACAGCTCGGGTGTCTATGTTAATATCAGGCAAAATCGATTGCAGGAAAATGAATATTATGTAAAGTATATTTCATAATGATGAGAGAGTCATATCATGTAGAAGATACAACAAACCTAAATATGTACACACCCAGTAACAGTGCTTGGGAATCCATGAAGCAGAAAGTAACAGAACCAAGGAGAGAAACATAAATACACAGTTTTAGATGAAGATTTCAACATTCCCCTCTCAGATTCCCTGCATCTGAAGCATCTAAAATATGCAGAAATAAAAAATCAAGAGACTATATCAGTGAAATAAAGAAATGCACAGTGGAAGAAATCAATAAAACCAAAAGTTTGTTCTTTAAGATTTAGTAAGTGATCAGCTGTTAGCTATAGTAATCAAGAAAAAAAGAACACACATTACCAATATCAAGAATGAAAGTAGGGAAAAGAGAAAATATTATGAGCAATATTTTGCCATTAAATTTGACAATTTAGATGAAGTGGGAAATTTCTGTTAAGGACACATTACTAAAGCTAATACTAAAAAATTAAAATTCAAAATACCCATGTATTTATTTATAGGAATCGGATTTGTAATTAAAACCATTCCTGCAAAGAAAATACAGGTCCAGAAAATCTATATCCAAGCTTTACATATAATTCTACCAAACATTTAAGAAAAAAATAATACCAATTTTAAACATTCTCTTTCAGATGATAAAGGAGAATGAACATTTCCCAAATCATTGAATAAAATGAGGTCAGCATAATTCTGATACCAAAGCCAGCAAAGACATTATAATTCCCAAAAGAGAACTATAAATCAGTATCACTCATAAACATAAATATTTGCATCCTTAACATCAAGAATTCAAGGTCAGCCTTACATTTGAAAATCAGTGTGATTGTTCACATTAACAGAATAATAGAGAAAAAATCATAAGATCATCTCAATAAATGTAGAAAAATATTTTAATAAAAATTCTTTAGCCATTTATGATAAAAACTTAGATCAAACTAGGAATAGAAGGAAACTTTTTCAACCTGATAAAGGGTTCCTATAAAAAAAAAATCTACAACTAAATGATACTTGGTGGTGAAAAAGTGACTATTTATTCCCTAAGACAGGGAACAAGACAAGGTTATCCACTGGACTTCTATTCAGCATTGAATTGGAGGTCCCAGCAAGTGCAGTAAGATAATAAAGAGAAATAAAACACAATCAGATTAGAAAAAAAAGTAAAACTTTCTCTTTTTGCAGACAACATAATCATCTAAGCAGACAGTTCTAAGGAATCTACAAAAACTGAACAAAGCCTACTAGATTGAGTTTTGTAGGGTCACAGAATATAGCGTAGATATAACTGAAGTCAATTGTATTTTTATATATTTCTATTTAAGTTATTTATTCATAGCAATAAATGAAAGTTTAGAAATGTTTTTAATTTGAACATTTTTATTAAGTTTTTAATTCCAATATGCTTAACATAAACAGTTTTATTAGTTTTAGGTGTACAATATGGTTATGCAACAATTCAATTTTTAATTTTTAATTTTAAAAATATTTACAATAGCATCAAAAATATATAACAATCAGGAATACATTTAATAAAATACATGCTAGACCGTTACACTGAAAAGTAGAAGACATTGCTGAGAGAAACTGAAGAAGCCCTAAATAAGTGGAGACATGTTGTTTATGGACCCAAAGAATGTATATCCAATGTAATCCCAATCAGAATCCCAGCAGGCTTTTAAAAATTTTTTTTTATTTCTTTTAAAGTTTATTTTTATTTATTTTGAGAGAGACATAGACAGTGTGAGTGGGGGAGGGGCAAAAAGAATGTGAGACAGAGAATCCCATATAGACTCTGCACTAACTACCAGCCTAGAGCTGGTAGAGATCATGACCTGAGCCGAAACCAAGAATCAACACTTAACTGATTGAGCCACCCAGGCACTCAAAGCTTTTTAAATTTTTTTAGTTTTTGCAAGATTTATTAACAAATTCTAAAGTATGTCTAGGAATTCAGAGGTCATAGATTACAGAACAATTTTTAAAATGTAAAAATTGTACCGCATGATTTCAAGACATGGTATAAAGCTACAGTAATCAGGACAATGTGTTATTGGCATAGATACAAAAAAAAAACTTTTTATTTGTGGCTACACATGTATAGTGAGTTGATTTTCAACCAAAACACCAGAGCAATTCAGTAGAGATAGGAACATGTTTTTTCACAACTGGAACTTCTGAGTATCCATATGAGGAAACCACAACCCATACTTCACACCATTCACAAAAACTAATTTAAGACAAATCATAGATCTAAATGTAAATGTTAAAAATATAAACAACTTTAGGAGATTTCTTAGGACCCAGAAAACATTAACCCTAATAAAGAATACATCGACAAAATGGGCTTCAACAAAATTTAAAACTGCTCATCAAAAAGACATTTTTAAGAAAATGAATATGCAAGCCACAGCTGGGAGAAAATATTCCTAATACATATATCTGGCAAAAGACACATCCAGAATATATTCTACAACTGTATAATAAAAAATAACATTTTAAGGCAAAAACAATTGAACAAGCACTTCACAAAGATTATACAACCGAATAAACATGTGAAGAGCTCCATACCATCAATCAGCGGAACTCAAATAAAAACACAGTCACTACTATGTCACCCCTAGAAGGGCTAAAATAAGAGGCTGGGAATACTAAATGTTGGTGAGATATAAAACAATTACCGTACATTTCCAGCATAAATGGAGAATTTCCAGCATCACCACCTTGGAAATACCTTTGGAAGTTTCTGATAAAGTTAAACATTTACCCATTAACCCACCAGTTCCACTCTGTGGTGTATATCCATGGAAATGTAAGTGTGTGAATACAAAAATACTTGTGTGGGAATTTTACAATAGCTTTATTTATAAAATCCAAAATCTTGAAATAAGCCATATGTCCCACAACAGAAGATTGAACAGTTAAACTGTGGTATATTCACAGAGTGGGGTACTACTCGGCAAAACAATAATGGACTACTAATAATGCAACAACGTTGATGAACCTCAAGTATTAAGCCAAGTGAAAGAAACCACTTCCTATGATCCCATGTATATGAAGTAATAGACAGATAATCTAAGGTGAAAGAAATCAGTGGTTGTCCTTGAGAGGGGTGACGTTGACTGGGAGCAGCACAAAAGATTTTTCTGGGGTGATTGAAATGCTTTATAACTTGATGGTATGCAGGTGAATGAATGGTCAGAATCCTCAAACTGTGCCCTTCAAGTCTGTTCATTTCTTTGTATGAAGATCAAAAAGTTTCTATGGTTAATATATATTAAGCACATATATGTTAGGCACTATTCTAAGTGCTTACATGCATTTAAACATTTAATCCTAACAACTCTGAGATATGTATTATTATTACCATCATTTTACAAATGAGGAAAGCAAGGCACAGAGAAGTTAAGTAACTGCAAAGATTATTTAACTGGTAAATGGTGGAGATGGAATCCAAACCCAGGCAGAGAGTCTCCAGAGCCCACACTCTTGCATCCCTAGAAGGAATGTATTTAAAAGGAGTAGGGTTTAACTGGAGGGAATTTCAAGATGGATTAAGGAATAGAATATTATAATTAGATAACAAATTTTTAATTCCAAGTTTTTAAAGTTAAGGGTTGTAGAGAAATGAAGTTAAATCTCAGGATGTGGCCATCTGAGTGGATTGCTGAGTGAAGAGGTGAAGAGGGTTTTGGAAGGATAGGAGGTTAAGGGACTCAGGGTATAGGACAGTACTTTAGAAGGTAAAGTGCATCTGGTCCCAGCGTTTTTCAGGAATGTGTATATGGGCTGGCAAGGGTGTGTCTGCAGAAGTGGGAGTGACCGGGGACTGAACTGAAGACCAGGGAAGTCAAAAAGGCTAGAAGAGCCTGTGAATGGAATGCCTCAGGCTTAAAAGAAGATAGGGTTCCCAGTCAGAAGTGCAAGCCCTCTCCCAACACAACCTAGCCCCA
Organism: Suricata suricatta; assembly: GCF_006229205.1. Lineage (NCBI taxonomy): Eukaryota > Metazoa > Chordata > Mammalia > Carnivora > Herpestidae > Suricata > Suricata suricatta. The sequence continues at coordinate 26,010,067 of NC_043711.1, read as the reverse complement.
TGGCCTCAAAATTGGAGTCTTTAGAAGCATATGTGAACTCCATAAGTGAGCTTCAACTCCAGAGTTGAAAACTAATATCTCAGAGAAAAGCCAGGTTTCAGTTAAAGTAAGGTATTGCAGGACCCTTAGAAAAATACAGAGAATGTAAGTACCTTTTAGCAGTAAGGATTTCAGAGGGCACAGTGAAAGATAACTTGAGAATTAGCAGGAGAAAAACGGGCTGCTATTTCAGGAAGAGACTGCTTGCTCAATGCAGATAGGAATGGGAGGTGGGGGTCAACTACTGAATAGGGATCATGAAGATACATTGTTGGGAGTTTGACTTTCTGTGGTTCAGCACTAACAGCACTAACACTAACAGCCCCAACCTCTCCTTAACTCCCCTCTCTCCGTGTAAGGGCTTGCAATGATTTGCTTTTCCTGGGGAAACTGTTTGGTTTTTTTTTTTGGTTTTTTTTTTTTGCTTCTCAACAATCTAGTTTAATAAGCAGAAATTTCTGTTTTCCTTTTGCTTTTAAGGCACTGGTAATTTCAAAGAGGACACAGAAATTATTTTGTACAATGTTGATCAATGTAGGTTTGCCTCATGTTTTTCCATGAGTTAAATTATGTTATGCATTTATTTTTTTCTGTTTATTTATTTATTTTTTTAACATATGCAATTATTTTCCATCATTTACACTACAGTAGTTACAATTACACTCCAAACAGAAAAGCAAAGTAAAAAATCAAAACCCCCACTTCTATTTCATGTAAT